>NW_022170738.1:20274075-20708594 GCF_008802855.1 Photinus pyralis | reverse complement strand
AGTGCAGAGGAGAGTATACATACATATTTGTGGCGTGTCTAGTATAGTTTGCGTTTGGGTGAATAGAGTGGGTTGGATAACGTGGAGATTAGAAGAGAGAGTTTAAGTTTCTTTAACTGTCTAGCGGGCGGTTAACTTTAATTGGGTGGACCTGTACCGTTGTAGTGCAATTCATTATTAAATGGTCGTGTTTTCTTGTGCAGAACCTAGGTCTAGCCTGGTATCTAATCGACACGGATTAAAAATCAGTTAACGATTGAGTGGTCTGTGTCTTGTGTCTCGCGGTGAAGTTATGTAGGGTTCCTTAAAAAAAAAAAAAAAAAAAAAAAAAAAAAATCACACACGTAACAATATGGACCATCTAGGGATAAAATGTTAATTCGTATCTTACCAAGCATAGCCTGATTGGATGGGCACAATACGGCCAACCGCTCTCGAGAAAGAGGGAAAACAATAACAAAAAAAAAGATCCTACATATAATAATATCCTCGTAATTTTATAAATGGAAGTTTATGTGTAAGTGATTCTTTGGCTTTGCGTTTGGGTTGAATACGTAAGTGGGTGATGATCATAACGGGTGTGTTTCTGTAGAAAGAGTTTAAGTGTTTTAATTGCTATCTTGGTGCTTATCATCACATACCTTTGTTCCACTCCGACAGTCAGTGTATGAGGAGGATTCTTTATCAGGGTTTATCGGATGAGAGATAATGAAGTATATTTGTGACCTGTGGTCCTGTTAGGTTTTTGCGTTTCGGTTAGTATCAGAGTGGTTGTCTACTCCTGAGAAAGAGGAGTAAATAGTGTTCTTTTTAACTGTGCTAGGGGTAGTAAAACTTATTGGGCTGGACCTGTCATTCTTGTAGTGCATGTGCGTTACTTGTATTTTTGAGTTCTTTGTCTTGAGGTTGTATTTGTGAAGTTTGCTTGGGTTTTTGGTATGGAGATATTTCTCACGCTCTGCTCCGCTCGAGCCACGCCTGCTAGTTCTGTTATGTTTCGTTGCGTTGCGGTTGATAGTACGAGTGGGGTTGTGAAAATGTGGTGTTTTCTGGGTGAAGAAGGAGTTATGTGTTTTTTAAAATGTGCTAGGGCGTTAACTTTATTGGATGGACCTTCTTTGTAGGTGCAGTGTTGCGTTACTTGTATTTAGGTGTTTCGTTTGTTCTTGAAGTTGTTTTCTGATTTGTTTGCATGGGAGTTATTTGGTCTGGAGACATTACATGTATTATTGTGAGCCCTGTCTATAACGTTGTTGCGTTTTTGGTTGAGTACGATGGTGTTGTGGTTTTGTGATAACCGAAGTGGTGTGTTTCTGGAGAAGAGGAGAGAACAGAAAAAATTGTGTTGTTTTCAGCTTGTGCTTAGGGTCGTCCGGTGGGTGAGAGGCGTCACTATTGTAAGTATGCGTGATTACAGGTTACTAGTTATTTTTGCGTTCTCATAATTAGATTCAGGAATTGTGTTTGTGTGGTTGGCTGTGAGTTAAGTTTGGAAATATTATGCAGTATGTTTGTGTGCATGTTTGCTGAGTCTAAAGTGCTCGTTAGGCAATAATTGCGTGTTGGGTTGTAATACTAAGTGGGTTGTGATAATGTGGGTTTGCTTCACAGAGGTGATTCATCTGATTGTAGTAATTATGTTCGTATGCATTTGTTTGTACTCTTGTTTGTTCGGTAAGTTGTATTTGTGTGCTTGTTTTGGGTTAGAGTGGAAGATAATTATACAGTATGTTTTTGTACCGCGTGGGGTCTGATGACGAGTACTGTTGTTTACATCGTATATACGTTGCTTGGATCAGTTTCTGTATTAGCTATCTTGTGTATGATTAAGAAATTTATCTGAACAATAATGGCTGTGTTGATAAGACTGCTATTTTGTAAATGTTATTTTATGTGTTTTTGTCTAACCTAATAGTTGTAAATTGTGGTGTATCTGGTCTTCTTGAGGGCTTACACCATAGCCTAGAATAATGGAGACTATAGACACAGAGATTTCTTCTCCATTGCGTTCTTCAGCTCTATAGCTATAGTCGTAGTATTTGCGGTGTTTTTCTTGCATGTGTTTTAGTTAAAGTTGTTAATGTTGGGGGATGGCAATGTCCTAATAATAACAAAATGGCATTTTTGTGTTTTATTTATAAGTATGTAGTGTCTGGTCCTATATTCGTGGATAGTTTTATCTGTGCAGTAGTGTCCTTCCGCAATATAATTTGTGTGTGTTGTTTTCGAGTACACGATCTGTGGCGTGTAGATTTGTAGTATGGGTGTCGTATCCTGTTATTGAGAATTGTTGTTTTAAGATGCTAATTTTTTGGTGTATGATTGTTAGCTACCTGATGCAGTGTCGATGTTGTTATTCAGTTTGTGCAAGTCCGTGTGCATGTGCCGATGATTATATGTTGGATTGTTGTTCTGGTTTGTGCACAAAAGTTCCGACAAGACATCTATTTGTCACTGTTTAGACTCATTTATCTGTATGTGTTTTTTACGTAGTTGCGTGTGGTTAATGTAAGCTGGTCTTCAGCTATTGCCTTCGAACTCATGAAACACCCTGCAGTCTCCGGAAGACATCCACATTCCAGAACAAACCAACACTGTGTCGTTGCCATATGTGGAGTCAACAAATGCTCTGGCCAGACCTCTTGTGGAAATCAGTCCATGTAAGGCTTTTGGTTCATGTCTGTACTCACATACTCTACTAGTCGCACAACTACATCGATCTCGAGATGTGAGTGGGAGAACATTCAAGTTTCGTGTAGGTTAAGTGGTGTGTTAAGACTTTTGTCTGCATATGTTACTGTTTTTGTGTAAGGACTGAAGTATATGTTTGTTATTAAAAGTATTGTCGTCAAATTTGTGTAAGAATTCTGGTGTTTCTGTGTATATAGTTTATTATCTGCTAAGTCTCTACCCATCTTACACGAACAGAGGCAAGGTAAAGATCGTATACTGGAGGAGTGAGGGTGCATGTCCATATGGTGTTTTGTTAATAGTGGTATCGGTGTGCTTCCACAAGATATTTTGGTTCTAAATCTGTAATAGATAACGTATAATCCCGAAAGAGTATGTAAGCAGTGGTATGGCCTAAAGTGTTAAGCTTTGATTGTTATTCTACCGCCGTGTATTTTGTTTAAAGTATAACTGCGTACTCTGTTGTGTAAACAGGTAGTTAGCAGGGTTGATAACTGTTTGCTTTTTATTATCGTATGTTTAATATGTGTTTTTTGGCTGAAACGCGAAGATACTTATAAGTTAATAAAGTTATTATATCTCCCATTATATTAATCTATACAGATCGGTGTACTCTTGTGAGACTTAAGGTCTAGGCACTGGTTAATCTAATCGCCGGATTAAAATCAAGTAACAGATTAGTGTCCGTGTTCTTGTCTGGTCGAAGTTCATGTAGGGTCCTAAAAAAAAATAAAATTAATTAATGTAAAATAAAATTCACACACTCTGATATTCGGAATCTAGAATAGTATGTATCCTCACCTTACCACATATAGCTATTAATGGGCCACAATAGTACACCTATCAGGAAAGGAAGAAAACAAGGAACAAAAAATTCGTTCATTATTCAATATTTCCACTACGTACTTTTATTAAATAGAGTTTTTGTGTAAGTGTTTCTTTGGCTACACACACACCATACACGAGAGAAGAGCTGTCTTGCGCGCGCCCTCTCGCCTCATTAAACTGCACACCTGACGACTCGCCGCTCGCCCACCAACACGCGCCACAACCCTAGAGGTTTACCACGCCACCCATGGAATCCCACAGACGTGGTGCCCTTAACACACACCACGGTGATAGCCACCACACAGCCACAACGTTTTGTAGATCCTCGTTTTTAACCTAACCAACCACAACCCACCTGTGTGTTAGACCGTCGTAACTTATCATGGGGTCTGGGAGGCGACCCTTGCTCTTGTTACGTTTACCGCCGCACCGCAGTTCGGCGCGTCATACACAACACAACACAACCTTGCTCACATCTCTCACATTCCGTGTGTTCTGCTTTGCTTGTAGAGGTTGTATTGTGTGCTTCTCATGTTGCTTCTGGATGGGATTATTGAACCACACCCACGAGGAGAGATATTACCACGCCCTCGTATTTTGTGAGCGACGTGTGGATGCTGTTAAGTCGGTGTTGTTGCGGCAGCCACACACGTGGTACGGTGTGTGATACGAGGTGGCGGTTGTTTAGTGCACTTGGAGGAGACGGATGTGGAAGAATAGTATGAGAGGCAAGGGAGTAGATATTACCAGCTGGGAGAAGAAATGAGCTGTGTCGGATGAGACACACAACACACGGCGCTGGCTTATTAATGAAGGTCGGATGCAGCGTAAGCTAGCTATTGGCACGGTCCGAACAGTAGTGGTTGCGCTAGAGTTTGTTCCGTGTTTTTGCTGGGTGGATCGCTGTTTTGTAGTACGACACCACACATAACACCAATGACGAAGTTTAAAGCGATTAACTGTATTTTGTTGTTTCACTTATGTTCTGAAGTTGCTATTTGTGGGCATGGCGGATGCTTGGGTTATGTGGAGAGCATTTACTAAAAAAAAAGTATGTGTTTGTGAGCGCAGCGTAGTTGAGCTGTTACAGCGAGTTTTTGCCGTTTCGGGATTGAATTACTGTGAAACGCATGGAAGGTTAGAGTGAGGGGTGTTTGTGATACTTACGAGAAGTAGTGTCTTTCGAGAGGAACAGAGTACTTGTGTCTTGTGTTAAAAGAAGTAGAAATGGCGTGTAACTTCTTGGCGACAGGGCGTTTGTAGTGCAACTGTTGCGGTTAACTTGTTAGATTGTTAAAACAAAAAGAACATAAAAAAAAAAAAAAAAAAATATAAAATGTTGTGTTAGAGATTGTGTTTGTGGGGTTTGGTGTGAGCTTTAAGGGTGAGAAAAAAAAAAAGAAAATACAAAAAATAAAAAAAAAGACCAGTATAGTTGTGTGTCATGTTGTGAGTCTAAGAGGTCGCTGGTTTTAGCACCGCTTTCTTGCAGTAAAATATGGGGGTTTGAAGTACTAATTGGTCGTGGATAATGTGTTCTTCAGAGGTGATTCTGATTGTAGTTTATGTTTTAATCAGTCATCTGTTGTACTCTGTTTGTTCGGATAAGCTCTGTATTGTTGGTGTTGTTTGGTTAAGAGGTGGGATATTAACAGTAGTTTGTGTACCTGTGTTGTGAGGGAGTGCTGTTTGTTTACATGTATACGTTGTGGAGATCTATTTGCTGGTAGTCGTGTAGTATCTTGCTGTTGATGGTTTAGAAATTACTCAGATATGATACAGAATACAGAATAGGCAATCGAGTGCTTGGATAATGAACACTCTCAAACAGGTGGAGCTTGATTTTCGTCAAAATGTTTGTATGTGTTTTTGTCCAAACCTAATAAGGTTGTAAAATTGGTGGTCGTATTGTTCTTCTGGTGATAACTCCAGTAGCACTAAGAAAGATGGGAACTCACTACGAACGACGGAGACTCGTTTCAAATTCTTCTTCTGCTATCACGCTTTGCCCGGGTTGGTGTCATTCACCAATATGCTTGATGCGTTCGTCGAGAGCTCGATAATTGCTATTCGGTTGATTAGTTTTAGCCCGGTCGGTGTTTTTTTGTATTTTCATGATGGAACGACATGTGTGTATTAGATTAGAGGTTGTGTAGTTGGGTTCGGCAATGTCTTTATAATTGGATTTTTTGGCGTTTCTACACTTTATAGTGGTGCAATGGATTCTGGTCTCAACTTGATTAGTGGAATAGTTTGTTGTCTGTGAGATCATGTCCTGCTTCCCAATATGAATTTATTTTACGTGTGTTGTTTTCAAAGCCATATTGATCTGTGGCAGTGTTGTGTTGTAGAGTATGATCGTGTCTTAGTCTGTCTTGATGAGACTGGCGGTTACCGTGGAGTCGTTCGGTTTAGTAGTGTAGCTGTAATGTATTTTGATACGTACATAATTTTAGCCGATGGAACGTGATCGTAGTCGATGTCTGTATTGTCAGGTTTGGCTGCAGTCGTGTGCATTATATCATACTTATTATTCATGATTTATTTTATGGTCGTGTTTCTGGTGAAAGCTTCCAAGGTCTACCCTGGTTAACCTCTGGCACCGGGATTAAAATCAAGGTAACGATAGCAGTGTCGTGTGTCCTAGTGTCTGGAGTTGAAGTTCGTAGGGCCTCAGGCTGAAAAGACAAAATAAAAATAAAAAAAAAACCAAAACAGAAAAAAAAAATTTGCATGCCACTGGCACAATAAGCCACGCTATCCAGAAAGAGGAAAACAAGAACAAAACAAGGAATCATTACTAAATCCTCGGTTATTTAAGGTTAAATTGGAGTTTATTGTGTAAGGATGTTTCTTGTGGGCTGTGCGTTTGGGTATGGAATACGAAGGGGTTGTGGATAACGTGGTGTTACTCGGTGAGGATGAGTTTGTTGTTTATTTAACTGTGGTAGGACGTGGTGGTAACTTTATGGGTGGACCTGTCTTTGGTGGTACAAGTTGCTTACTTGTTTTAATGGTGTCTCTTTGGTTCTTTGGAGTTGTTTGTTTTAATGGCTTAGGGTTATTGTGGAAGCCTGGCGGTAACTGTATTTTGTGAGAGGTAGTTGGGTGTTAGCAGGTTTTTTGCGTTTGGGTTGAATACGAGTGGGTTGTGATACTCACGTGGTGTGTTCTGGTGAAGACGGAGTTATGCTGTTCTTTTTAAGCTGTGCAGGAGGCGTCGACGGGTAACTTTATTGGGGTGGTACCTGTCTTTGTTAGTGCATCGTCTGCGGTTACTCCTGTATTTATTCGAGGGCTCTTGTTTGTTCAGGGGAAGATTGATGTGTTTGTCGTGTTGTCGTTGACGTTAAGGGTGAGATATTACAGTATGTTGTGTGTCATGTTGTGAGTCTAAGATGTGCTGTTTAGGTTTTGCGTTTGGGGTGTGAGTACGAAGTGGGTTGTGTAACGTGGTGTGTTTCTGTGAAGAAGGGAGTTTAATGTGTTTTAACTTGTGCTATAGAGGCGTGGTAAGCTTTTAGGGTGGGCGACCTGTCTTTGTAGTGCATTGTTTGACGGTACTGTATTTATGGTGTTTCTTTGTTCTGCGAGGTTGTTCCTGTGTTATGTTGCTTGGGGTTTTTATTGGTGGAGACATTACAGTAATTTTTGGAGCCTTAGTGACTTTTTACGGGTTTGCGTTTCGGTGTACGAGTGGGTTGTGAAATGCTTGGTGCTGTTCTGTGAAGAAGAGTTTGTGTTATTTATTATTTTTATTGATTATTGATTATATTATGGTCGGTGTTTCTTGTGAGAACTCAGGTCTAGCCTGGTTAACTAATCGCACGGATTATTATTATTATTATTATTATTATTCCGTCTTTAGACCTCCGACCAGTCGGCCTGAGGCAAACAATCTCAGGGCCATTAAATTATTGATATCTGGATATGCGACACAGCGGTCTCATGTAATTATAAAATGAAAATGTTCCAATTATTATTTCCCCTGCAAAGATAGCAAGCTTCCACGTGATATTATGTAACAACACACTATGTGGAAATTTAGTAGGACACTTTAGTGAAAATTAAATGATATATCTCTCTGTACATATAAACGACAAGATTATTATTCTAAACGTTCACATAAATTAGGGTTGCTTTGTACCTATTACAACACGTAAGCTTGGCGACAAAAATAAGTGAGTGTATTCTTTAACGTTCTCCATCAGCAAGAAGCACCTGAATGCTGTGACAGAAGTACATTTTGTAAACATACAATGAACATGACGGACCGACCACTGGCAGATAAGCTTATTTACAACAACAGGCCCTTGATTAATTGCACGATTTTCTGGTTTACCATAATCACGTACGGCCATGAATTCATATATACTGTCGCCCAACTGCATTATCCCCCAAGATAAGCGTTCTGTGTCATATACTCTCGTACATTACATTGCACAAAACAACAGAATAATTTAGTATAATTTGCCGTTAGCTTTGATTGTCGACACCCCACGAAATTGGAACGGTGTAACGCAAATCAATTGTTTGCGGATGAATGGAATTCATGGCACATGGAGGATTTTATGTAAGTCGGGTCATTTGATAGTCAATAACGTGTATTATAACAGAGCAGTGATTATGATGCAGGAGGAAGAATTTGAGAGGACTGGACACATACGATTTTATTGTGTTTGAGGATGCTGTTATCTACTCAGGTATGCTATTATTAATCGTTATGTTCGTAGAACATTAACTAGAAATATGGAAAAACTAAAGTAACAGCCGTGTTCAACCAATGTTCTGGTTACATAGATCGTTTGTTTTTATTACAAAAAAGCAATGACTTCGACATATTCGTACATAATCAGAAACAAAATATAGGTATGCTTGGAATCGGTAGGTGACATAATTGCCTCGACTTAGCAAAAGATTGACACGAAAACTAATATTACGTGTTTTAATCTATTAATATTTATTAATATACTGTATATTCGCTTATAGAGGATATTGAAAACGAGTGTGCAGTATTAAGTTGCTGCAGTTTGGGGCATCGACTTTAAATTGTTTCTTTATAATTCGGAATGTTGCAGATTTTCATTCCTTTTGCAGGTTCAATAACGATCATTACTGTTTCTTTACAGAGTGTTTCATCTAGGGGCGAGTTGCGGTAGGTTAAGATTGCTACATGTTGCGCTTGGAATTGAATTCAATTAGTTAATCTATACTAATATTGTGATACTAATTAACGTAATGCCCTTTGTACTGTTTATCCGAACCGAGTAATAACAAGTATTTATATTTAGCAGGGTGACTTGTTTCGAATATGTGCTGTATTTGATTTCGATACCAAATCTCGCTTTGGAGGGGGGATATTTACGAATAAGCACAGAATTGGTTTATTTTATTTGAATTTGTATTTTCGTAGTTGTGTAATTTGTGCAATTTAGACAAAATGATTTTGCCAATGCCTCCTACGACTCTGTAGTTTATTTAAATCGATTGTTTCGCATATTCTGCATTTTTATTTTTTAACTACATGGAAACCTAAATTGAAATTATTTAGGAATATTTCGATACTTTAAATAGTAAATTAAAAAAATGACATCAATGCCAACACAGCAACTAGCACAAAAATTTCGATCCCCACACTATTACTAACTGGAATTAAAAATATTAAGCACGATAAATAATGTATAGAAGAAGAAACATTGATTTGGCTAAAAAAGACAAGAAAAAGTGGACGACCATTGATGGGATTTACTACATCAAAAAGAAACTAAAAATATTAACGAATAGTAAAAAGTTTCAAAACAACAACGTAAAGGGTGAGCATCAAAATTTAGATAACGATTCAGAGTTTACGTTTTAGGTTTAGGTAATAGATCTACCTACTTGTGTGTTAAAACTACTCTTGTCACTGACAGATATGTCTCTACCTTTCAGGGCCAACTCTGAATCAAAATGTTGCTCACTCATTAACCAAAAGATGTATTAGAGGAAAGGAAAACATTATATGCCACACTGATTGTAGCAAAGTAGGAAGAAAACCACAAAAACACTCATATGTTAAATATGACAAGTGGATGTAACACAACCAGAGAAAGCATAAAGAACAGAGCAGAACGAATGTACCGGGTAGTTTTTGCATAAGTGTAAAAATTGGAACGGTGTATGATTTTCGCGCAAAGTATGAATTTCGGTTTGCTTTGTCTTCGTTAGCTTTCGGAATGGGTACGAGATCTTTTTGGTAGAAGGTATGATGGCGGAAGGTAATTGCTGTTGAACAGTTGTTGCTGAATGTGAGATTGGTTTTAATCGAGTTGGGGATGTCTTGATGCCGCATAGCGAGATTTGATCTTTTTCTACATCGATATTCTGGATTTCTGAACTACGCGGTCGATATTTTTGTGCTTACCGGGGCGAGTTTTATTTAAGTAATGTGTTTCTTTAAGAAGAAGGTAAGGATCTTTCTGAATTTATGTTTGGCTGACTCCAGGTTACATGTGGGTTATATTTTTAGCGGTTCTTGTTCCGGGGGAATCCGTAGAAACTTATGTTATCGTTTCCGGGTTTAAATTGATCGTTGGAACATCTGGGTTTTTGTGTGGTGGTATCTGGGAATGAAGCCGGTTAATCCATTGAGAGCACCGTTAAGGAACCAGTATAAAGGAGCTGTTTAATAACGGTCAGCGAAAGATTGGGGGCGTCAAGGTAGCCGTTCTAATCATTCAACATTACCATCATTGGAGTATCGACGAGGGGTGTCTTGGATTTGGCGAGGACCTGATACGCAGCTAACTGTCGTTTTTTGTTTGTTCATGTAACTTACCGGTGACGACTTGTAAAACTGTGGTGTGGGGGGGGGGGGATGGAAAGTTCACGTAACAGTATTATTAACAGTGAATCCTGTGAGTTCTACTTCGTTCATGTTGATTTGGGGCTTGATCCCGTTTTTAATAATTAGTTGAAATCATCTGGTAGTTGAGAATACGCTATTGAGAATTTTTGTGCACCTTTTGTTTGGATGCTTCATTTTTGGAAATTGTATAACAACTCTTAAATGTAAAATCCACATTCAGCATATTTGTTGCTCAAGTATGTATCTCTACTTGTCTTAAAAACTTTGGAGACCTAAAATAGAAAAATTTCAGGTGCTGGAAAAAATAAAAATTAATTGCTGAAATGAACACAACCTAGTACATATACGAAAACAAAAAAATCCCGAACTTTATGCTCGGGCGCCAATTTTGTAAGGGTTGCTCTGGAGGTCCGCGCCTAACTGCAGTCGTGACTCCAAGATTCTAAATAAAATTACTTAGCCCACAACTTGAATTTTATTACACTGTATAATTCTCTACATCCTGTACATAAATTGTTATAATCCACGGATGTAAACACAGTAACATAACCATAATTATGTTGGTATCTCAGAACGGCGTAGATTCTTTATTGTGCGGTATCATCGTATCGGCACTTCGGAAATGGGATTGATAGGACGGCGAATTGAACGGGAGCGGCGATGCGTTATTTCGGCAAATAGCTGTAAGTTGAGTGATTAATATGATGTGTATGGAATAGGTTAAATGCACGAATCCAACACTTCCGTTTGCATCAGTGATAATAAGGACGTGAAGTTGGGATGTAATGAGCAATGAGTTGAATTACCTTAGACCAGTTTTGACCATTCTGCCGTCTCCTCCGAATTATGTTTTCATGCAGTTTTCCTAATTCGTAAGGTAAATACCGGAGCAGTATAGAACAACTTAAGACCCTCTGCAGAGGCACTCCTAAAAAGCATTATGCGGGTCACTGTAATTGGGCGCAAGCCTGTTGAGGGCCCAGAACAAGTGAGGGATAATAAATAAATAAATAAATATCTTACGAAATGTGGAGGTGGTTCGAGAAAACTGTGTTTAGAAAAGGTGGATTAAAGAAAGAATGTGAGATTCTGAGCATTCACGGAATTCGAGTTTTGGGGTAA
Organism: Photinus pyralis; assembly: GCF_008802855.1. Lineage (NCBI taxonomy): Eukaryota > Metazoa > Arthropoda > Insecta > Coleoptera > Lampyridae > Photinus > Photinus pyralis. The sequence continues at coordinate 20,697,106 of NW_022170738.1, read as the reverse complement.
TTCTTTTTGATCATTGTTAATTGACGTGAAAGTTTTAGTTCAGAGTTTTTGGAGTTGGCGTTAATGTTAAGTTTGTGGAGAAGTGTAATAAAGTGTTTGCGTTATACCCAATAGCCAGTTTTACCATCAGGCAAGTTCATCGTAATACAAGTTAAGGTCCTTTGGAAACATGTAAGTGGTATGTTGTGTAAAGAATGTAAGAGTTCTATCTGGTGGTTTAAGAAGTTCAGTAAGTTGTTCTGAAAGGTAAGAGTCGGTGTAGGTGATATGAATGTTTGTATATTTTTTTTTTGTATTTTGTTCTCGTGTGGTGTGATTGTTTAGTTTTGTAGTTATGTGGTGCACTTGTGTTAGTTTTGAGGAATGTTTTCCTTGTATACTCGAATATTGTGTAATCGCACCCAAGTCATGTCTAATGTCACCTATGCTTTTTACCCAAGCAACAGCAAAGTACAGCAAATAATATAGATGAAGTCAACTTGTTTCATGTGTTTCATGGTTAATGTCATTTGGTAAGAAGTGTTCATTTAATGTTTGTGTAAGTGTAATTTTGTAGTGTGATGCGGAAAACAAAAAGGTTGAGTGTTGCTTTTACAATTCCGCATTACACTTACTTAATATTACACTGAAAGTGTTTGTATAGTATCATTTTCTAAATTGCCGAATTAAATTTGAATCGCCAAATAGAGCAAAAAAATTCAAGGTGGGTGGATTGCATTTGAGATGCGCAGTACACGAAAGCTTAAAAAAGAAATTTGTAGAAACTGTCGCATAACTACCACTTTGATATCACAATTTAAAATTAGATCGGAAGATAAACGCTAAACTTTAAAAATTGAGGTTCTCGTCAACAAAGACAAATCACTTTATAAAACTCGGAAATGTTTACTGTAGTGGCGCAGCACTAAAGCCTTACTTTCGAGCAAATTTAATTAGATGGATGTCTACCAGAAGTTATCTCCTTATAGCTTATTGAGTTGACTTGCTCCATACTTTACTCCCGTCGCAGTTAATCACGAAATTACTGTTCCCAAGTTTTTATTCTCTCATTGTTTGAAATGCACCTAAAGATATATTAAAACCCTATTCTAGTAATAACTGAACCGAGCAAACAGACTGTGATGCTTCCACGTCAGAAAACAATAATAATAACAGTTGTAGATAAAAATGTCGCTAAATAATTACTCCTTCTTGTTATTATTCTTGTTAAATGCACCTAATGTTTCTAGATTATACGTATATATTGATTAAGGAAGGAGTAATAGATGTTTTTTGAGAATATTTTGCTTTCCGAACTGTATATTTAAATTTTCGGGGTAAGCTATTTAAGTGCATAAGAGAATAAACATCATGTAACATCATTATCACATGGAAGGAAATAAGTATAAAACTAAAGGTAGTGCTACAAGTAATTTCGTTTTATGACATAAACTGTCGCAAATTAAATACCTTACATATAAAGTGTGCACAAATGAGTTTAACTCAAACTGGAAGCAAAACGCCAGAAATAATGAGAGTTGTATATTAAAATAATAATAAAAATGGCCGAGGCGTTAGGACGGATCTTGCAAAAAGGAAAAAGACGTTTTTTACCTTTTTATTATCCAGAATCGCATTTCGCGAGTGAATGCTGCGGCACAAAAAACAGATCGAGGGAAAGTTTATGACTTTCGTCAGTAGTTTGAAACATTTCTAGAAAAGAAACTCCTGCTTGTTTTATATCTCACTGCTTTTATCAGTTAATAATAAAAGAGGTGCCATAAAATAGGGGAATTGGATATATAAAAGGGTTACGTATAGGTAAATGCAATCACGGTCTTAATAAACTTTGTAAATGGTATTTGTAAATCAATTCTAGAGTCAAAGAGTAACAACACCACTTAACTGTTGCTGATACGTTGCGAATAAATAAAATATTTAATTTTAATTGAAGTAACAACAAACGAATTAGTTTATCCTATTTTTTTTATTAATAGTGTAGCGTAAATTTAATTACGTGATTATTTACTTACAAGTAATTAACAATAAATGAATGTCTAAAAACGAATTGATTTATAACAGCTAAAATATTATTCATCACTCACACGAACTACTTATTACTTCGGCGTTGGAATTAGAATTGCACTAAAACGCAATATAATTTCTATATAAGCAAACGCTTCCGACTATTCTAGAATGTCCTCGAACAAACAGGTCATATTTCTCGAAAACATTACGCCACATTCGCCTTCGTTCTTTATCGCCGATGACTAATCTTTCATGGCGCCTCGATGTCTATCAAAATTTCTAGAATGTTTGCTACAAGAGATAGACCTTAGTCAACAAGTTACTTTTTTCTGGCTTGTCGGCTAGCTGGTTATTAATAAATCTGATAATGAAAATTAAGTCTGGATCTACATATAGCATGAACCTACTCCTTAGGCGGAGGATTAAACGAGTTACCTGACCTTGTGCCCATTGGTTATGGTGTAGGAACCATTATTTAACCAATAAAAACCATTATTATTATTATTATTATTAAAGACTAAAATTCCACGCTCGAGGCGCAGATTAGCCGTCGTGTCCAGAGGGTTAATGACTCCGCTGTTCGTTATATTACCGAACTACAAACTTTAATCCATCGACACAGCAGTATGTCGCCTGAACAGAAACTTTACCGGTTAGACCACAATTTGCTGTCCGAATACCGTTTATATATCCGCCGTAAGCTGAGATCATTCAGGTCGTCAAGAATTATGAGGATTTATACCGAGATGCCCGTCAGGCTCTACCGTCCCGGTTCACCGTTTCGTTAAGTAGCGGCGAGTCACAAGATCTTGATCTAAACCGAAATGAAGCGGCAAACCGTACCGATTCCGTTAATCGTGCCGATTCCGTAAACGGTACCAATTTTGCATGAAACCGCCGGAACTAGACTTCTTCTCGCAGTGAAGTGGTCCGAAAGAAAGATGGCACGATGCGCTTCTCTATCGATTTCCGTAAAGTCAACGAAGTTGTGCTAAAAGATGCATATACGTTACCGTTTATAAATGGAATTTTGGACCGCCTTCGGGAGACCCGCTACATTTCAAGTATCTTTTTGAAAAAACGTTACTGGCAGATACCGCTGAAAAAAACTAGTCGAGCGATCACCGCTTTCAGATGTATGGTATACCAGTTCAATTGGTTCCTGACACCAACATCCCCCTGCAGGAAAACCTGAACTTTGATTTAAACCCCACATCTGCCATCAGACCGTACAGTTGCTCCTGGTCAGGTTGACATTAACTATAATAATTATTTAAAAAGTATTTAAACAATGAGATAATATAGCGCGTCAAATGAATGTAACATTTGTACAGGTAACTCAACTAAAGGTCAACTGTCCCTGCGGGGAATTATTCTAGACCCTAGTATAGAATTACTATACTAAACAGGGAACAATGGTAGAAATAAAACCTATACAGTCAGAATTCTGTGTAATTTACGGACGGGTGCGGGTTAGGGAAACGCAGTGCTACCATAAACACAATTGATCATTGTATCACTCATAATGAGTTTCCCTTGTGGTCCATTCTTGTGCTGTTTTAGATGGTCAATGATAAAGGAACATTGTTCAAAATGTACATTCTAAATAAAAAATACAATAGCATTTTAGAAAATACATTTTTAATAATTCGAGGCGAATAGCAAATTGCGCATTCAAGTACTTTTACTTGTTTGCTAAGAGATTAATCCTATAGGGGTTATACACCACTGTGTCATTTACTTCACAGCTGTCTAGTTTACTTTGCAAGTCACATAAACCTCAACTAACATTTGCGAAATACAGCTCAATTCAATAAGAGGATAACTAATATTAGCCGCGTATAATTGTTTGCGTGACACTAAAATAGTGCCACTTAAGCATTATATACACTTTTGCATGTTGACACAATGATAATTAAACTACGATTACATATGAGTATATACTATGGACACAGTTCGTATTTCATTGTATTAATTAACTTATTTTGATTAATTGGATAATCTTTGTCGTGTTGCTTTTGCGTAGGTACCTGTTAACGTTTCATTTAATGAAAAGGTAATAGTTGAGCATTAAATTTGATATACCAATGCATACGATTCCTTTTAACATATGTATTAATCGTGTATACCAGAATGAAAATATGAAATATTATTGCGTTAGGAAAAATTAACCTTGCAAACTTTGCATTTTGGTTACCGTGCGAAAAGCAGATCAAAACGAGACTGCTCTATAATATCATTTCCAGTAAAAAAAAGTGAATGTGACCACAAGCAGGAGAATCAAATTGCAGTTCCAATGAAATGAATGGTACCCGTTGAAAGAAAAAATATACTTTCGTAAATCAACAATAAGGAAATAATGAGAGAATGCCCGAAAAGTAAAAGATTAACTTCACACTCATTCAGCAACAAAATTGACTAAACTTTTTATTACATTTATTTTGATTCAAGCCAAAATCAACGAAATGTTACAGATTAAGAGAGTCATAGGTTACTCCTCGCCGATCGGGGTCGGGGTGTTCCCCCAACGGGACCGCGTCGGCAGTAGAGGCTACGCTGTAACTTACGAAGCATGGTCCGCTCCGGTCGGTAGATTGCACGTACGGGGAAATCCCGTCGCTCGTTGAGCCGAGCCGACGTGAGGTTCAAGTGTTTGACAGAGACACAGAGAGGCGTGACCCCAAGTTGTCATTGGATTTGACCCATTTTCATTAGGCTTGTTACATGTGGCATATAGATCAACTGGGAAAGTTTGAACCGAATCGGTCCAAGCGTTTGACAGTTATCGTGTTCACGGACAGACGGACACCATCAATTCCTCTATAACGTTTAATTCGCTTTGCGAAAAACAACTTAAAATGTATTACCAATTTAAATAAAAGAAACAGTTTCGCGACATAATTGCGCCCACACTGTAACAAAGTACCCATTTTGCGCTGTGAGATCTACCAGCTTTGATGAACACCCGCTACATTACCCACGGTACCAAGACGTGATATAAATTTGGAGCAATTAGTTCCCAAAAACTTTAACTTCTGGACCTATGTACTATATAGTTTTTTACTAGGAGAAGATAAAAGTAATTGATTTGATTTCTAGCGTAGTGTTTTAGCCCCCGATAAGGAAATACAGATACTGTGGGGATATTTAAATTATGTTTGCAGCATCGGAAAGTTCCCTTCGACTGGAATAGGAGAGAAAATTAATACTGTAAGATTTCAGCTCCGATCGCTAATTATTAACCGATTTTAGTTTCCCAATGTTAAGCAAAAATGGTCATAACTGCAAGGCCGTGATGTTTATTTCATTATCGCAAACCTTTTGCAATTGCTCCGAAATTCCATGTAAAAATGGGTGTTAATTAAATTATCGAATATAGAAATTTCAATTCCGCCAATTAAGTCAGTGTAATTAACCGTAGTTAATGAAATGTGTTGCAGCAAACCTCGTCTGATTAGATTTTGTCTAGTGTCAAATGAAGCGCGCTTAATTAACGTGAATTTTGGGACTGGACCCGGATTTTTATGATAACAGGGGACCAAGTAATAATTTAAGAAGTTTTAATTTTTGCAAGTTATCACCCGAGTACGCCGGCCGGCTGGAAAATCCGATGTTTCCTTTCCGCATTTTGAGATTTTTATAAAAGGCGAGGCCGTTATTGGTCGGTTTTCTCAACTTAGAACGTTTGCATTTATTTAGTGTATTACCCCCGCGCCGTTTAATCTCATAGGTAAGCCCTTGACGACTTTTTTTCTAAATCACAACCATTGAATGTGTTAAAATTATAAGACACACTAATTAACAAACATTAAGTTTAATTTAGTTTAGTCGAATTTTAGTATTAACAGCACTATACTATAGCCATACATCATATGTAAAAAAAGTTATATTAAGTTAAGCTCATACGAAAGTTTGGGTTGATATGTAAACACCGAGCGTTGACATTCGAGTACTATTTTCTAACGATAAACGAAAACTGCTGCATATTACATCGAGCATAATATAATCCAAATCATTTTAGACATGCCCTAGAAGTAGATCAATATGAATATTAATTTTGGCAAAGGTTTACATTTCATCATTTACATAATTTATAAGTTTATATAATCGAATATAATTTGTCAGCGATTTTTGCATCAGCGTATCCGCAGAATTAATGTAAGATCGCGTTTCAAATTTAGTTAAGTGTCTCTTATTCCTTCAAATGTCTGCGTCCTCACGATATGGACCGCCTATGCAGCTTCTTTGGAGATTTCAATCTACATAATGGCGTTTTAATGTAATTTCTAGAAAAAAGTTTGCCCGAAATCATAAGGGATTCAGCATATCATGTTGAAAGCTCATAATGAGCACCACCATCTTGTTTCTAAGAATTTTTTACGCCTTGTGGAAATCTGGTCGTCCGATTCCGTTTAAATACGAACCTACACAATCGGTAAAATTACAGGTGAAAAAGAGAACATCGGCCCACTGATCTGATCCCCCTGACTTTTTAATTAAATCAAACAGTCACCTTTTAAAATTACGTATCCGGTTCAATTAATTTCATACCAAACATTCCAGGCCGTGATTACAAGCTCTTGTCAAATCCTTATACATCAGAGAAATTTAAGATAATGGGAATTTCATTAACACAATTTGAACATCTTCGTGAAATCTGCAATGTAATAAATGTATTTTAACATAAAATGCACTTGACGAGGCTAAAACGTATAATATCCCTCCGATGTTCAGAAGCACCCACTTAGAAACAGAAGCACGCGACATTCTTTCATAAAATCTGAAAAGGTTAGAAAGTGTTATTAGTTTTAATGATATCGCTTCTTTTAACCGATGCGTATCGCTGGAATTTGAATTATTCGCATGGAAAAAGGAACTACATTTCGTAAGAATTTCCTCCAATGCGAAATTGAAGAGCCCAATAAAACTTAATTTGCTACCACGAAATTGTACTTCTTTAATTATTTGAGTATAAAACGTCAGTACGCTGTTCAGATTTCGTTTCTTTTCAAATTATTGCAGAATCCATTTGTAATTGTCGATTGCACCTAAGTGAAAATGTGGTTATTTCCTGAAAAGCAATTGCACAAAATTCAACAATAGAAACCGCACCATTGCAATTTACTGTTGATCCTAATGGCAAACACAGTTGCTATTGCTCAACAAACCTCCGTTGGACCTAGGCGCTTAATTTCGAAAAAATCTCCGGTCATATGTCATTACATACGTGTTGATGGCCAATTTTATTATTAATTGGTCATTGTACCAATTCAAATTTAGGCGCCCTTAGCATAAGTTGTGTAGTCTAATTATTTCTTCCAATCTCAGCACCGAGAGTGGTTGGTGCAATTATGGATTACTATGAGCCACTTTCAGGTCTTGACGGTTCTTTAGATTTCAAACGGCTATTGTAGAGTTGCGGGTTCAAGTAATAGCAATAACCTAAATAATGACTTTTCAAAACGATTGTTTAGTAGTGTGAAATGTGTTGTGATTTTATGCGAATTTTCAACGAAGAGTGGAAGTTTGATGCAATATTTGCCTCAAGTGTGATACGTTGTTCTCATTCTTTTGTACTACTCTCAATACTTATTCTTACTAACGCATTTCCTTCTCGTGTATTCGTCTCTGTTATTCTCATTGAAGTTTTAGGTTTAACTGATAGACCTCCTTGCGCTGCTGGTCGTTATTCTTTCATTATATCTAATAACCGTGTAGACAAATATAGAAAACGATCTCCTCGGTATGGCTATAGCATGTGCAAAACCAAATTTGGAACCTGGTGTTAGATTTGCATTTATTCTAAGTTCATATGTATATAATTTCATTTAAATGCTTTCCGTAAATAAGAAAATTGACACTGCGCACGCACAAAACCAAATTTTGAAACTGGAATTTCATTTGCCAAGTGCCTATTATCAAATTTCATTTAAATACCTTCATAAATAAAAAAGTTTGCGATGCGGTTCAGAAACGGTCGAGATCCGAAAAAGGACCTATATGCCACATGTAACAAGCCAATTGAAAATGGGTCAAATTCAGTGACTCCCCTGCGCCGCACGGGTCAAATCACGTTTACGGAAAAGCTACCTGACTATCGAAACAGTGTGGTCATATAGCGGTGTTACTTTCTTTTGAGAGTTGGGAGATATCCGCCATGTTTTGACCAAATACACTGGTTTGGTAGCAATTAACCTCAAAACAACGGTGACTCCATCCCAAGGTTCATAGAGAAAGTACTCCATCCCCTTGCTGGAAACAATTGTTGCAATAATATTTAGCCCTCTGTGATGTATCACTCACGTGAAACTTAACGTGCACGTTATCTGTCAAAAACGTAATTTTTCCTTTACTAAATAACCCAAAATAACGTTTTTTTGGCAGCTATCCTGAACGTTAAGTTTGACGTTTTTGATACATCACAGGGTTGATTGTAACCATAGCAAATAGCAATTTAGTTAAACCAATTAGCTCAATGGTAAATTTGGAAAAGATGGCGGACATGGAGCGTATGACATTTTATTCTACATTAGGCAAAGAAGAGGATAGCCATCTTTTAAGCATGTATCAATTACACCTCTCGGCCGTGTAAGCTCCTATAGGAGAAAATTTATCTTTCGCGGAGAATATGAGACTCTTCTTACTTCAATGGTTTCTAGAGAATTTTTTTTTATTAAGAAAACAGATGGCAATAATTTACGCACCTATCAATTCGTTTGCTAGTCGGAATGTTACGCTTTTGAGACAAAAGCTATAGGACAAACCTTGTCTTTCATAGAGAATATGAGAAAAAATATTTGTAAATCAACACAAACATCTCCTTACACCTTGTCATCGTACTGAGGAGCACCTCTTAGAAAATTGTTTTTCATGAAGAAGCATGAGAGCAGTGACCTCCCTCGCTATAAAGGTTTACAGAAAAAAAAAGTTTTGACTCCATCAATGGATACGTCTAATAAACTCACTCAATCTGAAGCTGTCGTTAATTAGTTAAACAATGGTGCATAGATTTCGCACGTTTCCCCATTGAAATTTGCGAATAAGCAACGAAGTAACATATTTGAATCTTTTTTTGGCGAATAGGTCATCGTTTGAAATAAATAATTTCAATTCTCCAAAAAAAGGCCTAACCTACGTTATCGAAATCGAAACATTTTTCCCGTAATCGCAGACACGGACAGGGTGCACAGGACGCATATTTGTAAACGGAAGACATGTTCGAGTGCATGCGAAAATTGCCCCTTCCCCACAACTATTTCGTAATGCGATTGATTATGCCATAATGCTCTAGTGTGTAGCGCTTACTACTTAAAATAAGTCATGCTTGAAAGGAGATGACCATTCACCAGCTAGCGTCAGCAGGTCGCGGGTATTCCTGTACACAAAAAGTGTAAGCTGCCTAAGGGTACTTATCTTGCTGTTTGACGCTTGGTGATTTGCTCAGGGCGCCAGATCCACCAAGCACTTGACTCTGCTGATCAGGCAGAGTAAGCTGTTCCAAAATTGCTATGACCGTTTATAATAATTTAAACAAAATGGCGACAAGGTCGTTTAATAAAAAGGAATGTAATACGTGTATACAATTTGTTGTACAAAATTCAATTTCATTGATCGAAGTATGAGAAATGCAGTCCTACAAACTAGGAAAATCTGTTATTACGAGCAAGAGAGAGGTTTATTCGTCTTTTCCACTTCACCTACCGTGGTTCTTAAAACAGGTAAGGACTAATTAAGAGCGCTCACGGGTCCTGGAAAACATCCGGCTATTTATCCGCACCCTGTATAACCCGGTTCATAAATATATAACCTAAAGGTTTACCTTTAACCCAACGACTTCAACCCTGACAAATTTGTAGTGAGAATTGAAACACAAGATAATTACGAATGAGATGATATGATAATTATACTTCGTGGTCTTCTTTAGATGGTAATGTACGTAATAAGTGTAATAGGTCTGACCTTTGCCTTCGTAGGGGAGGGTAGTTTCGTAGGTTGGAGTCCGAGGTCTTTTGCGGTCTGCTGGCGTAGTTGAATAAATAGGCAGAGGTGTGAAATGCTCCTGGTTCCTTGGTGGAACTGTGGAAGGAGGGTGAGTGGTCCAGTCCACAACGAATGCTCGCAGATAAAAGGAAAAAATAAAACAGCTAGAATAGAATAGTCGATAAGCGACTTAATCTCGGACAACGGCTACCTACCTAGATGTTATGGCTGTTACGACTTGGTACGGTGGTTTTTTTTAAATATGGATATAAATTCTAATCTAATATTTGCTAAAAGGGAAAACACGTTAACTAATGATATAAGGATAAGGAGTTTATCTTACCCACAGTGGTGACACATGTGACCTAAAATTCCGTAAATCCCAAAATATGGGTAAGAAGGAAAATGCTACTAACTGTTAAGCACCAGAACAAAATACTGCTTCTATTTTGCTACTACCCAACAAATCCTGATAATTCAGAAAATACTTAATTATATTTTACAGATTTGGGTAGTAGTCTCATGGAATCAAACGTTCCACTTCCTCTCTCTGCCTAAAAATGTCCACCACCTTTTCTCTATTTCGCAAACATTCCTTGTGATAAGGAGAAAAGGACGTCCTTGATTGATAGGACATAATTTAGAAAATGGGTAAGTTGTTACCTGGTTTATAGGCAACTGATCTACCATAAGATTTTTGAAAATGTTATGTTACAAGTGGCACGGATACTCGACTTGCAACCGGGTGACTGGTTTAATTCTTTGCATGAACATTTTTTAAAATTTTTTTTAGAAAAAGGCGTATCTCAATTCAGGGGAGTTGGACATTAGGATATTTGTAGGTTTAAGATTGTATTCCAAATTTTGTTTGAAAAGCAAAGCTACACAAAAATGGGGTCTAGGAAAGTTTACGGAAAACAGTTTACCAAAAACGGTTAATCGAAAACAGTTTACCGAAAAACAATTCACCGAAAGAACAATACGTCGAATTTCAATTTACCGAAAAGCAGTTTTACCGAATCACACTTTACCGAAAGGAGAGTTTACCGAAAATTTCTCCCGTTTTGAAAATAATAATTGTATCGGCAATGTCATCTTGGACCTTTCCTGTTTAATATAATTGCACATTAACAACATTCCAAATTCCGACGTCTCGTTCAGTCGCAATTCGCGTTTGAAGTTTTGACCCAACTATCAGTAAGATCGTGGCCTTCATTTTTTTTACTTATATTGCCAATTCACGAGCTCCGATCTACAAATTTGATAAAGAATCCACCTGCAAAATTTTATTGTAATTGGACCGTTCGTTTTCTAGATATCGTGCTAACGGACAGACAGGCGGATGAACAGACATTGCAAAATTATGAACTGGCTAGGACCACCTGAACTGTCAACAGTTTTGCAAATTGGGCGTAAGATCGTTTGGTTGAGGATGGCGAATTTTACAAAAAAAAAACATCTTTTCGGGCGAGCACATTTCCACCTCGATGGTTATGTTAATATTCGGTAAAGTGTGATTCGGTAAAACTGCTTTTCGGTCAATTGAAATTCGACGTATTGTTCTTTCGGTATATTACCATTTCGGTGCTATTTACGAATATGCGCACGGGACGAACTACCAATAAGACGGACACGGCTAAATTATACAGTTATACTGCGCCTAACCTAACTTTGGAAAAGTATTGAGTAGCAGAACATACTAACCCTGTACACATCGAGCAAGAAGCAATATACTTGCGCTTTAGCTTTCTATGCTTCTGATCCGAAAACTTTGGGGAAATACTTGGTTCTGCTCTCTACCCTTGAACTCGTGGTACGCTTCGTGCCACTTTCAAATCTCGGTAGGATTCGGCTGCGACAGAGAGGCACGAATGAGACGTTGTCTTATACTATGGCCGTCTTTTAAGTGTTGGAACGTGAGACACAATCGGGAAGGGAATTGTTTGGTCTCACTTAAACAACTGATTTAGGAATGTCAACTGAATACTACTCTTGTCTTTATAACTAAGGGTTTATGGCACTAGTGACTGCAAGCAAGGTTTGCACACGTACAACGACACCTCGGTGGCCTTACCACGCGCCCCGATCTGGTTCTGTTGCTCTGCTGGCATAACACCTCGAGTTATGGTACACAAAATAAATCATTTGAGTATAAAACACATCTACGGTTCAATTTAGACAAAACAAATAGTAAAATGACAAATTGCATGTACCTAAAGAGCATCAAAATGGACGTGACTTGGTTCCAGTATCCTCCATCATTAATTCTTCTGTACGACTGCACCCAATGTAAATTTCCATAAGAGCGTCCGCCTATCAAATTCTTTTCCAAAAAAATTTTTAAGAACTATTTTATAAATTTGGACCTTTATCTACAAAATGTTCGGAGTATTTTTTTTAAGTTTATAGCAACTGAATATCGATTTTTGGACAAGTAGTGCTCGCGTGCCGTCCTCTGGCTTCGTGTAATAATTCTCCCAAGTCAGTTTCAGCAACTGCGCAGAACGATGTTTTCAAATTGCTTTCCTTGTAAGGTGTTTTGCCTATCTGAAGGGGTATAACATCGCATCTTTTAGAAAAAGTATTTGCTAATCCACTTACAATTTGCACTGACCTCTATGACGGCTCAAGGCGAATTGATTAATTTTCCGCTTTCTTAGTTACTCGCAAGTCCCAAAGTCGGCAAATTTTATCTTATCTAGCGCAAAGATGCGGCTACCTAACGCTATCACGCCATTAAAAAGTTCAGTGAAACATCCTAGGTTAAAGAAGTTGGAAGTTAGGAGGGTCGAGTTGAGACGCCGAAGGCAAGAATCTGGCGTTGAAGAGCTGAAATTGAGAATTTGAGGATAAGAACTAAGAAATTGAAGGTTAGAAAATTAATTTTATTAGCTGAAATTGAGAATTTAATTTGAGAAGCTGAAGCCCAGATGCTGAAGTTTAAAAGCTGGAGTTGAGAAGTTTAAGGCGAGGAGCTGAAGCTGAGAAGTGGAAAATGAGAAATCCAAGTTGGGATGCTGAAGTTGCAAAGTTTGAGTTTGGAGGCTGAAACTAGGACTGTCATTAAGATGATGGAGATGCAACTGAAACTCAATCGAAAATTGCAGTTGAAGTTGAAAATAAAGGTGATGTTGAATCTCATGTTCGAACTGTTTAATTGAATGTATTATAAAACGTGAATAGACCTATGGATAACGATCTTGTTGATTTAGCAATTGTTAAATTGTTAGTTGATGTGTCAAACAGCACATTTTTCCCATTTCGCCATTCCTGTAGCTTCCACTTTCTAGCCAGGAAAAGAACAACTTCCAAATTTTAAATAGGGTCGAACAGTGACGCGGCATTTTTCTTAAAGCACCAACAAACCTTTTTTAGTTTAAAATCTCGCGTTCATACTTTAATCTTCGTTGAAATTATTAATATACCATATCATACATTATAAATTTATTGGGGATTTGAGCCTTCACTATGAAGCGTTTTCTCATTAGGCTAAAGTATAAGTAGAATTTGAATACGTATTCCATTGGTAATATCTCACCACAAAGTGCTGGAAAATATTTCGAAATTATTGCGGTAGCCGGTAAAGACCCATGTCACCCTGATGAGGGTTAAATACATTTCAACCAGTTTCACATCAACACGTTTAAGGCATTTCCTTCCTATCTTTCCATTACAATTACAATAAATCGAAAGGTGGCTTATAACATAAATTGATGCCTGTGTGGACTTTCTCATTAAAACTTCGTACATACGATATTCGAAATCTTATAACTATTAATCCAATTATAAAGTATTTACCTGCAATTGTCCGCGAGTACCTACTCGGTTTTAAATTTTACGGTCGCAACTGTACAATATTTGTTAGGAAGAGAGGAAAGAGAAAAATCATGTCTCCCTATTTTTACGGTCAGCTAGTTTATGGCGTGAGATGATAGCGTTAGTGACGGTATTATGAACAGCTCGGTCGCTGCTCTTATCATTCCCTTATCACTTTTGTAGGGATTGAGCCTATGTGGTCGCCTCCCAACGTGCGTGATGCTATATCTCGTTACGCTTTTGTATTTACTAACTGAAATGGCTAAAATTGATGGACTTATATGCGTTGGCGTGGAACTATGTACTTTTTAAGTTGGAGAAATTCCAGGTTGGGTAAATGGAAACAACAACACTTGCTTTTTACACTTTTTCATTAACGATTCAGAATTCACCGTGAAATAGTTCACAATCACTAACGAATCTGGAATGTAGTAGGTAGCTGATTTTGCAAGTTAATTTGATATATTAACATTGTACTGTGAAGGATTATTATTAATTAGCGTCATACTTAAATAATAATAATAGTCCAATGTGCGTAACGCCACGAGTTTCGGGCCAATTCCATCCGTCACTCAATTCCTTAAATCCAACTCAAAAGCGGATACTAAATAATTCAACCATCTCACAACGCATAAATCCTACTGAATTATTAGTGGGACAGAAAGAGAAAAACTGATGGATATATTGATTTAATTTCAAGTTCCAATACATAATCTTTTTATTTGTTTGCTTACGCTTTAAGGTTACACGGAAGTAACGATTGCGAGGGATTTTCTGTTTACAATAAAATGATCTAGTCGCGAAGTTGTAAGGAGAATTAAACCCGTTGCCTAAACGGCCAACTAGCTCAGGGGTGGAAAACAAAATAAGAATTTGAGCGGTAGTTCGTTCTGGGCATATGATCTTAACTCCGTTGCACTTACTGGGGTTGAGCACCACTTAATTTCTATATTAACTATCCCCGTATGAAATTGAGAAGATACGAGGGTAGTAAGAACAGTACAAATCAAATCAAAAGTGGAAATCGTCTCCACAATCGGATAGTGTATCACACAAATATTCAAAATTATAAGCTACGGTTACTCACAACTCCTCCAATCAAGAATGATCGATTAGCACGCTAACATAAAACAACTTTCTGCAAATTAATTGATATGTCCAGAAAAAAATCCGTACGTATAGGGCCAAGAACAAGTAAACATATACGGCAACCTTTACCTTGGAATAAAGTTAGATGTTCACAGTTCTCGCATCCAAAACCTAAAATCAATGAAAAGAAAACTTCCTAAGCCGCAAGTCTCGGTAGATAATTGATTGATTAATGCCTGAAAAGCCTCGCTCTACTCGTAATCTGCTTCTATACCAGGCACTGTACTTGATTGGCCAACCTCTTCAGAAGGAAGTGGCGATCAGAGATCAATATATATGGATGATTGCAATTAAAGTTCCATGCGTTCTGTCCCACGTTTCCGCAGTTTGATTAAACGAAGTGTAACTCGATACGGTTTACGACAGAAAGAGGAACATGAAGGTCGACAACAAAAAATCACAGCCTCCACCATCTTTGGAAACAGAATCGCCTCCAATTCTTCGGGTAGCTCTACACTGACGTCCTTGGCCGGCTCTCTACTGGCGTCCTCCGCTAAGACACCTAATTGCTCGTAGAGGAGCTTTTTGCTCCTCTCTCCTGTTGCTCTTACGAAGGAAGTGGTTCTATTTACCTTCTCGTGCACTGCGCCGTTTCTACAGTACCTGATCACATTTTTCTTTGGCGCACTTATGGACTTTTGATCTCCTTCTCTTTTAGACTGCTTGTCATCGCTCTGCTCCATCCCTTCAGTAATAAAACCTCGTTCTCCTTTAGGGTCTTAACAGAGTCTTGTTCCTTATCCCCGTAGCTTGATAACATTAGCTTGCCCCATGTTTACCGATATTTGTAGGTGGTAGTGGACCTTCTCGCTTGAACAAATGTTGGTATTTAGGATATCCGCTGGCGTTGGATTGTCTTTTTCCTGGACCATAGCGGTTGGTTCTGTTTGATCGTCTGCTTTCATCATAAGGGGGGGGGGGGGGGGCGTTTTAGTACTTCTACGTGCGTTGCGATGGTTTTGGAAATCTGTTTGATCTCCGCTTTCGTGTTTGTGTGCTTAGCCACCTCATGGCTTAGGATATGGGTGCTCCTTATGTCGTTCATGGAATGAGTTGTTCTTAACATCTAGGCACAGCTGGATGGATATGATAGAGATGATACGAATGTTGCACCTGCTTTCTTTTAAACATTTAAACCCGTCAATATGGAATACTTTTGATAATTGTTATTACTTAAAATATTTTTTCTTAATTACAATTAGCTCGATTTCGGTGCCTATTTTTGCTTGTAAGTAGAGTTACTACTAAGGCATTGATCTGTATACGCAACTACGTTTACTGAACTTTGTTATTGTTTAGTATAATTGGACAAGATCTTCAGTAAGCAGTTGCACATATACACGATTATAATGACGTATCCAACAATGGGACAGATTGAACTTATTGTTGAAAATATCGACAGTTTTAGTTATAATTTCGTCACTATTATGTACTATTTAATTAAACGTGTCACATTTACGTTCGTATTCGAAGAAAGCCTTTCTTTTGTTTAGATTTGCAACTTTACACTTGAGAATTTTAAATTTCCTCTTCGGTTTATCACGTAACATCAGTAATCCCTTCGGCTAATAACTCGATGACAAATTTTACACGACAAATTTAGTTGCTGAACTGCTTTTGTTGGCCAAAACTATTATTCGGAAATTAAAACAACTAATTCCAATTTTTCAAACCAAAAATTTAATTTCCTTATTAACTGAAATGACTTGCGATCTTTCCTCGCTGACAGATTCAATCTATCTTCTATTTTTTCCAACTCTGAATGATTCCCTCTTTATTTACTGAGTAAATTTTTACGCCTACATTGGCGAGATCTAAATTTTTTATTGGTTAGTGTCTTTCTTACTACCAATCCTAGATGATTCGAAAGGTCGTTAATCAATTCTAAAAACAACGCGATAAGCTTTTTCCACGGTCGATTTACCTCATCAGCCAACTATGCACTGATCCGTAGGCCAGAAAGACCGTACACAAAACACCAAAACAAAAACCTAGCTAGCTCTTTACCTTTTATTATGATGATGGCACAAAACTTCTCCGCAGTCCAGAGGAGAGATTCGACTCCGTTCTCAGTTAACCTGTGAACTTCTAACAGATAGTGGGTCAACTCAAATACCTTCAACTCCAAACTAAACTGAAAAATTTTGAATAAATGAAAATGGACTTACGCCTTTGACTCCGATGGTGCCTTTTCAATGTGACGCCTCAAGGTGCGCACTGTTTTTCTCAGCCTGTCCAGTCTTTCACGCTACCAGGATGTTACACCGGCTCGAGCCTACCTCTTGAGGGGTCGTGACACGTAGAACCACGGGAAAGACCAACAGGAATTTTGCTTGAGTAATAGAGCCGGATTCGATCTTAGTGCTTGAAATCAAGGATCATAGGTACAGCAGTTTTTATTGGAATATCAGTCTTTGGTCAGTCTTCACAACGTGCATCAGAACTTCCCAGACTTTTATCTTGCGCGCTAAGCAGAATGAGGAATTAAAGGAAAAGTGCGCGTAAATATCAAATAGGAAGCAGGGTTCATATGTTTTTTTCAATGACGTTTCGCATTTTACTCTGTCTGCCAAAATTTTTGTGCCCGTACCCGTTTTAGAATAACTTCAACATGTCTTTCTCTAGGATTTGTAACAAAAAAGCAATCAATTTTGCAAAATCTAATTCCACCAAGACGACGATGCTGGTTTACGACAGACAGCGCAAAGCTTCATTACCGAAAGAAAACTACAGCAAACCAAGCAAGTCTTTGGCTTGTAGAAATTTGTCACATTTTAACGCGTAACCTTTCAGAAATAGCAACAGTTCCGACCAAGAAGATTAAAATTTGCACGGGATCGGAAGTAAAGAAAATGTGCCGTCCGAAACCGTGCGAATGTCCGCCTAAAACTTCATCGTCGAGAAGCTTTATGGCGATGTGCGGTTTCTTAATGAAAAGTTTGATTGCCGGTAGCGTCGTTTATTGGACGTACGATGCCGGAATATGGGGTGATTCTGAAAGAACGGAGGAGGTGTACACAAACTTGTGCCACATGCTACACGGAGATACGCATAAGCAAATCACACATATCAGCAAGGCGTGCTTAGCCGAAATGGAGTTACGGAAATTGGTATTCGAGAATGACTAGACAACTATGTACAAAAAGGTGTCGTTTTCAGAGTCCTACCCCTCCACCCGTGGATGAATGCTCAAGACCACCAATCGATAGTGGGAAGACTATGTATAAAATAAAGGACGCCTGGAATCACGCAATTACATGTATTTTTGAAGGAGTAACTCAATTTCCAGGCAATATAATGCGGTGGTACAATGAAAAGCAAGGCAAAGAGCGCAAGTGTATCCCTGTAAAGACTAAGTAAACACTGGACATAAAGCTTTGTGGAACGAATTCTCCCTTACTTTTTTTACATTTGAATCCCGTCATCATGGCCCCGTCGTTTTGGTCTACACATTAATCTAGTTCCTCAAGAAGTTATGAGCAGTTCATTGTGTATCTGTGTGTCGTAGAATAGTTGGTATTCTAATGTCAACTTGTATATATTTTCTTCCTTTTGGAACTGATGCGTCACCACGAATATACACCTCCAATGTTTGATCACTTGGTCCATTGAACGTTTTAAGGGAGTTGAACAAATCTCCAAAGGGTTAGGTGAACCATTTCTATCTCCGCCTGTGGTGCCTTGTGCGCAGCTTGCATCGCCATTTAATGTTCTTTCGAAACCTGTCAATAATTCTGGTGGAAAGGTTGGCTCTCTTTGATTTCCCCTTCCTAAGGGTGCCCAATGTAGCTTTCTTCGAACCAATGTAATATTGGTTCCAGTGTGTTGCTTCGCTTAGTTCTTCGAAAACCTCATCGACATTTTTGATAGGCACAAACCCAGAGCAACTCTATTGTAATGCGCTGTAAATCCTTCACGCACCGACTTTTTCATATCTTTGACCAAGTGGAAAACAACCAAAAAAGTTTGAATTTGAAAACATCAATTTCAATATGCATTTATAGCTTAGACAAGGAAAGAGAGGGGGCCCGTAATACCGTATTCACGGCCTTCGTGAATTTGACAAATATTCAGAGACGACCGCCATATTTTCGGGGGCACACGTAGCGTGGTGGCAGTGTGTATTTACTGACATTTCTCTATTATTTACAAAGTTTGTGTGTGCAAAACTGAATGAAATAAACATGGTGAATTGTTCTGCGTACAAATGTAAAAATCGCAATGCTAGTTGTGCTGCAGGAATATCATTTCATAGGTAAGATAAAAAACGCAGGTTGTCTGGTATGACTAAATTTAATTAAATCTTCATGGTAACTAATAAAATACTTCTAAGGTTTTCATTTTTCTGATCGTACAATTGTCCTAGATTTTTGTGCATCAATGAAATAGTGCTTTATAATTCTTTTCAATGATAATTTCTCGATTACATTAGCAAGTGCTATAATATACAAGCGATTCTCCAGTGGCGGCGTGACTATCTACATGCTTTCTGTTCTATGACCAAAGAGTAACGGTACTCTTTGCTATGACGTAACTTGCAGGTGCATGTTTACTTGCCTAACCTTCAGGCGACGGATTACTTTGTATGGAGTAATGTAACCACAGTGTATGTTGCGTTCAAATAGCGACAATTACCTGTCTTTAAATAAAATTTCCTTTAAATTGAATGTACCGCTAATTTCCCATCCTCTACCTATTCTTTGCACTTAACATTTAATGTGTGCACACTGGCAGATAGAAAAATCGTGATCATCGACCGACGTTTGAAACAATACACATCGATTGCAACCACATTTGATAAAGGCAAGATATGCTGATGAAAGATCATTGTGCTTAAACCTCTTAGGGGAGGGAGAAAGACATCTCAATTGAATACTATGGCCTTCGTCGTCTTCGCCAACACCTTGCTATGGTACCAAACTCTCATTGAAGTACAAGGCAACATTCGTCAATCTGGACTTTCGTATAAAACGCATAAATCTTGACTTCGTTTTCCAAACTGCTGCATCGCTTTATCGTCAAAGAACGCTTTTGTATAATTGTGAGTATTCCTTCATTTATTCCATTTTATGGTCGCTATTTTGTTTAGAATAATTTCCCATTCTGCAATCATCGGCTGCATTTGCTCTCAAGATTCAATCAGAAAGGAACATACGTGTATTTTATTTGTATACAGTTTTCAATATATGATTTATTTACTTACTAAGGTTGTATTTTATTTTCCTTCGTGATAACCAAACTGATAGGAGGTGAATCAATCAAGACAGATTACAGTTCAATAATTACTTTGTTGGTGTAAGATCACCTGGTCCTACGTACTACATCTCTGCAAACAATGTATAACCTAATGATAGATTACAGATACGTTGGGAAATGTAACTTTAGAACACGTTAATTATAATACAATTTTCAATTTAGGTTTCCCACAAACACGGATATTTGCAATGAATGGGTGAAAAATATGAACATAGTGTTCACACCAACAAAAAACAGCAGATTGTGTTCAAAACATTTTGAAGAAAAATGTTTTATTAGAACTTCTTCTAGACCGCTTTTGCTGGCGAAAGCTGTCCCCACAATTTTTCCGGAACTTCCTTTATCATGTCAACCAAAGCAGGTAAAACTGAAATATCAAGTATGTTTTCATTTGTATTAGCCGACATTTTACAACAAATTGAGGTTCTGAGCACTGTACTCGATTCAATTCCTGAAATATATGATACGATATATCGCCAGTGGAAACATGAATCAGTTCCAGATTATTATATTTAGCTCACAAATAAAAAATGTACTAAAATTTCTTTATAATCATTATAATCAATTGGAAGAATGAATGCATTCTTATCTGTGTTAACTCTAGTGCCACATTAGAATGAAAATGTGTTTACAGAATTTGAAAAGGAGACGGCGCAGAACACCTTCACCAGCGGAGCAAGAACCCTAATGTTCAACAGAGCTGCTCACATCACGGAAGAAAAAATTAATTGAAAAATTACAACGAGAAATTACTAAAAATAAAAAATCGTCATTAAACATAAAAACTTTAAAACAGAAAAACCGTAGATATAAGAGAAAAATTATGACATTGTCAGCTTTGTTAAAAAATTTGAAGGATAAGAATTTAATTGATGGTGAAGACCATAAGTTATTACAATACGTATCACATTTTAATATGGAGATTCTAAGGAGAAAGAAGGGCACTAAAACTAAATATTCACCGCAACTAAGTAAATTTGCACTGACTGCATTTTCTTTCTCCAAAGGGGTACAATTATGTCAGAACAGTATTTGATACGTGTCTACCCCATCCAAGCACCATCGGAAAATGGTATAAATCGGTGAATTGTTCCCCTAGATTTACATCCGAAGCCATAACCGCCATTCACAAGCAAACCGACATATCGGGAAGAAAAATGTATATAGCTTTGATGATTGATGAAATATTAATACGCAAACACTTGGAATGGGGTGGAACAAAATATTATGGGTATGTACATTTTGGGACAGCACTGGAAGAGGAATCTGACCAGCTTGCCAAAGAAGCTTTTGTAATCATGGCAGTAGCTATTAACGCCAAATGGAAATTACCAATAGGTTTTTTTAACTAATTCTTTAAATGCTTCACAAAAAAAAGAGCTAGTGAGTCGAACTATTGAGTTCATCAACAACAATAATACAGAAGTGGGGTCTCAGTTACATTTGATGGTGCTGCATCTAATGTATCAATGGCTGAGCAGCTTGGTTGTCAAATTAGTTCGAATGTAATGAAATCTTTTTTTACATTGGGAAATAAGAAAGTACATGTTTTCTATGACCCATCACATATGGTCAAATTAGTTCGCAATTCTTTTGGAGAAAAAAAAATTTTTGTTGATGTTGATGGGCATATCATATCCTGGGAATTTGTGGAGAAATTACATCAGTTGCAAAGCGGTGAAGGTTTACATTTGGGGAATAAACTTCGCAAGCGCCATATTAATTTTATTAAAGAAAAAATGAAGGTCCGATTGGCGGTGCAGTTGCTCAGCAACTCGGTGGCAGATAGATGCTCTCGAGTACTGCAAGAAATCAAATATAGAAGGTTTTCAAATTTGTATACCAACGGCGAATTTTATTAGGATAATCAATAACGTTTTTGACATTTTAAACAGTCGCAGCCTGGCGGCACCTGGGTTCAAAAAACCTCTACACCAAAGAAACATTGAAGACATTTCAACTTATGTACGTGAAGCTACAAAATACATTTCAGGACTGAAGTTGAAAGTTGATGGGACACTATTAATCAATTCAAATAGAAAAACCGGATTTCTAGGAATAATCGTTTCACTACAAAGTGCTTTGACTGTATAACAACATATGCGGGAAAAATTAATATATTTTCCATTGTATAAAATAAGCCAGGACCATCTGGAATTATTTTTTTCTTCCATAAGATCAAGGGGTGGATGGAACAACAACCTCACCTCAAGGCAGTTTGAAAGCGCATACAAACGCTTGCTCATAAGAACAGAGTTGCGAGATAGTGGGGTAGGGAATTGTATTCCTCTGGATACAATCCCTATTTTAACTTGCCCGTCACAAGGAAGCAACGAACAAATAATTAATGCTTCAATTAATTGGAGCAATGAAATAGAAGTGAACGACATTGCAATAAATGATTTGTTCAAAGAGCATGACTACATCATGAAGTCGGCAATATTGAGCACGATTTCTGAAGAAATACATAGCAGGGTTCGTCAGCAAAAAAATGTGTGCATTAATTAAATGCGAAATGTGTTGCCAAGCGTTATTGGGGAGTAAGGAACATTTTCTGTTCTCCCTTATAACCCAAAAATCAAAAGGAGGATTAACTTATCCTTCAAATGATGTTATAAAAATATGTTTAGTCTGTGAACAATTGATACGTTTAAATAAAATGTCTATATTTAACAAGAAATCTGTTGAAGCCATAATATTGCGAGTTATAAGACATTTTATTGGGAGCAATATTTTTAGTTGCTTGAATAATCATATTCTCGAACATGAAATAAATCATGCATACTATTTAATAAAGGCGATTTGCTCACGTTACATGAACATAAGAGTTCACTTTATGACACAGAGGGTAAGTGAAAGTGAAAATAATATTCGAAGTTATATACTAAATTAATACTTTTCAAAGGTCAATAATATTGTGTAGGTATTAATTGTATTTATTTAAGCTTAACAATAACTGTTAGTAGATATAGAATTGTAAATGGTTTGTAGTATAAATAACTTGATAAAATACAAATACATTCTATTCTACCCACGTACGATGTGTGCTTTTTCAGTTTTGATCGCTTCAAAAACGGGGTTTGCATCACATGCGGCATTTTACTGAGGTATACTAATATATACATACTTATGCTAGTGTACTTTCAATATTATTACGCATATATCGCGCATCTCGTTTCTGAAACGATCAAAACTGAAAAAAATGCGCATTATAACGCGAGTACTTTTTATCGCGCCTTTTTCTATTTCTATTCAAGTAAAAACCCAAAATTATGTCCGACAACTGTACATACAAGTATTATAAATGTACCATTAATGATACATGTAAATCATAGCATGAGCAGTACAAACAAATAATAATTTCCTAATGTAAAACCCGAGCGGGCGCCACTGGTGGTGGCAGAATGATTGGAATATGCTTCACGCGCGCGCTGTCTATTACTGGTCATCTCTCTTTCCTTGTCTAAGATTTATATCGTTTACGAGGTGTGCCCGGAAAACATCGCGGTTAGTCTAAAAAAAATTATTAACATTTTTTACAGGTAATCATCATCCTTCAAAATAGGACTCTTGGGCATCAGTACAACGCTGTCAGTGCTTTTTCCAAATTCCATAGGCCTCCTGAAACTCTGCAGTCGGAAAGCTGTTCAAGCACCTCTTTGAAGCGTCTTGAACCACTTGATCGAGCCGAATAGTCGTAGGTTTGTAGGTTGTACACTGAAACATAATGTCTTTCGAATAATTTAATAAAAATTTTAGGTTGCTGTTTGAAAGAAAAAGTTCGATGCCGTTGTGGCGCTCCAAAATTTTTTTTCAAAAATCCGGCTCGTTATTTTTCGTTTCAGAATTGCCTAATTATATCCAAACATATCCAAAATTTTAACAAAATCCGTCGAGTCGTTACTTCGGAAAATTGCCACAGTACGCACATACATACAGACGGAAAAAATTATGTTCTTTAAAAGTAGCTTAAAATGATCTAAAACGTCGACATTTGATGAAATGTTAACATATCCAAAAAACCGTGATCGTAATAGCCACCTAGCTCGCGCTAGGAAGCTAAAAATACAAGTGTGTGCTACTTGGGAACTCCGGAACTCTAGTGGATCTATTTGTGCGTCCTAAGAGGTGACAGTGAGACACATATTGTCTAGTTAGTCCCTCTGCACAAGGTGTGAGGTTTCCTTGTAAATAAATCTACATAAACGTCTACCGCGAAAAATTTTTTTAGTCCGCGTTATAATTATGACGTAACTAGCTGGTTTTGTCGTTTTGTTTTAGACAGTAACATAAAGCCTGCTATTAATCCGTTATCTTTCCTACTTTTTAAACAGATTTGCACATTTCGTACAGATACCCTGTCGTTGACAACTTTAATTAATTTACACATGGTTGGTTAACATTTCAAACGTAATTTAATTTCTAAACAGGTTTAACCTATTGTTTGCTAGTATTATGCGCCATTATTTGCATGTGCTTACACGAATCAGTGAATTCGCACGAATGTTTTCGTATTTAGAGAGCCTGTGTAAAATATCTCAGCCTATTTATGGGGAATATGCAAATAAAGAAAAGTTTCCATATACTGTACTACACTATAAAGTGTAAGTAAATTAACAGTGGTTGGTAATTGATCAATCAATTTTTCATCATGCTGAATTTGTTTTATTAATTAATCTTAATTTCAACAAACCATTTTTCCTCAGCTCTCACATGGTGCCCAAACTTTTTATGATTTGTTGTTTTTGAGTAAATTTCTTATTGACACCACATTGGATTTT
This sequence comes from Photinus pyralis, assembly GCF_008802855.1. Lineage (NCBI taxonomy): Eukaryota > Metazoa > Arthropoda > Insecta > Coleoptera > Lampyridae > Photinus > Photinus pyralis. The sequence continues at coordinate 20,672,117 of NW_022170738.1, read as the reverse complement.
ACGTCACTCGATAAGAGAAAAAAATCACCTTGAATTTTTACCTTGCAATTTACATATGGCAATAATTTCATAGCTTCCTTCGCTTATTGTCTCGCATAGTCACCATCAACACGGTTATAGAATTATTGCCATAAGAACTTCATTGTACAGTTTAAGGCAAAACTTTAAGAAATTCATTTTGGAAAAATATATTGTTGCTTCTGCCAAATAAGTATATGCTACTTAATTGGAGTAATTAATAATAATTATAATAATAATAATAATAATATTTATTGTGCAGAAAGCTATACACAAAAGGTAGGAGTTCAGCTTATAGCTGTTCTTCCACTCCACCAAAAGCAACTGTTACAACAAATAGTAATTAGACAAGAGGTTACTTATTATGCCTACCTATATCTATACAGCATATAGTTGTAGCAAACGACTTTTTAATTTGTTTCTAATTGTAGGTACACTATTTCCACTTTCTAATATGGACATAAACTCATTTATTAAGCGAGGCGCTAAAATGGCAAATGCACATTGGTACTTAGAAGTACGGTATGGGGGTAAGTATATTATAGAAATACTTATGCCTAGTATTCACACAGTGCAAATCGGACCTTAATTGTAGTAAGTCGTACAGGTAATTTGGATTTTTATGACGTACTACATTATATAGAAGCATGATATATTGAGACGTGAGTGATTCTTTCATTTTAAGGATAGAGTATCTATAATAAAACGGAGTTACATGGTATCTAAAGTTAACATTAAAAGAAAAACGTAAGCAAGAGTTTTGCAGGAGCTGAATTTTGTACTTTAATTCACCAGTTAGGAAAGGGTAGTATACAGCACAACAATAGTAAAAGCGAGTTAATATTAAATTTCGAACAAGAGACCATTTTATAGTAGCTGGCAAAATCTTCTTAAAACTATAAAAGTGCTTAAATTTAACAAATGATGATTGTAACATCATTTTAGTATGTTTTTCAAAGTTCAAGTTACTGTCAAACCATACACCTAGATTCTTTGCCTCTTCAGAGAATTCTATTTCGATATTGTTTATAGATATCCGCACAGTGAGATGTTCAAAAGCACGTACGCGCATAGCACTAGAACCAACACACATAGCTATTGTTTTTGAAGGATTGATTATCAGTCCGTTAGCAGTCGACCAATCAGATATCCGTTGGAGATTGAGGTTGATAGATTGTATAGCTTCATTAATTTTATGTGGAGAGGAAGAGGCGTACAGCTGAGTGTCGTCAGCATATTGAAGTAATTTACAATCGGGAGTAGTTACTGATGGTAAGTCAGAGATGAAAACGATAAACAGAAGAGGCCCAAGGATGCTGCCCTGCGGTACTCCTTTGATGACACTCATTTCATCAGACATCACGTTGTACATCTTGACACACTGAGCCCTGTTACTGTAATGTACACTTTGCACGCGTTTAGCATATTCTCTTTATGGGCAATGAAACACCTTCTTCATGCTCGCTCGAGTACCGAATGTCCTTTTATTTCCTTACTTTTCTACAGTCCATTTCCCATACTGTATATGGCATTTGTCATACATCTCACATCTCCCCCCTTAATCTAATGTAACCCATTACATAATTATTGTATTTACTTGGTAAACGTATTCCCCTTCTAGGTCTAGTCTCTGAGGCGGTGTTATCTTGACCTACAATGGGTGTATCTACTATGTTTCTGGATTCCTGTGTCATCTCCTGATCATACCTATGCCGATAACCTTGACCTGTAATGTCATCAAAATGTGAAGAATGGATTTCTACTTTGTCATTTTCTGAATGATTTTCAATTGTTTTATCATCAACGTCATGCATAGCCACATTCCCTCCCTTATTGGCTTTACGTAATAACTTAATCTGATTTACGTGTCGTCTACACATTACTCCTGTTATCGTTTTACACTCATACATAGTTGACCCGATTTTGTCCTCTATTTGTGCTTCCATCCACTGTACTTTATTGATGTCATGGTAGTCTCTGACTAGTACTACATCCCCCCTATGAAATGAACGTACATTTCTTGTCATCTTTTCGTTATTTTGGTTTGCATCATTTGTTTGATATTTCGGTCGAATCAAAAGGTCAAATTTCGTTCTAATTCGTTTCCCAAATAACAATTCTGCGGGTGATTTTTTTGTTACACAATGTGGAGTGTCTCTGTATGTGATAAGAAACCTCGCAATTAAAACTGACAACTCTACTCCAGTGTTCGAACAATCCGCTAAAGCGGCCTTTAAACTAGTTTTAACAGTTTTTACTGAATTCTCAGCTTGCCCGTTACTTTGTGGAGAGTAAGGTGCAATGGTCATATGCTTGATTTTATTATTCGTAAAAAATTGTTGCATCACTTGTGATGTAAAGACTGTAGCATTATCTGATACCACCGTGTACGGTAGTCCAAATCGTGCAAAACAATCGCGTAATTTTTCTATTGTAACTTTACTTGTTATGACTGGAGTTTCATATATTTCCAACCATTTGGTATATGAATCCACAATCACTAACAAGTGAGTTTTCCCAAGATCACAATAATCTATATGAACAGTTTCAAATGGTGTATGTGATTTTGGCCATGGTACATATATTTTGTCTGGACATGGTTTTATTTTGGTGCATGCCACACATGACTTACACATTTGCTCAATCGCTTTATCCATGCCAACGAACCAAAAATATGATCTAGCTAAAGCTTTTGAACGCACAATGCCCTGATGTGACGCATGCAGATCTAACATTACTTGTTTTTGTAATTTGAGCGGTACAACAATTTTGTGCCCCCAAAATAAACAATTTGCTATGGTCTGTAACTCTAATCGCCTGTTATGAAATGGTTTTAATTCTGAACTAATTTCATTTGGCCATGAACTTTTTAAATACTCCATCACTAACTTAAGATTTTCATCTTTTTCAGTTTCGCTTTGAATTTGACTAATGTCAATAATTGAAGTGTCGGTAAAATAAAGTCCATTTTCATCATATGTATCTACATTATTATCTGCTTGATTACCTATTGTTAATCTAGAGAAACAGTCTGCTATCACATTCTTCTGCCCTTTTATGTGTTCAATTTTATAACTAAAATTTGAAAGATAAAGTGCATATCTTTTTAACCTATTCGCGTAAGTCTGGTTTGTTTCTTTATTATTACCTAATATTGCTATAAGTGCTTTTTGGTCTGTCCTGATTGTAAAGTTTTGACCAAAAATATAGTCATGGAATTTTTTTATTGCAAATATACACGCTAACGCTTCACGATGAACTGTAGAATAATTAAGTTCTGCCTTGGTAAACGTTCGTGACACACAGGCTACGATTCTTTCAACCCCATCTGGCATTATGTGAGAGAGTACCCCTGACATACCAGTTTTGCTTGCATCGGTTGTAATATAAATTGGTAACCCTGGGTCAAAATATGTCAATACTTGATCTGTCATAATAATTGACTTTAACCTATCAAAAGCATTCTTACACCCCTCGTCAAACTTAAATTCTTGACCCTGCCTTAACAATATATATAAGGGTTCTAATAATTCAGACATTTTGGGAACAAACCTCGAATAATAATTTACCATCCCGATAAAGGAACGTAACTCTTTCATATTGGTTGGATAAGGAATTACATTTATGGCTTGTAGCTTTTCTTTATCCTTAGCCAGTCCCTGTTTTGTTAACACAAACCCCAGGTACTTGATTTCTCCCTGAAGAAATTTACATTTATCGACATTGACTTTTAACCCTGCTTTTGCCAATTTATCAAAAACTTCTCGTAATATTTCCAATTCGTTTTCTTCTTCCCTATGACCTACCAATATATCATCTTGAAAGATGAAGACATTGGGTATGCCTTGGAACAATTGCTCAATGTGCTTTTGGAAATAAAATCCGCTACATTTCACTCCAAATGGCATTCTATTTACCCTAAAGAGACCCTTATGTGTTGAAATTGTGACGAGACCTTTTGAATCATCCGAAAGCTCAAACTGTAAATAAGCATCAGACAAGTCTATTTTAGAAAACTTTGAATTCCCACTTAAACTCGCATAAATGTCATCAATGCGTGGCAGTGGATAAAACACGTCCTCTAACTCCTTATTCAACTTAATATAATTACCACATATTCTTACCGTACCGTTACTTCTCATGACAGGAATAATCTGCGATGACCAATCAGATGAAATGACTGGCGTAATAATACCATTAGCAATTAAACGATCCAATTCTTTTTCAATCTTAGGTTTCAATACCAATGGAACTGGTAGTGGTCTACTGTGGCTTGGAATGGCGTTAACTTTCAACTTTAACGTAATCTTGGCATATTTAAATGTGCCTAACCCTCCATTCACAACTTCGGGAAATTCACGTGTTATCATCACAGAGGCATGATCATGGATGTCAATTACATTTAACCCTGAAAAGTTAATATTAAATAATTGCATAAAATCTCTGCCTACTAAATTAGCTTGCCGTGTTTTGATTACAAAAAATCTTAGTAACTTAACCCTATTCCTAAACCTAATATTTACATCGATATATCCTACCGGAATGATAAGATCGCCTTGATATCCACAGAATACATGCTCGGTAACTTTAATAATCTGATTAAAGTATTTGTAATAAGTTGCCTCATTAATTGTTGAAATCGGGGAACCTGAATCTAGCAATACGTCCAACTCATTTCCGTTAATATTTACCTTCAACATTATAGGTTTGCTATCTAACTTAACATTAGTACCTACTTTACAAATCGGCTGAATGTCGCATTCATTAACGTTCAATATTGGCTTTACTTGCTTACAAACAATTTCTAGATGACCCACCTTATTACATCGGTTACACATGTATGATTTATACTTGCATACTCCCGTGTGTTTCCTTCCGCAGCATGCACATTTGGGCTTCCGTCGTTGACTATGATCATCCGAAGGATTTCGGTTCAGCTCACTGCTGGTTGACATTCTAGACGGTCCATTTGATCGAAAACGGTTTCCTCGCAGCTGTTTGTGTGTTGTAACGGCATTGATGTCCCTTGTGGTCAAGGATGAACATTTAATCGCGGTCTCCTTCGCAACAGCTATGTCGACGATCGCCTTTAATTCTATGGTGACTTCGGATTCTACAGTTTTGTCCAGTACCGGACCTGGTCTTAAACCTGCTACAAACTTATCCTTGAGCACGTCTGATATATTTACGAATTTACAGTCAATGGCTAGTCGTTTAATCCGCGCGTACCATTCACTACAACTTTCATTTGGATTTTGCACTTCCTGATAAAACTTGATTCGCTCGCGGAACGTATTCTTTGGCGGTGAGTTATGTTCCCGCAATATCTTGCACAATTCTTCGTACGTCTTACTGTGTGGTTTGTCGGGAAAACATAGATCTCGCAATGTTTTGTATGTGTCGTCACATATTAGGCTGATCAACATTGCTATTCGCTTCTTTTCCTCAATTCCATTTGCTTCGCAATATTGCGCAAATTTTTCTTCATATATATGAAAGTCTTGACCCATGTTGAATTCCTTGATATGTCCAATTAACCTTGGCTTATCTTCAACTGTCGCCATTTCGCTTACAGGTTTTTACACGTCTTTGCTATAGAACGGAGCCTATCGTTCGCTGATGTGTTTCCACTGTTTAGATATACTTTCTTTCTTCGGACCCGAATTAACAGTTACTTGTTCCTCGTCGCCATGTAATGTACACTTTGCACGCGTTTAGCATATTCTCTTTATGGGCAATGAAACACCTTCTTCATGCTCGCTCGAGTACCGAATGTCCTTTTATTTCCTTACTTTTCTACAGTCCATTTCCCATACTGTATATGGCATTTGTCATACATCTCAGTTACACAGGTAGCTTCTAAACCAATTTAAAGCGCTATCAGAAAGCCCGTAATATGCAAGTTTCGCAAGTAGCAATTCGTGATTAATTACATCAAAAGCTTTGCTGTAGTCAAGGAGTATAAGTACATTGACTTCCATTTTATCTATACTGGCTGCGAAGTCGTTGGTTAGTTTTAGAAGAGCCGAGTTTGTGCTGCGGAATGGTCTGAAGCCAGATTGTACATCGGGTATTACATAGCGTTCATAATAATAACTAATATTTTCAATTTAAAATAATCTTCACCGCTGGTGAGTACAACAACTGCTGAAAGTGTTTTATACGCAACTATAATCTTGTGCGTGTGAATGTTGATTTGGGTATTGTAAGGAAATCAATTATTTTATTTATTCATAACCCAAGTTTATTAAACCGTAAAGAAGCTGAAAGGGAATTAGCAATATATGGCGATTTAAAAATGCAATTGTAATTGAGCTGTAAATAGAACAAAATAATAAATACTGCATTACGGGTGTATATTCGGGAAGAGGTAAATGAAGCGAGTCATTGTAATTAAAACAAGAGCCGAGATAGATACGTCTATCGCAATCGAATGTGAAAGAACAACAAGCTTATGATTTCGCGTATTTATACCACTCGTCGTTTTAAGATAAAGCACAGATACAGATAGAAACGGGGAACCAATAAATATGAGTGAAAATAGTAGGAAAGGGGCATTCGTTAAGCGGCGTTACGCAGTGCCAAATCCGTGCATGGGTGAATCTCGAAGATAGAAATTCAGTCACGCGCGAGAAATTATATCTTATATCCATCGAGCCACCGTCATGCTGCGGCCGATGAAATTTTTCTTAATTTTATATATTTAGCATTTATACATTTAGTTTGATTCATATATAAATAAAATTGAATATTTCCTATCAATGCGAAGTGTGGTTTTGTGAATGGTCTTTGAACCTTTAACCCTTTTCGTTAAGATGCCAGGCAATATTACACCCATCCACCCTGTAGCAGACTGACCTTGTCAGTAACTCCGTGGAGGATAGATGCATTAAGGATATTTCAAATTTCTACGAGTACATTTAGCGAAAATATTAAAATTCGTTGTTTGAACATCTCGGCGTTAAGTGACCGATAAAGTTGGTAAAAAACACCTGAAAGGAAAAGCAAAATTATTCAAGTTTTCATTCAAACACAATGAGCTAAAGGCATGATCGAACCTATCTGAATACCTTTGTGTCATACCGAAGACTTGTTCGTTCGGAAGTTCTGAAAGAATATTCATTACTGAGAAATAGGCCTCGTGTTACCAACGAAAAGTTATTTAGCCTGGGGCATTCGTCATTAGTGATAAATGCGCATTGGAAATCTATCACAAAGGTTATTCTCGTTGGCCACCTGAGTTTTTTTAGCATTGTTACGGATGATTATGTTTCGATCCACTTTCTCTTTTTTGGAACGGAGTATAATGGTGGAGTCAGATTGTCAGAGTTCTTACGAAGACTTGTGATTACAGTTCGACTGACGTCACTATTATTTTACTCAGCTTTCGGGCTTATTTACACATTCTGTAGCGTGTACAATTTCATACTCAATTACATGTTGAAAGTTAGGAGGAATATTAGATACGCTTGATTTAGTTCCCTTTGTTTACAACCGTTTATTTCGTATGCAAGAGTAGGACGTCACTTTTGCACACGCTTTTAGATTTTCTTGCTTGTTACATTTTATGTACTAGAAAGGTTATAATTTTTACTTGAATGATTGCCTCTGTTTGACTTTCGTTACAAGGAAGGAAATGTTTGCAAATGGATAGTCACGTCATTTTTTTTTAATAAGACGAACACTTTATTTGCGCTGTTTGGTAAAAATGCAAAAGTAAAGTTTAGGCTAAAGTTCATAATTTAACAAATTTATGTAATTAGCAGGTCCAAGAAGGTAGCACTGAAAGTACATATACGACCGATATCGATCGTTATATTAGTGCTTTGTTAGTGCCTTTTGATGCTTCGTAACGTCAGTGCACACACCTGTTTCTGAAACCCATTTGTGTAGTCCTGAGTCCTGACTATCCACATCCTTTCCAAGCAATAACGACCACTCGATTTTTAGTGCTTCGTAGCTTGCATCAGCGCATAAAGCAGTCCTCGAAATATACGTACTCCATGGTATTCCTCGCAATTTAATGTTCAGCAATTGAGAAAATAGAAAAATCACGCTGCCCTTTTGGCGACCTCTTTCTCTGTACGCGTGCGTAATTTGTCGTCTACTAAGCTCAGTGGTGCAACGGGCTTAGTTACATTTACAAGGGTCGAAAACAAACATTAAATAAAATTGAACCTCTACACCTTGTATTTAACATAATTTAAAGTGATCAGGAAACCTTGTGGAATTTTGTTACAAATAGGCACATAATTGATGAGTTTTATTTAACTTTAGTTTTACCTGTATTTTTGCTGTACAAATTGTTCAATAATTTAGTAGGTATTAATTGTTTTTTGTAATTGAATACGTAGAAGTCAAGCAACATGTGAGTAAAGGATGTATTGCGTCTATACGAGAACTATTTAACAACCTAATGCTTGGTTCGGGGCCTTTATCAAAGTAAAGTTTAATTCATTAAGATACGCAATGGCCCATCTGCAAAGATTGCAGTTTAGGAAATGAGTTGTAAACAAATGCTCGTATTTCGTCGGTCTTTACCGAAGAAGAAAAATAGACTGGAGATGGTCAGCTCTTAAAAAGGGTGTCCGGTCAGTTAACTTAGCGCACGTAACGGTCCGTTGCGTGTTAATTTCAAATACGCATTTTTCCGGCAGTCAGCCGGTGTTTTCAAGTCTTCTTTTGTCGTTTAAATTTAAGAAGAAGTGATACAAGAATTAGTTTACCTATACGATTTCTGTCCAGCGTTAATGTGCACACATTCAGTTACAAGTTATAGAAGGAGGTATTTCATCAGTTTTAAAGTTTGTATCCGAGCTGCCATTTTCAACATAGTTCCGTGTTGATTAAAAAAAAGAAAGTTTGTTTTAGATCAATAGCGAAAATTCAGCGGCTTCGTCTCGTGACTGGATTTGAACATGCAACTGAGTCGCTAGCAGCGCTTCTAAGTTGGTGCCCCTTTACACTGGGTGATTTAGCAGCGCTGCTTAGTCGCAATTTATCTAGGTGTTTTGAGGAATTTTACGGGAATTGAAGAATCGAATTGAAGTTAAAGTTCTATTGTGTGAATTGTAGGAAGTTTTTGAAGATGATAATAGGGGATTTTATTTCCGGATAATAGGATGTATTGCAGGGGTGGAATTTTACAGGGGAATTTGTTTTAAATTAGGTACTTAGAAGGGAAAAGTAAGTTTGTTGCTGATGTTTTATGAAGGAAAGGAATAGAGGGGAAGGAGTTAGGAAAAGATTATAAGATTTGAGGTAACCAGAGGGAGATTTTTTATTGTGAGAGGGATTTAGGAGATTCGGTTTTAAATTTAGCGATTGTGGGGAAAGGTCTTTTGTGTAATTTAGCAATAGGTGAGAATTTCAGTAAGATTAAATTAAATGAAATTAAATTAAATGTTATAGGAGTTTTTGCAAAGTGTAGGACTTGATTATTTGAGTAGTTTAATTAAGAGAGAAAAGGGTAAACAAATTTTTGTAACTGAGGAACTATTTAATGTTTGGGATCTTTCCAGAAATACCTAGGGTGGAGTTAGATAAGGGAGGAGAAAAATTAAAACAATCTTGACAATTGACTAGGGATTTGTTTTTATGCGATCGAGTCCGGATGTCCAAGGCAAGCCCCGGTATTAAAAGAAGTTCATTTGGTAAATGGAATAAAAATCCATAATTCCTATGGTTTTATTTTGTCTTAAAGGCGGGTAATAATGTCATTATGGTTTACGTTCAATTTAAGGGCGGAAAATGCTATGTAAAGCAGGAGAGGGGGGGATACATTAATAAAAACAAAGGTCGAGCAATTTCCATTGTACTTCACCAGTTCCTGGATAGAAAATTGATTCATAAAAAGAAATACAATACCAATTTTTTTTATTTTCGCGAGTCGATTCCTTTAGGCTGTTGTATCGAAATTTTTATTTATTGTACCTACAATGTTTTTTCACTCAACTTTAGGGAACTTGCTTTTCACCAACTCTTACATTTCGCGATAGGAAAGGAAAACTTCTTTGTTTACCACAATGAATTGTGTGTTGAGTTTACTTAATACCGTTTTTTATTTCAAAAGCGGCTCTGCGGCTCGAAAATGACTTTGTCACCGATCCAATTAACGCTTCTTGAAGACGCGAATGAACAAATAATCCCAACCACATCCTTGTTTACAATTTTTCACTTAAAATAAAACTTTCAACATTTTATCACTACAAATTTTTATAAAACGACACACCTTTATCAAAAATTCACGCGTTGTTTTAGCTTTTCCTGACATACTTTTGTTCATGTTCCCTAAAAAGCGGTGTAAATTTTTCTATGTTGATTAAAATACAAATTCGAATGTTTTTGAGATTCTAAAACGACCACCCGTTACGGTGGCTAGAGCAAAAGTCGACGAGGGAGTTAAACAAAGTGTACAAAGCACACAAAATAGTCAAACGAATCACGTTCTGGCTAGCGAACCTATCACACGTCTATAAGTTTATGTGAAATGTTGTATTTGAATGTCCATACAACAGACCTGCAAAATATCAACTCTATCTACTGCTCACTTTTTTCCTGTTTTTTTTCGAGACGGTGAGTTTAATTTTATGTTTCCACCGAAAACAACTTTCGTGTGAAGGAATACATGAGTAAACTTTTCAGTGATGTGCGAAGCTGTTCTACTACATTTTCTGAATCATGTAGAAAGATAAACAGGGTTAAAGATGTAATGTGTGAATTATACGGGGTGTCAATTTTAAAACTTGCAGTAGGCCATATTTTCCAAACTAAAGGAGATATTGAAAATCGCGCAAAACCGTTTCGGGGGTATCGAGGGGGAACCAGAATGACGTTATGATTGGCAACATCTCCCGGGATGCTTCTCATTAAACGTTCTAGCTGTTCTAAAATATGATCGATTTTCGGAGCCATAAATGAATATTATTTCCACACGTTCAGCTGTACTGTAAGTCAATAGTCAGCACTGCATCAAGTGTCTATACTTAAGAAACGCATGCACGATGCACGATGCACCTGTAAATATCGCTTACTTTGCAATGGAATCTATTTTCATAGCGATTTAATCAAGGACTTTCATTTACACGCCATTCCAACAACAGCAATCGTCAATGATTCGGGTAGATAGATGTTCAGAAGTTATTAACTTGGCTAAAGGCCCTCCGTTATCTTGAAAATCATCAGTTATTATGTAAGCGCAACTGAGATTTACTGTACGAAATTATAAGTTAATTTACATCTAACCCTATTAAACGATGTTATACGGTGTTGGCTCAAATACGCCAGATATTAAAAGTCATTAAGGTGAACGAAATGTCTAGAAATGGTTCCAATTCGCCTACCGCCTTAAATTATGACATTCATTAGAAAATACGGTTCAGAAGGTTAACGTTAATGTTTTCCTTCTCGTTTCCTTCAACTATAAGCGAATTAAATTGAAAACGTCTAAATTGTGCTTTGTTTTTGACAAGAATACTACTGACAAGGGCCGATATTTGAGTTTTACGTGTTTAACTTCTGATCGAAAAAGGTATAGATACGTGTACATCATTAGTCTCCTATTCGCTACCTTCTAATTTCAGGTCTCTGTTACTTTGGAAAACACATTCCTCATTTTACCTTTCGCAATTTTGCAGGTACTAGGACTGTAACAATAATATTCTCAAACGCATGCGGTATTGACCTTTTGAAGTTTCCAATCGTGGAGCAGAGTTTTAGAGTGTTAGCTTCTCACTCTGTGTATGTAGCCATATAAACCATGTCTTCTATGCATACGTCAAATGAGACACTTCGCTAATCATTTCCCCAGGTATGATCATGAAATGAATGAAAATGGACAGAGGACACGCGTTTTGAATAAAAAAAATTGCGGAAGAAGCCCTAAATTTTCCACTATGTTAAACTATCAGTGTAGGATGTAGAAACGGTTTACGTGCCATAGGGATTTCAATGCTAATTTCTTTATATCGAAATATTTTCTCCCCTAATTAATTTAGAGTAAAGTTGTAAATAGGTTTTTTGTAACTTGAAAAATTCTGCTTATGTCATTTATTAATTTTCAATTCGGAAAACCGGAAAAATTAAATAAATTAGAATTTAGTATTTGCGTAAAAATCTAGTTTTTTTTCAATAATTTCACGGAATGATTTTTACTAAAATCACTCATGCCGTGAAATTATTGAAACAAACATTAGATTTGTAAATTTATAATTTGCTTAACTTCTCCAATTTCCCACAAGAATAAATTACAAATGGGCACATGAATAGATGCGGAATTTTACAGTCTACAAAAAAATGTATTTACCACTTTGCTGTAAAATAATTAGGGGAGAAAATATTTCAATATAAAGAAATTACCATTGAAATCCCTATGGTGCGTAAACCATGTATATACTGCAGTTTTTATAATGATTAATTAATACCACAAATTTAAATACTAAAATCTGTATTAATTTAATATTAATACTGTATTGAAAAGTAGAACTGGCCCATCTATAACATATGCACCAGGCCGCCGACAAAAAGGGTCATTTGAGTGTGTCGAGCCCTCTATTTAAGGGATAAGTTCTAAAATGTCATTGTTGCAGATCATCATTTTAGCCTTGACTGTTAAATAATTGCATTTTTTATTAATTTTGTCAGCTGAAATATTTAACGTCAAATATTGAGCTTTTTTTGAATATTGGTGAACTGGTTTTAAGGGCACCAAATTTAGTACGTGTTTTTTAGTAGTACAAGTTGTATTTTGAATTTGACATGTTGTAGAGAATAAATCTTCCCTTACTTTGACATGGTGAATATTAGTTTGGAGGATTAAATTATAAACAGTGCCACCTGAACCAACCAGTACCTAATCAAAACGACGACTGGTCGCGACTACGACCAACAACATTTTTATTCTTAAATTTGACATTCTAATAGTCATTTATGCCAAAGAAGAGTGAGCGGTTGAATAATGGGCGTCCACCACCTTACCTCGAGGAATTTGTTACTGGAAGTTTATCTGACGATTCAAACGACGACAAAGACTTGGATGTAACAATCAAAATGGAAGATTCTATGGTTACGTCACTTTTGGAAGGACTTACGAATCAGATTACATTGATGCAAGCACAGCTGATGCAAAATACAGAGGTACAGACAAGGATGGAAGAGAAGAATAATGAACTTCATCAGAAGCTGGAAGCTACAAATCGACAACTAGCTGAAGTTCAGCGAACGATGAAAATTGAAGTCCCTCCTACAACTCGATCATCAGCTATACTGAATAATTCAGTCCCAGTAACATTACCTGCACAGCTTGATACGCCTTCGCCTTCGATAACTCCGACAAGAAATTCGACGCACCAACAGTCAACACCTTCATGTTCAATTCCTAGTTTTTCTGTTTACCCAAATAACCCTGTATATTGGCAACAGCATCCATCGTTACCTGTCAGAAAGTATTTAGTAGCATTACCAAAGTTTGATGGAAATCCTTGCGACTGGCTGGTTTTCAATGCAGAGTATAAAAGAACTACGACAGAGTTTGCATATACTTCTTCAGAAAATACAACGAGACTAAACAGTAGTTTGCAAGGGAAAGCTCGTGAGCTTGTTCAGTGGTTATTAATTCACGACGACATGGCGGAGAAGATCATGGAGAGATTGTATAGCAGGTTTGGTCGACCAGAACTTTTAGTGGACGCACAAATTACTATGTTGAAGAACATTCCCGGAATCTGTGAAAATAGTGTGGGACAGATTATTCCTTTTGCTGACAAAGTGATAAACTTTAGTCACTTTATGTTGACTTGTTCTAGTCAACATCAGCTTGCCAATGAATATGAGAATTGCATGGGCCTCTCATATTATCTCACTGACTGGTATCCCGTCTATATTAGATTTTAGTAACTGGATTGAAGTTAAAGCCGACAACATAGCCAGAGTTCCTGTGTGCAATTCTTTGATTTCTCCGACAGAGAAAAAGACGACATCCAAGAAATATCAAATGCTTCACACTTCCAACGTTACAAGTAAGAAAGAAATGAACTGTGTCTTATGCGAAAAGAACCATTTCATCGCTAACTGCCCGGATTTTTTGAATAAATCTACAGATGATAAATGGAAGTTAGTAACAGAAAAGAAATTGTGTTTTTCTTGTTTGAAATTTGGACATTCTACTAGAATGTGCCGCATTAGAAAGTCTTGCAATAAGAATGGATGTAACAGAGTTCATCATCCTCAATTACACAGTGAATGTCAAGATAATAAATATACGCCAACGGTTTTAAATATGGAAGTATCCTGTCATGCTGCGTTGAAAGCAAATCAATCCAAGGTGTTGTTTAAAGTAGTTCCAGTAAAATTATACAATAGAGGAGAAGTTGTTTCCACGTATGCATTGATTGATGAGGGATCAAGCGTAAGCCTTATCAAGAGAACCGTAGCTGTACGTTTGAAGTTGAAGGGACCTATGCGAAAGTTGAATCTCCAATGGTTCGGAGACCACTGTAGTTCTGAAGAAACTGAAATCGTTAAATTTAATATATCTGGAGTCCATAACAATGCCGAAGTGTTCGAGATGAGGAATGTGTGTACTGTAAACAATCTTTGTCTTCCAATGCAAACTGTAGACATGAATCAGCTTCATTCCAAATATGACAACTTACAAAATCTTCCTATTGCCAGCTATACTGACGCCCGACCAGAGCTATTAATAGGATTGGACTTTTGTCATTTGGGATTATCGAACAGAAAGATTCAACAAACATCAAATGGACCTATTGTTGCAGAAAGTCCTCTTGGTTGGATAATTTATGGAAGAACAGTTGACAATGAGATACAATCAAGTCCAGGAAGAAGGTTTCATGTGAGAGGGTATTTTGACGACATACATGCTATTGTGAAAGAGTATTTTACCACTGAAAACTTTGGTGTTGAACTTTCAACAACACCAAGAGAGTCTTCTGAAACGGTTCGAGCGCGTCAACTATTGGAATCAACAACAAAAAAGGTCAAAGGTCGTTACGAAAGTGGTCTATTATGGAAAAACGATGACATAGTTTTACCAGATCGTTACCAAATGGCAGTCAGTCGATTGAGAAATGTTGAAAACAAGATGAAAAAAGAACCTGTTTACGGTATGAAGTACAAGGAAACTATTGTCAGCTACGTGCAGAAAGGATATGTTCGTAAATTGTCATCTGAAGAGGTTGTTGAAATTACTCCACGGACTTGGTATTTACCACATTTCGGTGTACTGAATCCAAATAAGCCTGGAAAATTCAGACTTGTATTGATGCCGCGGCTAAAGTTGGAGAAACATCCCTTAATTCATCATTGTTGACAGGTCCAGATCTAAATCAGCCACTCCTCACGGTTTTATCTAAATTTCGTGAAGGTCAAGTTGGGGTATGTGCTGACATCAAGGAGATGTTTCACCAGGTGATAATTCGTGAAGAAGTCCAAAACTCTCAACGATTTTTATGGAGAAATGATAAAACTGGCGAAATTGAGGTATATAAGATGTTAGTTATGATATTTGGATCCACATCTTCACCGACAACAGCTCAATATGTCAAAAACTTTCATGATTTCTAGAAAGTCATCACGAAGCGGCCAAAGCAATTATTGAACGACATTACGTTGACGATTACGTTAATAGCTTTCACACCGATGAACAGGCAATAACTGTATCCATGATGGTTAAAAATATTGAGATGGCTGGTGGTTTTGAATTACGAGGTTTTATATCAAATTCAAGAAAGGTTACTTCGATCTTGAATCAGGAACAAGGTGATCAACTATATCAAGTGGATATGAACTTGGACAAATCCCCTACATGTGATAAGATACTGGGCATGGTATGGGACACATCCACTGACGAGTTCAAATTCAACTTGAAGTTTAATCGTTTAGAATCGACAGTAATCACTTGTGAAAGAATTCCAACAAAGAGAGAATTTTTAGCGATTGTCATGTCAGTATATGATCCGTTCGGATTCTTAGCGGATTTTCTTGTATACATGAAGGTACTCTTGCAACTTGTATGGAGGTCTGGTGTAGAATGGGATCAACCAATTCCTACACATCTTTACGAGCGATGGTGTGCATGGAGTCGAGAATTAACAAAGGTTAGCCAATTTCGTATTACACGTTGTTACTCAAAGGGACTGCGGATGCCAAAAGCTGTTGAACTTCACATATTTGTAGATGCGAGTGAAGTCGCTTTTTCAGCAGTGTGCTACCTTCGAGTTACTTCGCAAGATGAAGTTACAGTATCATTCGTCATGGGGAAAACTAAATGCGCACTTGTCAAATACCTTTCCATCCCAAGGCTCGAATTGCAGGCAGCAATTCTTGGAGTTAGAATGTATAAAACTGTTTTGAGATCTCACAATTTTGTTATTTCAAAATCGACATTTTGGAGCGATTCGAAAACTGTACTTCATTGGATCAAGGATGACAGAAGAAAATACAAGACATTCGTTGCTAATAGAGTGGGTGAAATTTTGGATTCAACAGAACCCACTCAATGGAACTGGGTTTCAACACATGAAAATGCTGCTGATGATGCGACACGTGACATTTATCCACCTCAGTTCAAACCTATTCGAAGGTGGATAAACGGACCAGAATGGTTGAAGCAAGACAAAAGTAAATGGCCTCATCAAACAGATTGTCATGTAGTAAATGATGAAGACCTAGAACTACAACCACCAAAACATGTAGTTATGATGATTCGTGAAAATATGATTCAATTTAACTTTGCAAATAGCTCGAGTTATTTCACAATTTTACGTACAGCTGCTTGGATGATACGTTTTGTAAAGAATTTAAAAGCTAAAGCTTCCAACATGAATTTGCATACAGGTGAACTAAAAGTTGAGGAAGTAAGACAGGCTGAAATTTTGATATTCAGAACTGTACAGATGGAAACTTTTCACGAAGAATACGATTCACTGACTAATTGTGTTCCTATCAGCAAATCAAGCGATATATATAAGTTGACACCAGCCTTGGATGAAGATGGGATTATTAGATTAAATGGACGAATTGACAACGCTCCTACACTACCAATGAGGACCAAGCGACCTATAATTTTACCAAAACAACATCCAGTCACAAAACTTGTCATCAGTCATTATCATCGTTTATGTCACCACCAAAACGAAGAATTGATCATTTGTGAAATTCGGCGAAAATTTTGGATTAACGATTTACGTGTTTTAGTAAGGTCATCTAAACGCCAATGTCAGCAATGTAAAAATGAAACAGCTCAACCAGAGGTGCCACAAATGGGACAGTTACCACTAGATCGCCTAACTCCAAACATTCGACCGTTTACGTACACCGGACTAGATTATTTTGGACCTGTTCATGTTACAATTGGAAGAAGACGTGAAAAGAGGTGGGTGACATTATTTACTTGCTTGACGATTCGTGCAGTACATCTCGAAATTGCACAAGACTTATCGACAGATTCTTGTATCATATGCCTCCGAAACTTTATGAATTTGAGAGGAGTTCCAGTTAGAATCCGATCAGACAACGGATCTAATTTCCTCGGAGTGAAGGGTGAGTTGATGACAGTTGAAAATTTGTATAATAAAGATGCAATAATATCGGAATCCACAATGAAAGGAATAGAATGGCTGTTTAATTGTCCTTCCAATCCATCAGCGGGTGGATGTTGGGAGCGACTAGTGCGATCTATTGAAAGAGTTCTCAAACATTCGTTAAAGGAAGTAGCTCCGAGGGTTGAAACATTACGCAGTTACTTGCTTGAAGCAGCAAACATGGTGAACTCTAGACCATTGACTCATGTACCTGTGTCAGCATTAGAAGAACATCCTTTAACACCAAATTCTTTCTTAATTGGAGATACAAATGTTATACAATCACCTTATGCGCCAGACGAAAAATTATGGACGTTTCGAAAGCAATGGAGAGTGGCAAATGCTTTAAAAAATCATTTTTGGCGTAGGTGGATAAGAGAATATTTACCTATACTAACCAGGAGAACAAAGTGGTTTGAAAAGAAGGAGCCGATCAAAGTAGGAGATCTAGTAATCATTTGTGAAGACGATGTTCATCGAAAACAATGGATACGGGGAATAGTAGAGAAAGTTTTTCCTGGTAAAGACGGTCAAGTACGGAGAGCAGAAATACGAACAAATGATCGACTTCTTCAGAGACCTGCATCTAAGCTTGCAGTTCTGGATGTCATTAGTAAATCAACCCAGTAATTGATTTACGGGGGTTGGAATGTTGCAGATCATCATTTTAGCCTTGACTGTTAAATAATTGCATTTTTTATTAATTTTGTCAGCTGAAATATTTAACGTCAAATATTGAGCTTTTTTTTGAATATTGGTGAACTGGTTTTAAGGGCACCAAATTTAGTACGTGTTTTTTAGTAGTACAAGTTGTATTTTGAATTTGACATGTTGTAGAGAATAAATCTTCCCTTACTTTGACATGGTGAATATTAGTTTGGAGGATTAAATTATAAACAGTGCCACCTGAACCAACCAGTACCTAATCAAAACGACGACTGGTCGCGACTACGACCAACAACAGTCATTGTTATTGAATAAGGAGCTTTGTACTTACTGACTTTAGATAAGGAATTATTAGTAATAATCACAAAAAAAGTAAAAAAAAGCGTACAAAGACGAAAGAGCGCTTTTTTGGTCTGAGCTAGGAAGCTTTTCTGTCAAGAATTTGGCACATTTTTTCTAATAGTTTTTTTTTGTTGCCATGACACCAATAGTGTCAGGAAAAGAATCCATAACGAAATAATACCTAGTGCGAAGGATCAACATTTTGTACCTTCTATTGGTTTCACATAAATCGTAAAAAAATGTCTACTTATATTACAGGGAATGGTATATGCATTTTCTTCCAGTAGACGCGGACCATCTCAAGATCTGTTTTAAACCTCCTTTTCAATACATTAAATGTAAAGTATCTTAATTTTACGAAACTCATTACGTCGGCTATCTGCGCTTATAACGTACTTTCGTCCCAGTTTTTCTCTCGAAATTACCTCTTAACAGTTTACAAAATGCAATTTGTATTTAATCTTAATACTGTCAAAGAGATGCAACCTTCTTGTATTAAAATTGTGATTGAACTCGTCCTATTTTGTACCTATACTTAAAGGCATCCTTATGATCCTTCAAACGACTAAAGTATTCAATTTCGTTGTATCTTAACGCGAGTTATATCTTGTTACACTCTTCACTCATTTCCGTACTTTTCACTTTATTGAATTATATTAAATGTCACGTTTCCCAGGAGAATCTGTGGAAACCAATTATGCTATCTACGTTAGTTTCTTAGGTTATTTATTTCTATTTTGGTTGGATATCATGGAGTTGGAGTATTATATTACCTAACCAAACCAAATGGATTCCATTCCTGGTACAGCACGAATCGATGTAGAAAATGTAATCCGTCTAGACTTAATTTTATATATATTACAGGTTGCGATTATTAATTCAAACCAACGAGTGATCATCTGATATGCAATTGCTATTGGATATGCACCGGTATTATAATCAGTCTCTTTTATTTATAGTAATTTACATAATAAGTCATAAAAGTGGTCGTTCACATGACGCGGAGGCTTATTGAAAAGTACGAGGACGCGCAGGGTCCGAGTATATTTTTTAATGCCTCCAAGTCAGGTGGACTCACTTTCATGACGTATTATGTATAAAATTTTACCTGAAACCGCAACATGTAGATAACTTTTCCAACTTAAATTATTCATATATGTGAAATTTTGATACCTAATCACTATTTAAGTGTTTTCATAGAGATTTCAAAATAATTAAAACAATCAGAGTCATTTTTAATGCAGTTTATGCTTTGTACTTTTCAACTATACAGTCTTTATAACTAGCAGGTATCAGTGAAGAAGAGTAACTACGCGAGACGTTGTTATAATGTAGCCGAAGCTGCGGCCGCCGTAGTGCAATATTCGCTCCCCACAAAGTCAAGAAAGCGGTACGAAAAGGCGTACAAACCTTTTAATGATATAATATTTAAAAATATCCACATAGTCTGCATTATAATTATTCAATCGTTGATTGAATAACTTATTCAATGAACGATCTAATTGTTATTTTGTATGTACTAGGACTGTAATGGGAATCAGGCAAAAATATTACAGTACTAGTCAGGTAAAGATCAACTTTCTAATATTAAAATAGCCCTGAAATTTAGTTTTCCTTAACGGTTTCAGGTAAAACTTGTTGAAATACTGTTCAGAAAATAAACCCTAAGATGTATTATACAGGGTGTTATATATACGCATGTAAAACAAAATTTGAGTGGTAGAGGGGATCAAAACAAGCACTTTTTCAAAATAAACCGAGGGTTCCAAGAGTTTCGTTTGGGAGCACCCCTAAATGAGGGTGCGAAAAAAATTCTGATTTCGACGATATTTGGCATCTGGGGGTTTTTGAACATCAAAATGACGAATCTGGAATTAGTTTCGATAGTTCCAAAAAATTCCACTGCAATTCTTGGTCGGACAACGAAAATGGAGTTCTTTAAATTTTCTTTGTCGGACCAAGAATTGCCACAAAATTCGTTTTGTACATACTTGATGAGTTAAGGAACAAAATTGTCGAACAGTTTAAAATCACTTTTCAAACGAAAGTTGTACTCACTTGAGGATTGGGCCTTCGGATCACAAAGTGTCCCCCGCCTACTAGTGAGTGATCTAATTTCACATATATAGTAAACGGAAAATTTCGCCATAATAGAAATATGGCACGGACGACGGTGAGGTACTCGCCATATTGCAAACCGTCAAACATTACAATAATTCAACAGAAGTCGGAGAAAAGCATACCTAGTCAATCACACCACCTGGATTTCATATCACAGTACACCGTCGAAGCGATAACACACAGTATCGACTTCAAAGAGCTGACAAGAGATCAGTCAGACGATCCAGAGCTACGCGCCTTACTAGTCATAGTCAACGAGACTTCAGTCAGGATAGAAACGAGTTGCAAATCGAGTTGTTTACACGTTATCAGTCTTGCAGACATGCTGGAGTATAAATAACGACAACAGCTGTTGTTCCGCCGGAAAATTCCAATTAGAGTAGGTGTTGATTGGATTAATGAGTATTGAAGTTTCGATGCCCTTAAGTATTGTTAATGAATTATCTTTTAATGAGTTGTAGAAAAACCGCAAGACGGCGTCCAGAGTTATATCAAAATGAGCGCGCTTAAAAGACGGGAAACCCGATGTCCATCTTATATTTTTCTGATAACTACAGGTCGAGTAATAAATTAAAAACCGAATTAATTTGCACCGTTTTAGTACTGAATACTGCGAGGAGCTGGAAATTCCCGTTTCCACATTCACAAAATTCTGATCCCTTTATAAGGTAAAGGCTGGCTTTTGTGGGCTTTTGCCATTTTGTACTTGCTGTAAGTAAGTCTATTGTCTTCGCCATTTTGTAATTGCCGTAAGTTAGATCTTTTGCATTTTTACCGCCATTTTCCGTAATTATATTTTGCCATTTTTGATTCTCGCTGTAATTTATTGAGTAAATTTTTGCGAAACCGTATCGTAGTTTAATCTTTTGCAGTTTGTAATTGCCATAAGTTTTATTTTTTGCATTTTTCACCGTCAAGTTTTGTAAGTACCCAAATTTTGAATTATTTCTCCACCGCATCTGCCGATTTGTGCCTTATTTTGCTTTCGCTCCCGATAGGGAGTCTGCCGTAAGTTTGTTTTAGTTTTTAGTTATCGTTTCTTTGATTTAGTTTACCCCAAAGGCTACCGAAACCGACCATTTATTTTTATTCGATCATTAAGTTAAACCTTTAGTTTTTATTATTCGACCAGATTGAGTAGTATCTCTCTGAATTAAGGAAAGTTAGATTGGAATCGGTTATCCTGGGTCAAAGAGCATTATGAAATCAATTTTATCCATGCGAGAATCATGAGGTAAGTTAAATAGTTTCTGTTCCAATGATCCAGTCGGTGCATCCATATTTTGATACATTTTAAAGTAGGTGAAAGGTGGGTAATGTGGCGGACCTAAGCAGAATTGTGCCTAAAAATGAAACCTTATATATGAGAAGCAATAGCTTTCGTCATATTGTTCATTGATATGTTAACTCAAGTTTAGCCATGTCGAAATTTAATAATATTGAAGGTCTTTTTATAAAAAAAAGTTAAACAAATTTTGATGAATGCGGCTCATTATCCTCCAAAGCGGATATTGTGGAGCAGGTCGTGGGGTAATGGTGCGCATGAACAAATTTATTATAAACTAATATTGATTTAGATGGTAGCGACAAAACAAAAACAATGTAATAAAAATAAACATTTTTTAACTCTATACAAGCAAATGGAGGTTTAAAGTAGCAAAGGAGTGAATTATTTAAAGGTCTTTAAAAATTTTCCTTTTGTAAGTGCTTTTTTTTTCGATAAAAATCGCACCTGTAGTTGTCCGGAGAATCCGATCCGCTACATTGGGCGTGGGCCCAACATCCACACTGAACACATCTGTACCACATTTCTCCATCCATGCCAAATTCCTCACAAATCAAGCATTTTTCATTTTCTTTAGAGTTCACGTCTATGTCATCTAATTCGTCATCATCAACAAGGTCCTTCTCGGAAATTTTTTCTTCGGAAGTTTCAGATTCCAATTCCATATTTCTCCGGTTTTTTTTCTTTTTATTATTTGACGTTGTCGTTGTCTTTGCTTTTACGTTTTGTTTTGTAGATGCCTGGGTGGATTTCTTTTTCTTTCTTTTTTCTTCTTTTTCTTCTAGTATCGTTTTCATTGGTGTTGCAGTTAAAACTTCTGATTTCTGTTTCTTTGTCCTATTGCATTTTTTCACAGAAGAGCATGATGGTAGTGGAGTTGGGAAATGGTATACCTTTTTCTGTGGTTGATGAACCTGGTAACTCGTTTTCTTTCCCACCGCAATCACTGATGCTTGAGGTGTGTAACTTCAATAAGCGGGAATCATTAGATTTTTAGCGCATTTTTGCAAAAAATTTTTTTTGTAAAAAGTAGCTTTTAATCTCACTGGCTGGCTGGCTGGCTGGCTGGCTGGCTGGCTGGCTGGCAGCAAATGTGGGCGCGTAGAAGAACTCTTGTAGAAAGGCAACGGGTGTACGTGTATCTACAGGGCCGTGAAATTTGTCAACCTTAGGGACATGGCTACATGATGTGGGGTTGGCGACATCTGGGCGTCATCCTCGAGCGTAGTATACTAACGTGAAGGTTTTTCAGTTTTTTCCTATCTTCTACTACAGTTTTGGTCCGATTCTTTTGAAATTGGTGTCGTCGGAAAGATGTTGTAAACGCGCACAACTCCTGCGTGGCGGGATTTTGTTTTTTGTCATAGGGGCGAAATTAACGACCTTTTGCGAGGCGGCGCGCGCGTCTTCGAGAAGTAGTCAGGCGCCTTTTACCTTCCGTTGCGAACTCACGCGGTTTAAAGTTTCGTGAATCTCGAATCGCTGTCTCTCTTTCTCGTGTCGCCAATAGAAGTGAATTGCGAGTGAACGGGACGTCGGAAGTGGGTACCGTAAAAGGAATGTGGTAGCCCGCGACACGATCTCACTGATGGTGGAGTCAAATCTTCAAACGCGAATTGCGGTGAACGGGACGTCGGAAGGGGTACCGTCAAAGGGAATGTGGTAGCCCCCGACACGATCTTCCTGATGGTGGAGTCAAATCTTCAAACGCGAATTGCGGGTGAACGGGACGTCGGAAGTGGGTACCGTAAAAGGGAATGTGGTAGCCCGCGACACGATCTCACTGATGGTGGAGTCAAATCTTCAAACGCGAATTGCTGGTGAACGGGACGTCGGAAGGTGGGTACCGTCAAAGGAATGTGGTAGCCCCCGACACGATCTTCCTGATGGTGGAGTCAAATCTTCAAACGCGAATTGCGGATGAACGGAACGTCGGAAGTGGGTACCGTCAAAGGGAATGTGGTAGCCCCCGACACGATCTTACTGATGGTGGTCAAATCTTTAAAAGCGAATTGCGGGTGCACGCGGAAAGTGGGAAGCGGTTAGTGAATGTAGTAGCCTTCGACAAGATCTGTTATTGATGGTTGAGTCGAAAGTGGCTAATAGAATACTAATCTGCCACACAAAAATGCGCTGAAGTCCCTTCGATCTCAAACGAGGACTTTGATAATTTTTGTAATTTTCTCAGCTGCTAAAAGAAATATCTAGATTTTTTTCAGAATAGGTGGTTTTGAGGCAAGCAAAAATTTTTATAAAGAATGATATTTTTGCGTAAAGTTTCAATTAAAAATTTTTTCCCTCTTGTTCAGTACATCCGGGGACACACTGTATAACCATGATTTGGTGTAATTATTTGATTGATTATCTTCACAAGATTTTTGCACAATTTATACTTATTTTTGATAAATTTGTTTATTTTGTGAAACCGAAAACGATATTTTAACCTTTCATAGTTTTGTTATAAGCAAAATGTTTGGCTTTGCCATCTACAATTTTTAGGCGGCTACTATTATAACCTTTTTTCTACTCCTATACTTTAATTGATATTTTAAACATTTGCTACCTATACTTAAATGATCAGCCATTTCGATACAGATTTTCATTAAGATACAAGTATACGACCAATAGAAATGCAGCACCCATGTGAAGTTGGCCCCGACCACATGAAATAATTTGACAAAAATGCGTCGACAGTTAGTGCTCTTTAGTGCTCGAAGCTTATCGTTAGTGCTGCTACATAATATGCGAAAAATAAAAAAACCGGGGCGAGTCAACTTCATACTCAACTTTTATTTATCGAAATAATGAACGCACACGGCGCTAGTGCTACGTGAGTGCTGTTAAATGCCAGACAAACAGTATCTCAAACTCTTTCGCTGTTCTTAAACAAGTCAAGTGTGAAGTTAGCCCCGCCCATACATTTTTAATTAAATGCAACCACGTGTGATTGTTAGTGCTAGGTTAGTGCTGTTTTATACTCGAATATTGCGATTCCAGCCTTTCATCTTTACAAGAAAAACGAAAAAAACTAAAATATTGTGTGAAGTTGGCTCCACTCATGGCTCGTTTTAAAAAAAAAACTAATACGATCATTAGTGCTAGGTTAGTGCTGTTTTGTGCTCGAATATTGCGATTTCAGCCTTTCATCTTTACAAGAAAAACTCAAATATTGTGTGAAGTTGGCCCCACTCATGACTCGTTTAAAAAAAAACCAATACGATCGTTAGTGCTACGTTAGTGCTGTTTCGTGCTCGAATATTGCGAGTCTAACGTTTTACCTTTCCAAGAAACACAAAAAAAACCTCTGCTGGAACATGCCTGCGCATGTTTTACGGTCTCTGATTTCACTGCCTGCACGCAATAAAAATCTCAAATTTTGGACCGCTTTTGAAGCCATCGTTGTATCACCACTCATCATAGTCGTAGAAAATAGTGTATGAAACTCGCATTTAATGGCTATTAAGACACTCGTATTCAATACGAAACTCTCCAAGGCTCGTTTCGTAATTCTCATAGTCGTGTCTTAATAGGCGTCATTAACTGTTCATTGCATAATATTTATACCATTACCGAATACGCTTACCCTATTATAAAGTGTTTACACGTAAATCATAATTACAAAATAAGTCTTTGTAATGATTACAATAGTTTTTGATTTCATTGATATGGTCATCTATAGATTGTGCCTAGCAAAAATAATCGTTCCCAGAAAATACCATAACGTCCTCTATATGAAAATGAATGAAAATCGATGTTACGATTCAATGTATAGTCATGTTGAAGTTGACCACAGGGATTATATATGAAATATTAAAGGGGAAATCCTGTAAGAATAGTAAGAAAAGAATAGTAAAATTTGCCCCTAACAAATAAAATCGAAACTGTTGCCAGTAATTCTAGCTCGAACGAGTGATATGGTGATACTCTTTCCTAACGTATCTGTTTTATTTTTAAAGACGAGGCATCAACCCTATAACAAATAATATTTTGGTTTTCAGTGAAGTTACTTTCGACAAAGTTGTAAAGATTGAAATGTATTTTCAGTTACATAATAAATTATTGTGTAATTATAAGTTCTACCTGATCAAATCGCATTTGTTCGGAAACGTATATTGTGTTACTGTGGTCCCTTTTCCCAGCAATCCAGCGAATGTTACTGACATCTCAAAGATATTATGCACTTGAAACTTCCAGTTCGTGAGTATCGATCTTTTATATAAAAGAACATTCACTGCCAACATTTCTGAATACTTGATACTGAGAATATCGCTATAAAATTTTACATGCTTTGATTTCTCGTGCACAGTTTATTCAAATATGGCATTTAACGTGACATTATGCTACAAACTTTGTATTTGTGTGTACAAACTGCACGATCATGTCCCCATTTCCCACAAGCTATGCACATTTTGTTCCAATGGATCGAACAATGCTCGCTATGCACTTCAACCTTAGACTATGGAAGGAGGGGACCAGTAATAGTGAATCAAATGCAATGCTGCGGGTTGAAGCCAATGTTCGCATAGCTTGGTGGTAAACCAAGCTTCTTTACTTCATATAAATTGACTTTACGTTGTTGGTACGGTACAATAGCTGTTTTAATCCTACGAAAAAAGACTGGAGGCGGCGATGTTATTGGTGGCAAACAGAACTCAAATTTGCTTCAGTTTACTATCATCTTTTATCCCTAATACAAGTCAAGTGTCTCAGTGTCATACTGATTTACAATAAATTCATGGGAGAGGTAGATTTGATGGACCCTCTCTTTGCACTCTATTAATAATGAAATTAAGATCCTCCTCATTATTTTCTGACAGGTTATATGACAAACCAGTTATTTTGGATAGCTGTCGCAGTGGATTTTGCAGGCGTTGTTCAAGACGAGCGCGCACATCTTCTACTCGTTAGCAACTCTTGGGCGACCAGGAGATTTTCCACAAACAACACTTCCTGTATCGTCAACTCGTATACGTCCAAACTCCGTTTCTGTCTTTACTTCCATTGCTGAAATAGGACTGCTTATTTTCTTCCAAAGGAAAAGGTATGTCGCAGTTGCAGAATATTACAATATAAAACGATAAAACATGAACTTCTGATTTAAAATGTAATTTACCCACCTTGTAATAATTATTGGTAACCTTGACAAAGAATGTTTTGTCAACGAAAAGATAATGTAGACAAATGGTTGTGGAAATAAATGGATCAAAGGGAGGTGCCATTTGGTTTGGACGTTACCTTTAGGATTGGTTCAGCATCACATGAGTTGCGGCAAATGGTTACTAAAATCATGTTTCATAAGAGCGGTGATTAATGATCTCATTGTACTATATACATCACTTCAATTCTGAGAGTGCCACTCATAGGATACATACATACCCTGAGAAGGGAGTAAATTTCACCCCAAACATTTTAAATGGGAAGTGGTGAAAAACGTTAAATCGTTCAAAATTGGCGTTGTCAGTTTTCAGTGGGCCACCCAGGTATAAGTATATCAAAGAGGAAAGAATCAGGTTCAATATTCGTTTTAATCACATATTAATGAAAACAGTATTAAAAATCAAATGAATATAAAATAGTAAGCTAAGCCTCATTTAACACAATCTATAAATTTTATGAAATTAAAGTCTTTGTTTCATGTTGCGTACTGCCCTTCGAAAGGAAAAAAGTTTGTTTCTGTGTAAGGAAGTCAATTTATGGCGGAATAAGTGCGAAATATTGGGCCGTCAAGTTTTCTCTTTATGGCTTCGTGTAGATTTCGTAATCGTAAAACGTGAGAAAAATATGACGGTCGTAATATGTGTCAAGTTAAAAAAAATCAGTTACTCAACCCCGAACATGAAATATTGTGAATGTGACTAAATGTTTAACTATAATTAAATATTGAGATCAACGTGCTCTATGCGATGCTATACTTGTTGAATAATGTAATTTAGCAGCCATCAGCTAGATCTATACTCCCAATAAATCACAAACTTTTGAAGTATATGTGTGTGCTGTGGTACTTTCCATTTAAAATGTAATGTTTACACGAGGCACATACAAAATTTTAGTCAATAATCCTTTTGTACAAACTTTTGGGTTTCCAGTTCCAATGTTATAAAAATTATAATACTCGGGGGTTCTTAAAATTCCGCCGTACCGCGGTCTCCATAATCACCCCAGATACAGTTCGCAGGTCATTCAGAAACTTTTGCGGAGTTACGTCCGTAACTTTAAACCTGAATGTTTATTCAACTTTTGTTTGAATTTGGTTGCGACTGTAATTAAAGTTATTGAAGGTAGAATTATGTACGAATGTAAGTTACAGATGTGCCCGTTCTTAATTGTTAATGTATGTGACAGCCTGATAAATGTATTTATTGTCACGCGTATAATATGCTGACACCAACATAAAATAGTAGTTGCATGCAGAGGGTGACGGTTGTGTCTGTATTTACGCAGTGGCGTAGCCAGCTTGTAACAGCGGAGGGGGCAGTACGTTTGGACGGGCGGCGGCACGGTGCCATTCGCCAAGTAGTAATGTTGTTCGTAGATTAGGGGTAGAAGGGTTTCGCCTTAAATAGGACGTTAACAAGAAGAGCGTCGCTTTTCTCCACAGTCAACGCAGAACTACAGTTCCTTTAAAAAATTTAAATCAGCTTTTTCCTACGTTCAGCACCGAGTTACGTTTCGTTGAAGAATGCATTCGCTTCTTGCGAGTTCCATCGTTGGTTATTTGTTTTCAGTATCCAAAGATTTATTCGTTCAATGTGAGATTGAAGATTAAAGTTTCTGAAGCAGGAAGCCGAAATCGTGGCTAATTATTGTTCTACGTTTTGAAGTTTTGGCCATCAAACGTGCTGCAAGGAGAGGTGTTTGTCAGCGCCCCCGTAAGTGTGTTTTCAACGTGACTCAATTTGAAGTTGAAGTTGAAGGTAAAGAGCTAGCTAGGTTTTTGTTATGGTGTATTGGGTACGGTCTTTCTGGCCTACGGATCAGTGCACACAGCAGTATTTACCCGAAATTGTCATGAAACCTTCATTGTCATGCCTACGTTATGTCAAGAAAGCTTAGTTTCCATGACAAAGGCAGCCCAGATTACTTTGCCAGCCGTCTGTCACTTTACCGGTCGCACCTGTGACTTTTCCGGCAGCAACTGCCACATTGGTAATGCCTGTAATGACTTCTGCCATCACTGACGGATTGACACTAATCAAATGTTCTATATGAAAATTACAATTGTATATTAAAAAAGACGATTTCGTGCAAAATTTAATATAAAACTCGTCAGTAAAATAATGCTGTTTGACGCGGAAGTTAAGCTACTCGGCCCACCACGTTTTCTGGACAGTAATGTGTCATTTTTTATGTAAACAAACTCTGTATAGAGCGCAAAAAAAATAACTATTCTTCGAAAAATATCCCAAGACAAAATAATGTAAATATTTACGTCAAAAATGGGCAGACCAAACTAAGATCAATGGTATCAAATAACTCCACAAATAATGTCACTCTATCCTCTCTTTTATGTCTCACTTTTCCAAAAAAACAATTATAATAGCATCATTATTAACTTTGGTAAAAAGTACCATTTAATACTTAGAGTAGTAAAGGTAATTCTTATAAATAGTTTATATTAACATTGAGAAGTCAGCCACCCACCGGAACAAATTGTTACTTGCAGTTTAGGGTTACACAAACAAAGATATGTCAACAATGTTCAGTTGAGGTAGAGATTAGGGCGAAGATTCGTCACTTAGATGATAAGCAACACTGCAGATATTAAGTTAGGCGCCACTTAGTCACAGAGAAAATTATTCCCGGTAGGGTAGTATGTAACAGGTGTTAATTATTACTCAATTTAACATTAATTGTTTTTTAGTCTGTATCTTTGTAATTTAAAAAAATTTGTACATATAAAGGACTAGATGTCTTTAACGATATGCTTATCATAAGATGATTGTGTTCAGTTAAAAAACGCAGGTTGTGTGTAAAGATGGTCTGTATAATGGCGTGGATGACAAGTACGGCTGACGGCGCGGGCCAGACGAGTTTGAACGCCTGCACAATTGAAATCGCATGTATTTTGGTCTCATATCGCATAATGGGTGCTAAAGTAAGTGCATCGATAGTTAAGAACCGAATTTCACATTAATCGAAAACTTCCAGTTATCGTTGGTTGTCCAAAGAAGCAGCGCAGCGTTTTGTTTTTTTGGGTAGCGAATTGTTCTTGTTGCTTGCGATTTGTTTTTAAGTGCCCACATTTGTGTATTAATAAAGGGTTAGACTATCTGAATGAGAATCCGGAGCTTTGGTGAACTCTTCAGAACCATATACCTACCACAGCAACAGTAATTGAATTCTATTTGGAACAAATTAGTAGTATGATCCTAGCGACATAATGAACCAGGTCTGCAAGGTGTCGATAACCCGTAGCTGAAATCCGACTCGATTCAACATTAACAAATTTCAGGGACGATAAGGAATCAGCTTATTACGTTTTCACTTGCTTTTTTATTCGAATTATCAGTCAATGGAACTTCAATTCGTATATTTTAATGCGTCTTAGTGAAGCGTTTATTTAATTATTTAGATTTTACTTTTAGCGTTATTTGTTATCTTTTATAGAGACAAGGAACAGGTCGTGAAATAAGAAGTTCAATTTCAAACGATGGGGACGTCAACAGGATTTTACAACACATAATAATATAGGGTACTTACAAATAAAATTTTGACGTTACCACTTTATTACAAATAACATCGGAAATAACATCAAAATCATTTTATTTCAAACAATTGTGTTAAAGTTTCGTTTAGTTTCGGGCCTGTCCGCTCTAGTGGCGTAGGCCTTCTTGCTATTTGCGTTATTCTTTGAAAGGCACGTTTCGATAAGCGTGTCTTTTTTTATCTTAATGTTATAACCGCAGTTAGCCGAATATACAAATGTTGGTGCGCTAAGTTTCGTTATCTGTGCCTTCACTGAAGGTAAGTTTTGTCTTCAAAATACTCTTCATAATGTAATTGCGTCCGAT
Organism: Photinus pyralis; assembly: GCF_008802855.1. Taxonomy (NCBI): domain Eukaryota; kingdom Metazoa; phylum Arthropoda; class Insecta; order Coleoptera; family Lampyridae; genus Photinus; species Photinus pyralis. Next base: position 20,641,074 of record NW_022170738.1, on the reverse strand, counting down.
CATTGAAGTTGTTTATCACTGGATATATCTAAATCGTTTACTTTTGGGTTTAAATCGTCAACCGTAAGGGGCCATCAAAATCAGCTAGGTAATTCCAGTGGCGCCCATTATTTATAATTATAACCATCTTTTATTATTGCCTCGCAGCTTGTAACATACTATCGCTAGTAGGTAATTCTTCCTTATTCGATCAATTCACAGTCCCTAATAAATGAAGATTGCTTACAAGACGATTTGCATATCTTTCTAAAACTTCCCGTATCATTTCTGAAAAGTATATCATAAATAACCCAACCTTATCTTTTATTTTTGTTTTAATGGCATTACATCGAGGACGATGTACTTTAAACTTTCCGTAGGTATACAAGAAAATTTAGTGTTGATTTCTTGTTAATAAGGATCAGTTTACAACAAACAAAAATTGAGGAGATTTCATGGGGTAGTTTTGTTTTTATTAGACTCTAAAGTTGACCATAGCACGAAACACCACTAAAAAACTAAAAAGGGGTTTGTGCTATTTGCACGCTGGTACTTTAATATTTATTCCCAAGAAACTATTTAGGAACGTAAAATCAAAATACATGATGATATCGTATTTGAAATGACACTATATCAGTTTTACATTTCAATTCTGAAGAATTGGATAAAATAAACGAAAACTCTCTACCACCAAATCATATTTCCAGTAATATACCTTTAAGATTATGGAGGGGCCATTTATCAAAAAGAAAATCTGACATTCTCTTTTATACATTCATAGAATTTATTTATGCTTTCAAGTAGATTGATTCATTGGCAGATTTACATACTTCCCCTGCCAAATTAGGTAGTATTTTGAAAGTTTCCAATGTCGTTTGAAGAAAATGAATTCCGCCGAAGCGTGGCTATATTTACTTGTAGAGATATGCGTTTTCAAAACCATCCACTGAAACCCATTGTGCGGTATGGCACCGATGTATAAAAATAACGAGGTTAATTTTACGAGTAAGCTTCCATCCTCTTTAAAGTTTACTGTTGTTGCTTTAGTCCCAACAAGATTTTGTGCCTTCACGTGAATCCTCCGGAAATGTAAACTGTATAGAGTGAAACTGTGGAGAATTTAAGTGGCCTTTCTATAGAGCATCTGATTCTTGTGTAAAGAGGTCCAGTAACTTTCTCAAATGCGATACTAAATTACAATTAGGTTATGCAGGAGTGGTCTTCCGCTTTCATCTTTGTTCCAAATTATTCCCGTTACAGAGAGTCTTCGAACATGACAGCGTTATTACAATTGTATAACCCGTGCGGTTTTCCAACTTTAATACCTTCGGCATTACGTTTCAAATTACTATCTCCACTGAAATTGCCTAACCAAATTAGATTTTCCAATTAATTATTTCCTGTCCATGTAGGTACATAAGCATATTATAATCAGTTGCACCACAGACGTACTAACGCTAAATTGGGGCGTTAGTAGCGGTCGGCTACTAAATACAACTACACAGCCACCAATTTCCGAAATTCTCCAATGGATGTCTATACAATAAAATTTAATTGGACTGAATTAATCACGCCGGCTCTGTAAAACGCCGACATGTTTCGAGGCTGGCAGCTTCCATTCGTCATAAAGAGTGCTATCTCATCCTTTGGCTCGATTTAAATTAAAAATGAGGTTAATTTATGGCGTTTAATTTAGCGCTTTACGTGGAAAAATGAAGTAAAGTATTACGAGCACCGAGGAACGTATATGAGCCACACTGCCACGTCAATTATATCAGCGCTGGAAATGACGTCTGATATTGCAGGTTCTGCTTAATGCGGTTGTCAGTGCACTGGATTAAATATCATAATTTTAGAAAGAGCAGAGAGGAGTGAATCGTTAATTAATGAAGGAAACCGCACGTAGCATGATTCCTTCAAGCCTATTCTGAATTATATCCTGTGGGGAGTACTTTATTGTGTTTATAATAAAAATTAAGTGATGTGGATTTGAGTTGAGCAGTTCTTATTATTTGTGTAATGCAGTGAGGGTTCCAACTCCAATCATTCTAAATAACAAGGTCACCATCGTCGGAAATATATATACCACAAAAGCAAACCTGGTGGATACCCTCAGAATAGCTAAATATCTAATTATTTTGGAAGGAAAATTGTCAAACCCGCACAGAAAATTTGATTATGTTTATTTTGAGAACGCTGCAAGGGCGAACATTGCAAGTTCATTTTCAGTTTTGTATTGACGAGACGCGAAAAATTCCACGGGTAGTATTTTACGAGAATTTCCCAGGTGAAAGATGACCACAGTTCGGAAGACGTTGAATTAAGGTATCACAGGGCTTGCACGAAACAAAAACCCGTTGATTACCATAAGTTGGGTATAAAGTACGAGAACTTCCCCTAAGGTGACTTTTTCAGGGGTATGTTTTATCTTGATTGCGTCTTTGTTAGGCGAAATGGCTCACGCGGATATTTTTTATGTAGACTATGCCCGACATAGATTCTCTTCGCTTCTAGTAACCTAATTGGTTTTCTGTTCCATACACCGCGCAACAGATATCTCAAATGCTATCCACAATTATCTGTGCTTTTACGCAAAAATGTGTTTCTTTTTTTGTTATTTGACTTCAGACTTGCGCTGGCCTCTACTTTCCGTTCCTACACCGCGTCACAATTTTTTTTGTATATTACGTGAAACCGTCCACTTAAAGAATTGACAAACGCAAACGAGATGCTTCTGATGGTTCGCACTCTAAAAGAACATTTTCTGACGCACGTGTTCACTGTCAAAACCTACCAACCTCACCTTGATATAGTATAGAGCGCGAACTTTTGCTTTTATCTGAGTTTCCATTTTATTCACCGAGATCACTAATGAATGGATTAATAAATTGCCAATCACAAACAGATGCTAAAGTCGTTAAAAACAACTACAATAACTTGTCTGAAATCCCAAGTTAATTTCGTTATACGTACCATCCATTTTTTTCGGACAAGTTGATATATGTGATGCCCTGTAAGGTTTTGGCGTTGATAGGGTCTGACTGATTGCGCCTTCAGTGTGCTAACAGAGAGTGTGAGTTGATACCATTGGGATTGCGGAAAATTTCGCTTTGGCTTTTGTCGTTGTAATGGCAGGTACTTACTTTCCGAAAGATGTGGAAATCTCATGAAATTCCAGAGGTATCAAGTTATAATTGTCGAAATTATTTAAACGTATTGAAGTGAATGGGTTATGCTATCTTCAATCTAGGTAAAGATATTTTTCATAAAACCGTTGTTTACAATATTTTTCATTTGTGGCAAATTCGAAGTTGATTATTATCACCTAAGCACGGTTAATCGTATCAGCATGTTTGATTTCCTAATTTTAAAATGGGCCTTGGTCGTTAATGACCGTATATGCGTTCATCATCCAACGTTAATTTAATCGTACATTCTTTGTGTATCTTTATGCCCTTGTTGTATTTTTGCATGTATTTATTGTAGCGAATTCCGCTTGTGGACCTATTGTCTTTGTTTATTACTTATTAAAGATTTTTTATTCCATTTATTGATCATGTTCCAAAGCCGATTCCGTTACTGTATTGGTTCTCTTGAAACAGTCTTACAGGAACAGCTGTTGTAATTATTGCTCTGTACTTTAGTGTTATAGTATTGATATTACTAAGATACGGGGTTGGTTACTTTAATAGTTTGTTATTGAACTTAAGTGATTATATATGGTAGCTATCGATGATTATTCAGACAAGTGCCGGAGCATTGGAAACTCGTATGGTCATTCATCTTTGTTTTTTTAGATTATTTCAGAAATCGGGCCTTTAAAACCAGTTTAAAACACACGTGCTTTAAAGGTTGCTAAGTAATGTTACTTCACATATGACCTATGAAATTGACATCTGGGACGAATTTTACCGAACAAAGTGATATTGATGACTCATAATAATCTAAACACGATGATCAAGGCAAGTTCATATTTTTGACCTGGGGAAATCTGAGACCACCTTGAGGGCGACGGAGGCTAAGACGCAAAACATTCCCATATACCAACTAATACGATTCATATTTCAAGGATTCTACCTAGTGGAACCTATGGAGGTCAATGTACCATAGAATTATAACAATGTAATTCAAGACGTAAAGAATTTTTCCTGTTTCTTTTTACAGACATAATTTTTGAATCAGTTGATAATTCAATTTTCGTTGTTTTTCCATTTAGGTACTGCGTTATTAATAAAGGGCGATCACTATTATGTTGACAGAGGTTGAATATCGTAACGGTTGTAGGTACATCATTTTAAATAAAACTGTGTCAGTTTATGTCTCACGAGAAGAAGAGGAAATGTATGCCTTCTTAAGATCGCAGGTTTCTCAGTAGCCCAATTTAAATTCTGACACGTTTATGTGTCTCAGAAAATTAAATTCCAAAACACTAAATCTTAATCCCCTTTACTATCAGAAATGCGGGTCCTAAGATTTTCCGTATAATTCGGTATAAACGTAAATCCAAAGGCAAACTGTTACTCGCAATTGCACAATTTTTATTTAAGTGTGTCTATAAAATAGACACTTTAACTGCCAAGTACAGGCAATACATCTACCGCAGCTGGTACAGTTAAAACGCTCCGCAATAATATGTTTAAACCAATTTCGTTTTACCTTCCATTTATTTAAAGCTGTTCAATTTATTGGGAATATAAAGTTTTATTGCTCACAAATTTTACTAATAATGCGTGTTCGTGCAATATGGTTAAATTGTATTAATAAATTTTGGTATTAATTCATGGCCAGTCGTTAATAATGGGCTAACAGATTTTACTGTTTCTGTCAAATTTAGTAGTAGCAAAGAGTAAATGAGTACTCTTTGGTAGTAGTAACCCTACGCCGCCGTCACAGCTCTTTTTTTTCAATTTCTTGTTCAGTCCTTAACAACATATCACATACACCAAAACCTGTCGACATTTTAAATTTCTAGGATAGACTTAGCCATTGAAGGAACCAATCAAAACCTTGTAATAGTAGTATACAGAAAACCTACACATCAGAAATATTATTTTACAAACTTGCAACATTCAGATCCTTTCTCCGCAGATGTTTCAATTTACATTTAAACAATACAGATTTTAACAAAAAAAAAACTCCGCTGGTCATTTCTTTAACCCAGGTTTAGATCACAAAATGTTACTTTTTTACATCAGAAGAACAAGCGTACATTTTAAAAAAATAAAAGTGATCAATTATCGTAGGTAATTGCACAGGTAATTGCACAAGTGCATCAAAATTACCGATAATTTTTTTGAAAGCATGTTGTCTAAAAACTGCATGAGTTTATTTTCATATTTTGGCGAAAGAGCCCGACACCGAAGGTGGAGGGCTCTTTTAACAAAATGTAACGTGACTTATAAATTCGGGTTCGATTTATATCAATATTTATTAAACAAAACTAAAACACTATAAAATCCGTACAATTTATATCGATTATTTATATCACACACTTCGAAATTTATATCAGCTTTTCGCGCTCTATGTTTCGTTCGCACTCGATCTCGTTCGATAGTAGACTGCCGCGATGTTCGGTCCGCAACCATTTATACACGCAAGCAATGTAAGTCCAGTACATTCTCGAATACGCGTAGAAAATTCCAGAGTGCCAAAGGCGACGTCATGTCTGCAGCACATTTCCGTTACACTGCCCCCTTCTTAATTCTGGACGTCTCGTTCAGAAACTGCGTTAGTATTACTTTTTAATGCCTCGTGTCGGAATCTGCAGTCAGAGCCTGCTCGACAAACACCTTTCTTGAAAAAGTAACAGTCCACAGTTTTGCGGAGGGTCGTCCCCTGTGGGTTGAAGCAGCATACTGTAATTCGAACGCTAGTGTTTCTAAAAATCACTTCGATCATGGTTCGCACTATTTTCCAGTCCAACCCATCTAAACCACATCCAATCTTCGGGATCGCCAAGCTATTTATGTCATAGTATGCCATGAGTTTCCTTAAGCTTTTTAAAGCAGACCAGAGGTTTTCATAGGTGGGTTTGCCTTCTGACGTTTTCTTTGAAACCAAGTAGAACAAAGAGCGTTGACTATCTTCCAAGCGCAGTACTTTACCCACTCGTGGTCTTTGCTTTAACAACTCGTCGATTCTTCCAAATCTTTTCCGGAATACGGAAGCTATACCTCTACTCATGCGAAGGTCTTCGGCGACACAATGGGCGATGGAAACGTTAACCGGAAGCTCAAAAATATTTTGACAAATTTCCTGAGTAACGCCAAATCGAGCTTTCTTCCGCTGGGCGTAATTTGACATAAAATCGTTAAAGTTTGGCTCGATCCCAAAGCTGCGTTCCTCTTCTCGAATACCTCTAACTTCTTCGTTGTTGTTGGATCCGGCATATCGTGCGAGTCGATTAATGTGGACAACTTTCGGTTTCCGGTGGTTCATTCTGATACGATATATCACGTCATTTATTTTCTTGATCACCTCATACGGACCTTCCCATTGTCTTTGTAGCTTGGGAGAAAGACCCCTTCGTCTCTGTGGATTGTGCAGCCATACCAGATCTCCAGCTTCAAAAGTTTCATTGACCGAGCGGAGGTTGTATTGATTTTTCATGCGATCGCTGGCAATCTGAATATGACTTCTAGCCAAGTCGTGAATATCGTTCATCTTCGCCTTTAGTCAACATAATTTTCACCTGCGACATATTCTTCATGGGGTTTACGCCCAAACTCGAGATCACATGGAAGGCGTAGTTCACGACCCAACATAAGGCACGCAGGAGTCTGACCCGTGGTCTCGTTGACGGCTGATCGATATGCCATAAGGAACAGGTGGAGGTACTGGTCCCAATTTTTCTGATTTTCTGCCACGACTTTTGAAAGATATTTACCCATCGTTCGATTCATTCTCTCCACCATTCCATCTGACTGAGGATGCAAAGGTGTTGTTCTGGTTTTATTGGCTCCTACCAATCGACAAACATCTTGGAACAAAGCCGATTCAAAGTTCCTTCATTGGTCTGAATGGATTTCTATAGGAACACCAAAACGTGTAAAGAACTCCTTTACCAACACTTCTTCAACTGTTGCTGCCTCTTGGTTTGGAATGGCGTAAGCTTCAGTCCACTTTGTGAAATAATCCATAGCGACTAGGATATATTTATTTCCGCCATCTGTCTCGGGAAACGGTCCTGCGATATCGATAGCAACTCGTTCCATCGGACTACCAACGTTATACTGCCTCATGGGTGCCTTCTTCTGGAAACTGGTCCGTTTCCAGTAGCACATAACTCGCATTTTTGACACCATCGCCGGACATCTTCTTTACGGTTGACCCAATAGAATCGCTCACGTACCCTTTGCAACGTTTTAGTAATACCAAAGTGTCCTCCGGAAGCGCCGTCATGCAATTTTCGCAATACTTCCGACACTTTGCTTCTAGGTACTACTAATTGCAGCGTCGATTCGGTGCCATCCTCACTTTCAAGGGTCCTATACAACAGGTTGTCTTTCAGAGTCAGGCTATTCCATTGGCCCCAATAACTCTTTACTTCAGGACTTGTGGCACTAATGTCTTGCCAGTCTGGTCTTTGTCCGTGGCGCATCCAATTCAGAACAGATTTTATACTTGGGTCGTTTTCTTGGGCCGTTTTGATTTCGCTTGGCTTCCACTCCTCACTCTCTACAGTTGTTCGTCGCAGATGGCCAATCTTGTCTTCTATTTTAGAACAATGTGTGCAGTTGTCCTTGCACGGTCTTCTTGACAAAGCGTCTGCATTATTGTGAACTTTTCCCGCCCTGTGTTCAATGTCGTAGTCATATTCCTGAAGACGTTCTAACCATCTTGCCACCTGTCCTTCTGGGTTTCGGAACTGCAAGAGCCACTTTAGCGCTGCATTGTCTGTCCTTATCAGGAACTTGCGGCCGTAAAGGTACTTATGGAAATGTTCGCATGCCTTTACCACACCCAGGAGCTCTCGCCTAGTCACACAATAATTCCTCTCGGGTTTCGACAGTATTTTGCTGAAATAGGCAATGACTCTTTCCTGTCCGTCTTGCAATTGAGAGAGAACAGCTCCAATGGCGGTGTTACTGGCATCGGTATCTAGCACAAACTTTCCTTCATTTCTGGGGTAGCCAAGGATAGGTGCGCTAGTAAGAGCCTGCCGGAGATGTTCGAAACCTCTTTGACAGTCTTCATTCCATTCGTACTCATTGCCTTCTTCTGTCAACTTTATTAATGGTTTGGCAATGTTGGCAAATCCTTTCACGAATCGTCTATAATAGGTGCACAAACCGAGGAAACTTCGAATATCGTGCTTGTTCTCAGGAATCGGCCACTCTTGAATCGCTATAATCTTCTCTGGGTCAGCTGTAACACCATCACGAGATACGATGTGCCCCAAATATTTAACTTCTTTTTGGAACATAAAGCATTTCTTGGGACTTAGTTTTAAATTAGCCTCTCGTAATCGTCCAAACACCTCTCTCAGGTTCTTTAGGTGTTCTTCAACAGTTTTTCCTACGACAATTACATCATCCAAATATACCAGACATGTCTGCCACGTTAGTCCCCTTAGAACTGCTTCCATAAGTCTCTCAAACGTCGCGGGGGCATTACACAATCCGAAAGGCATTACTGTGAATTGCCAAAGTCCAGAGCCTATAGAAAACGCGGTCTTCTCTCGGTCTGTCGATTCCATTCCCACTTGCCAATAACCACTCTTTAGGTCGAGTGTGGAAAACCATTGGGCTCCAGATAGAGTGTCCAAGGTGTCGTCTATTCTTGGCAGTGGATAGCTATCTTTCTTGGTGACCGAATTTAATAGACGGTAGTCAACGCAAAATCTTGTGGAGCCATCCTTCTTCTTTACAAGCACTATCGGTGATGACCAAGGACTATTCGATGGCTCGATGACACCTTGTTTTCTCATGTCTCTAATAATCTCTTCCGCTTCGTCTCGTTTAGCCAATGGGAGTCGCCTTGGCTGTTGTCTAATCGGTTGGGAATTGCCAGTATTTATTTTATGGGTGACTATGCTTGTCTTGCCCTTGTCCTGGTCGTTTACCGCGAACACATCCCGAAATTCCACAAGCATATTTTTCACCTTTTGTCGTTGTCTATTGTCCAAATCTGGAGTGTTTTTAATGACCATATCTATCAGCTCTCTTGGATACTTTCCTTTAGATAGATTTTCCGATCTCACAGAGCGAATAGCCGAGATGGGCACAAACTGTCCAACTACAGTTCGTTTGCTTAGCTTAACAGGACTATCTTTCAAATTCATAATTCGAATCGGAACGCCATTTTGAACTTTTACCAGAGCCCTAGCCACTAGAAATTCCTTTTGGTTTAGTGCTTCGACTATCCGTAGGCTTCCCTGGCGACAATATCCATCTAAAGTGGTCATTATAATTTTTTCACTAAGTCCGGGTATAATGACGTCATGAGTGGTTAACAGGCGGATGACATCTTCTTTGTCTTCATGGAAAGGGAATTCTTCATCGCCGACCTTTAACACGCCCTTTTTCACGTCTAACACAGCTCCGAGTTTCTTAAGAAGATCCATCCCCCAAGATGAATTGATCAGAAATATCAGCAATTAGCACCTGGTGATTGATGGTGGTCTTTCCGATGGTGACAGACATTTGTATTTCTCCGTGCGTTCTTATTCTTTCACCAGTTGCTGTTTTTAACTGCACGGTCGAAGATGAGATCCGAGAATGATTCTTCAATAACTCTGGTCTTGCAATAGTTCTTGTTGCACCTGTGTCTACCAGCAAGGATCTGTCTTCTCCATTAACTCGGCCGTCGATGTACAGACTCAGAACTTTTCCAGACGACGTAATATTTACAGTGAAGATCGGGGCTTTGTTTCTGCAGGTCGACGATAGCCCCTTCCTGTCGACCTTTCTTAGTTTTCCGATTGCTGTAATGGTTTTTGGCAGTTGCGGCGAACGTGTTCAATCTCGCCGCAATTCCAACATCGTGGTTCACGTTTCTTTGCCAGTGACTGTATTGCTTTATTGACCTTTTCTTCCACTACTTTACTGACCTTTTCTTCAAAACTTTCAGAACCACCTTCCTCTTCGATGGTTCTTACCCGGCTGTCACTGCGAGGTTCCACCATATGTACTCGCGCACCTCCATGACTAGCTTTCTTGGCGGCTTCGAATTCTAACGCATGGGCCAAAGCTTTCTCAATTTTGTCGTGCCTAGCCAGTCTCAAAGCCTGCTGGGCATCTCCATCACGAACGGCATCGATAAATGTTTGTACAGCCAGTTGATCAAGAAAGCTCTCCGGTGCCGTAGGGTATGCCAATCGAATCAGTCTAGCGATGTCCGCTTCAAGTTCCTGCAAACTTTCTCCAGATTTCTGCATTCGGTTCTTGACTTGGGCATAGTAAACTTGCTGAAGGTGTTTATCGCATTTCGAGTCGCGCTACTATTTGTTGGAAGTTCTGTTGATCCTCGGGGAGAGTCCGCAACACATCCAGAGCATCTCCTCTCAGAGCAAGAATCAGGGCTGTAGTTTTGTCTTGAAGAGTCCATTTATTTGCCGCAGCCGCTGCTTCAAACTGTCGAACGTACGTGGTCCAAGGAATCTTACCATCAAAAGTAGGTGGCTTTATTCGGGCTTGCTGAACGTCGCCTTCTACTCTTGTATTTGTTTCTGAGTCGACCTTCTTGTAATGAGTAGACTGTGGCACCTCAAGAAGACGGTCCATCAGTAATTCATCTAGGGCACTACTAGTACGCTCTTCCGTAGTCAGTCGCAAGAATTGCTCGCGCAGCTCTTCATACTTGTGCTCAATCTCGACGAATGTTGCTTTAAATGTTTTGGAAACTTCCGTAATTCTATCTTCAACTTTTTCTTCAATTGATGTAGAGACTTCTTCGATAATCTTTCTAGAATTTTCCTCCATCTTTTCGAACTTCTCGTCCATTTTTCTAGAGTTTTCCTCAATCTTCTCGAACTTCTCTTGAATATTTTTAGAATTTTCTTCATTAATCTTTCTAGAATTTTCTTCCAACTTCTCGAACTTCTCTTGAATATTTCTAGAATTTTCTTCCAACTTCTCGAACTTCTCTTGAATATTTCTAGAATTTTCTTCCAACTTCTCGAACTTCTCTTGAATATTTCTAGAATTTTCTTCATTAATCTTTCTAGAATTTTCTTCCATTTTCTCGAACTTCTCTTCAAAATTTTTAGAATTTTCTTCCAACTTCTCAAACTTCTCTTGAATATTTCTAGAATTTTCTTCATTAATCTTTCTAGAATGTTCTTCCATTTTCTCGAACTTCTCTTCAAAATTTCTAGAATTTTCTTCCAACTTCTCTTGAATATTTCTAGAATTTTCTTGGGTGCTTTTCATTTCTTGTTGCAACACCTGTTGGCCATTTTGGATTTGCTGGAGCAAATTGAGCATCGTTTCTTCCATTTTAGCGGCAGCAGATCTTGTTACAGGCATACACAAGCACAAGCACTTAATTTAATCTTACTTTTAATTAATTTAATTAACCCCACACCTGACACCAATGTAACGTTATTTATAAAATTCGGGTTCGATTTATATCAATATTTATTAAACAAAACTAAAACACTATAAAATCCGTACAATTTATATCGATTATTTATATCACTCACACTTCGCAATTTATTTCCGTGCTCGATCTCGTTCGATAGTAGACTGCCGCGATGTTCGGTCCGCAACCATTTATACACGCAAGCAATGTAAGTCCAGTACATTCTCGAATACGCGTAGAACATTCCAGAGAATTCTGGAGCATTTCCGTTACAATATGCTTCTGGAGTAATCTAAATGGATTTTTAGATGCTTATAAGAGTTCAGTAGGTAACCCAAACAATTTTGGTTCCATCTTTAATAATGAACTGCCCGCTGAAAGACAAAGATCCTGACAGGAAATGCCATGGGGCATGAGGGGCGGAAACATATCACTCACTCGTCACTCGCCAGCTTTTATTATTTATTATCCCCCTCTTGTTCTGGGCCCTCAACAGGCTTGCGCCCAATTACAGAGTGACCCGCATAATGCTTTTTAGAGGTGCCTCTGCAGAAGGTATTTATCTTACGAATTAGGAAAACCTAATTCGGAGTAGCCGGCAGAATGATTGAAAGTGGTCTAAGGTAATTTCCATCTCTGCCACAGATGAAAAATTCACCCCAACCCAGGTTCGAACACCCAACCTCCGGATTTATAACTCTACGCTCTACCACTGAGCCATAATGCCGGTGCAAAGCGAAATCGCTTGCGGATTCTGAGCACTTCTAAAAGTGCTCAAGCGGTTTATCGCGAGCGCTCGGGAAAAGTGCTCGTGAGCGGAAAAAGCGCTCGGGAGTGGAAAAAAACATTCGGGACCGAAAAAACGGCGCTTAAGGCTGGACAGTACACCCGTTCCGTTGCCCGAAAACGCGTGATTTCGTTCCACGATATCTTAATTCTGAGTGAAGTTGAAGAAGGGGTCGAATATTCCTGTGAAAGGTGAATGCTTTAGCTAGACAATAACGCCGGGGTTTACTAAAATGTTTTAAAATAATCTTTTTTTTAAGGGCAACGTCGAGGGCTGTTAGGGTGTCATATTTTGGAAAAGAAAAAAGGAAATAAATTTTCCTGGCGTTATTGCCTAGATATTAAGTTTACGAACGTATCTTAATTTTGGAAATTGTTCCAACTTCATTTATAGATAAGTTATCTTGGAAAAACAACTTAAAAGTTTTCCTCAAAAGCGCGAAAAGATAGCTTCCGCCGCGTGGCTGGTTTTATACAGGTAGAAAATATGCATTATAATTGGACTAAGTTTATGTTTTTACCATCGAACACAAATTAATATTATAAATAACCAAATTTGGGGATTGACAATAGGCAACTTTACATACTCCGTTCTGTATGTACTGTCCAGCCTTAAGGCTTGGGCACACAGAAAACGGTCTGTCGCGGCGATCCAGATATAAGTAGATCGCGGTAGACAGCGTTCTGTGTGACAGATGATGCACCACAGTGTAATACAACTAGACCGCCTCGGTCTGAGATCTCAGCCTGCCGCGACTGACCGCTTTCTGTATGCCCAAGCCTTTAATCCTTTAGCGCTTGAGGGCGGTTAAATCCGTTCGTGAGCGAAAAAAAAACGCTCAGTAGCGGAAAAGCCGCTCGCGGGCAGAAAAACACGCTCGAGCGACGAGCACTTTAAGTAAACGCTCGAGTGTACCAAGCGGCCGCTCCGAAAAGTACTCGCGAGAGGTGCTTTTTCCGCTTGGAGCTCTTTTTCAAGCGAAATACTCGTGAGCAGTAAGTACCCAGCTCTGATCAACGACTGTTCTCATATTTTGCTATAGCGACAATAGTGAAACATGTTTGACTTTCGCTTTTGATTTATGCGATCGCGCAAAAATAGGAGGCGCACATCTTTAAAGCCGCTTTACAAGGCAATTTTCGTGCAATGCAAGTTAGAGATACGTTACTGCGCATGTTCATACGCAATTCAGGTGCAAGAAAAATAAATAGAGAAAGTTCTATTTCACTTGCAAGTTTGACGCAAGTTCTAGTAACTTTTCTAGTACTTTTGTCAATACCACAATTTATTTGGTTTCGCGTGTGTCTTTTTTTTTAATAGCAAGCGCCACCACATAACAAGCTGTAGCCAGCTTAATTTCCTTTTGTTTGCTCATACCTAATGGTCAATTTTATTAAGTTGCAAGAATAACCTTCTGTGTAAACCAACTGAAAAGTTTCAACTGCAACACTTTTCTGAACTTGCACAAAAGTTGCAACACAATTGCATTGTTGTAAAACCGTAATAAGCAATGCAAGGCAATTTTAGATTGCATAGCACAAGCCTTGCATTGCACTAAAATTGCCTAATGTAAAGCGGCTATACTGTAAGATAGCGAAAACAAAACTGGCATGACGAAATTATGTTACCTATACTACACAAGTAATTAAACAATGGGTGTGTTCATAAGACAACAATTACTTAAAGTCACTAGATATAAGAAAGTACCGCAATCATCCGCCATTTTTTGGCAAATTTGCTGCCAACTTAAAAAAATTGACAAATAAAATCTGAATAGCTGTAATTTTTTATAACCTAACTTCATATGTAGTACTGTCATGTTTTATAAATATCTCCAAACAGGTGGAACAATCCCTAACATTAAAGTTACTAGAATCTGGTAACTTCCGCCATTTTTGGGCAAAAATTATGCGTTCTCTCTCTAACACGAGCCCAATGGATTGCGGTACTTTCTATATTTAGTGATTTTACAGTTACTGATACGTCTTATACTTACATCGTTACTTTTACTCTCTTTACGGAGTAGTCGGCCATCTTCAGTAGCGATACACATGGCAAAGTATGGATCGTGACAGAAGACCACAACTGTTACCGATACGCTACGAGTTAGCATATTGGTAACTATTGTGTCTTATGAATGAGCCTAAAATGGCATAACCTAATAAATCCTTATGATATAATAGGTTATGCGAAAGTATCACGTTGCTGGCTTGCAATTGAGACTAATCGCGACGTCATTATTTAATAACTAATTGACCGTCATTTATTAACTTTCATAATGTTAATGGAATCATATTATTATAATTTTCTGTTTAATACAAGTTTGCACATGTAGAGTTAAATACCTTTCTCTAATACGTTGTGTTAAGGTGAACCGCCTAACACAAACGAACTTTCATTTACACTCTTTGTGTTAAATTTGTTAGATATATCTACACCTAGTAAACTTTTATTAGAACGTGGACTTACTTCTTTCATAAAACCTCGTCTTACTTTGCACATGCCATGTTATAGTTTTCCAGCTTGTTAGATGCCTTCACTTCCAATTCAATTCAATTAATGAGAACATCTTTCAATAACCAACAAAATCTGGAGAGAAGTTATTATGGTAGCATTAATAATTGTATTTTAAGCTCTCTATAAACACATTCCTTGACAAGTCTTAAATCATATAAGGCAACCTTGTGTAAAACCTTTATTCAAATAATACTAGTACTTACATTACATTTCAGAAATAACTAATTACACTTATTACATAACCATCAATCGGGGCGCAATGTTCATGCTCATCAGTTCTTGGAATAATAATTTAGCAGCATAGGGTAAACGGATTTGAGATATTTGAGTTTTGTTTTTACATCCCTTGCACTCAAATGTGTTATTTCTCAAATTCGCAATGGCAATCAATCCACAGAAGTTACAGATATGAATGCGGTATGGGTCTGATACTTCAAAAAGTCTCTCCCTTAAAAATTGTGCAGCACCATGCGAAATTTGGCAATCCCGCTCCATCTCTCCGAAACGTAATCCACCATCACGGGCACGACCTTCCATAGGCTGACGCACAAGGATCTGTACTGGTCCCCTAGCACGCGAGTGAATTTTGTCGTCGACCATGTGCTTGAGACGTTGATAGTAAGTGGGGCCCAAGAAAATTTGTGCGTTTATTTTGCGACCTGTGTGGCCGTTGTACATAACTTCGTTTCCTCTCAAGTGATACCCGTACTCTTGAAGCAAAGTGGAAATTTTCTGTACATTTACGGCATCATTGAAAGGTGTCGCGTCACCAATTTCGCCTTTATTTGCGGATACCTTTCCTTGAATGCACTCGATCAAGTGACCAATCGTCATACGGGACGGGATAGCGTGAGGATTAATGATAATGTCAGGCGTAATACCTTCACATGTGAACGGCATATCCTAGAAATAGATATCAGTATTTAGACCTTTTCAGTTGAAAATTGATAGCTAAAACGCAAGAGGAAAGTTCTACAGTTATGCTATACATTTCTTCCAGTGCATGTAACATTAGAACACTTATTTCTTAAAAACCCTAAATTTGTTAAGTAACTATATAAAAAGATTTTGTAATTCTACTACCTCAAAATGAAAAAAAAAACAAGTTTTAGTGCGGTTCACTTACTTCTTGGCGATACTGAATACCGCAGGTACCTTTCTGACCGTGTCTCGACGCAAATTTATCTCCAATTTGTGGAATGCGCACTGATCGCACACGAATTTTACAGAATTTATATCCCTCAGAATTCAGTGTTAACATTACTTGATCAACAACACCAGTTTCACTGTTACGTAGAAAAGTTGACGCGTCCCGCTTAGAGAATTTCTTCGTAGTTCCGTCTAACTAAAATGAAAAGGTTTACACTGCAAGGCCGATAAAATTAAATTACCTCGTCGTCGTTTTCAGGAAGAGTCATAGTTTTACCAATTACAACATCATCTCCGGACACACGAATACCAGGGGAAATAATGCCATCGTCATCGAGCTTGTCATAGAGAGCGTTCCTCATGCCTTGGCAAGTTTGTCTTGTAGGTTTCTCAAATTGTTCCTCTTGATCGCCGATCCTTTTGCATTCTGAATCTTTGTACGAACGATAAAAGACAGATCTGAAAAAGCCTCTTTCTACGGCGGAGGCGTTCAAAATAACTGAATCTTCTTGATTGTAGCCCGTGTAACATGCGATCGCGACAATACTATTAATTCCAGCAGGTAACTCTCGAAACCGTAGATACTCCATAGAGCGTGTTGTAACAAGTGGTTTGTGAGGATAATATAACACATGCGCGAGAGTGTCCATACGAACGTGGAAATTTGTAATATATACACCCATGGCCTGTTTTCCCATAGCACTCTAAAAAAATAATTCCATTAATTGTGAAATAGCAATGTAAGAGCGGAATAATTTTGGCGTTGTAGTCTGCCGCGTAGTTAATATTTTTGCGTAGTAGATTTTGTTTACCTTACTGGCATATAAACCTGTTTGTTTTGACTGCCAAGGCCAATATTCATTTAAGCTACATTAATATTTGTACAAAAAACGGGTTTTCTTTAAAGACGTATTAACATTCTTTATTTGTGCGATTCTTAGAATTTGTTGCTTAAGGGTCACCAAGAAAAAGTACTAAAAATTTATCAATTTTAGAAGTGGGAGTTGAATTTTAATTTAAATGGGCATTTTAAATTTACTGCGCTGAAATAGTAGATTTTATGGTTTTAGCGTACAATTTTAGTTCCACTACTATCTCACAGATGGGTATTCAACGACACATTAGGCGTTTACGATAATTGGAGCGCTCCAGAGCGGTATGTATCGTATGCGTTCGTTAATTAAAGTTTGAAGATCTACCCGTGTTCGGCAATTATACCGAATGTATCCAGTACATGTATCAGATCCACAACTTATGGATCAGCTACATTAGTAGATACAGCCCGATACATCCAAAACATAACCTTCAAAGTGTTTGGTTATTCCGAATTTCACGCAAAGAAATATGAAAATGAACCGAGTCCGTTCGGTAATAACGGCTACCAGTAACGTTTACAGTGCATTTATGATTCTCAAAAAGGAGCTTATAAAGGGTTTTTCATTAAGAGTGCTCGAACTTGAAAATTAAATAAAAGAATAAAACAACCTGTTTTAAGTGATATTACCACAATTTTTATAATATTTTAAAGGATATTCGATGACATTATGTATGTAAAATAATTTCAGCCAAATGGCCCCCGCGACTCCGCTGTACATGTTGTATACTGGTGGACCAATTTTGGACATCTTCACAAGGTAATACCTCCCCACCATAATTTCACAAATTAAAATCACCCTCATTAAAATGCGCCCATAAAACAATTCGCACAGTACAGGGCGAGTCAACGATTGCGCGGAGTTACTTAATGCCCTGAAGCTAAGGTTTTTCGATAGAATGCTTTTGTATTATGATATGGTTGAATAATGTAGGGCGCCAAAATGGTACATTTTTTTAAATAGAACCCCTTGTATTTGAATGCATTTTTGAATTATACGTGTAATTGTACGACTTTTTTATTATATGGTTAATATCCGAAAAACTAGTAGTTTTAAAGGTAATTCGATTTGTAAGAAAAATAATATAAATATATTAACATAAATATATAAATATAAATAGATCTACTATGAAACATTAAAAAAAACAGAAAAATATACAGGGTGTTCCATTTAACAAAAGTGAGATTTTTTAACATGAAGTTTTGTAACTTTGGATCTACAAAAAAAATACCCTGTAAACTATTTCTTTAATGTTTCATAGTATAGATGTATTTATTTGACTTTTATTTAACCCAGGATAAAAGATATAAAGCCTGGAATCAAAATTTAAGTAATAATTTTGACAATATACTGACGCTTGTAAACGCTCAATTTTTCTCACAAATCGAATTATCTTTAAAACTACTAGTTTTTCGGATATTAACCATAGAATAAAAAAGGCGTACAATTATACTTAGAATTCAAAAATGCATTTAAATACAGGGGGTTCTATTTAAAAAAATTAACCATTTTGGCGCAATATAGGTACCATTTTGGCGCCCTACTTAGTGGGCGCACCCTGTATAATTCCAAATATTTTTAAAATGTGGAGAATATTCAACCATATCATAATACAAATGCGCTCTACCGAAAAATCTTATCTTCAAGGCATTAAGTTACTCCGCGCAATCGTTGACTCACCCTGTACTTTCAGATACAAAAGTTCTATAATGAAAAGCCAAAAGCTATGGATTTTTTATGACGTCCCGTTTTTTAGCGCATTTTTGTAAAGCTTTTAATCTTACTTCGGCTGGCTTGCTGGCAGTAAATGCGATCCCGTAGGAGAACGCTTGTAAAGAGCCTAAGAGTGTGAGGTACCTATATCGGACCCATATAGTAACAACTTTAGGGACGGCGCTACAATATGTGGGGTCGGCGACTACTGAATGCCATCCTATCGCCATCGATCTAACCTGGAGATTTTTCAGTTTCTTTCTATCTTCTCCTACAGTTTTTCTTCGATTGTTTTCAAATAGGTGTCGTCGGAAAGATCTTGTCAACGCGCACAACTCCTGCGTGATGAAATTTTGTTTTTTTTCCTAGGGGCGAAATAAACCCCCTTTTGTACGGCGCGCTTCGAGGGGTAGTCGACTTTGGGCGCCCAAAAGTTTTTAAATCTCGAATCGCGGTTTCTCTTTCTCCTGTCGCCATTAGAACCTCGAGCTATGAGTACTTAGTACCCAAAAATTGAGTACTATTTTGTGCCGGGTTTTTAGCGAAATCCACCAAAATGCGAATTGCGAGCGAACGGGACGTCGGAACTGTATACCGAAAAAGAGAATGTGGTAACCCCCGACAAGATCTTACTGATGGTGGAGTCAAAACTTCAAACGCGAATTGCGGATGCACGCGAGAAATGGAAAGCGGGTACCGACAATGTGAATGTGGTGACCTTCGACAAGATTTTATTGATGGTGGAGTCAATATTGGCTAATAAAACACTGATCTGCCACACAAAAATGCGCTGAAGCCCCGTCGATATCACACGAGAACTCGCCGCCTCTATGTTCCCTCTCAATGTTTGTTGGTTGGATTTATCAACACAAGTGATAACGTTGTCTGTTGCCTGGTTTATAGATTTTATTTTCTAATTCGCGAAACTAACGCTCTCTGTTGCCGATTCAGCGGCAAGAAATGGAAATTTCCCCACTTTAATAACAAAGGAATAAATGTTCACTTATCCATTTCAGATGCCTCATTCCCATTTACTAACTTGTATTTTTCTTCCAGCAGGATAATTAGGAAAATAAGAATCATTTTGTTAATATACAGCAAGAACAGAAAAAAAAAGAATCCGATCCCCAAACATAAAGATAAGAGTAGTTGCATATACTAATAGACTCTCAATTCAACATTATTTCATTCCTTGTTCATACCACATCTTTACTCTTTGACACAGTATCAGGTTAGCATACTATTACTTACTTGGTAAGTGTTTCTCGGGCTTTGGTTGTGATCCGGGAATGGAATGATAGAAGCGCACACTCCCAAAATCATTGCCGGATGAATTTCACAGTGTGTATATGTAGTACAGTAAGCGTAATCTTTCTCCTGCCGTAAATCATCTGGGGATATGGCAATCATAACGGTTTCCTCTTCAAGGGTATCGATATACTCGACAACACCCTGTGCCACCAACACCTGCCAACCGTAGTTGTTATACTCGCGCTCCTTCAACATATCAATATGGCGTTTTTTCAACAAAAGCTGCCCATTCTCGACGATTAGCAAAGGTCTACAGATTCGCCCGGCATCTGTATAAATACGAATCTCCCGATCGCGAATATCACGGATCATTGACACTTCGGACACAATGATGTCCATCTGGCGACGTAATTTTCTTAAAGTTGACATCAATTGCTCAGGATCTCGATGAATACCAACCTAAAACCTAAAAAATAGCTAACTGTACTAGAAAACATTGCACTCACCCAACAGCCGTTCACAAAAATCTTTGTAGCATCTGCAATTGCCGACGGTGCAATTTCCTCCAAATTTTCCATCGACCATTCCTCCAAAAACTCCAAGATTGGCGATGGTTGAGACCCGACAGAAATGTAAGCCATTAAGGCCAAATTTTTCACCAGACCTACGGCGGCACCTTCGGGCGTTTCGGCGGGACATATCATTCCCCATAGTGTATTGTGTAATTGACGCGGTTTCGCCAACTTTCCGTCTCTTCCTATGGGCGAATTGACGCGTCGTAAGTGAGAGAGGGTGGAGGCAAAGGTTAGACGATTCAATACTTGAGATACGCCCGCTCTCGCTTGATGCGCTTTCTTTTGATCGCCCCAATTGCCGGTAGCCAAAGAGTAACGTAACCCATCTGTTATAAGCTTTGTCTTTATGGCAAGGTCTAGGTTAAAGTCTTTGCCACGATCAATGAATTTTTGCGCGTACATTCTCACTTCTTTCATAAGATTCTTGAACAGCCTGTAAAACACAATGATTGGTAGGCACAATTGTCACTATCAATAAATATTTTTAGCCACTAATACTTATAGTTACCGCGAGTGTTATTAATCTCGGCAAAAAAAAAATAATCTACTAAAAAGAGAACAGATGAGTTTCTTCAAAACTTGTACCGATTGGAATAATGATAACCATCTTTTTACTTCTCACACATCGCTTCGCGTTTTATTTAGCGAAGTGTCTAGTCCACAAATAAGAGATTTACTTCTGCATATGCGCGCACTTGGTTTTTCACATGTTAATAATACTTAATCGATGAATTTGCCTTTATTTTATAGTGAGCTTTTAAAAGGTGCTACTGTTGAAATTTCAGGATCGGTCTACAAATAAGAAAGTTACATGCGCAGAAGGATATGCCCCACACCTGTCTGAAAATTAATAGGTGTGTCTGCAAAAATGTATGCAATTTGGTTAACAAGCTGCACAACAACAAAGGACTTTTTTCTGTGATGAAAACAATACTTTACCTACCCATATACAGGGTGTCTTAAATTGAGTAGGATAACATGGCTATCTTTGTTATTATTATACTTACAGATTCGGATTTAAACAAATTGTTTATATGGCATTCCCTAAAATCACTATTAAACAAAAAGGTAGAAATATAAATTCAAATAAACCTTGGATAACCGCAGATATTATGGAAAGTTACCATACAATAAAAATGACCAATGATCATGACCTACGTACTTTTTACCAAGATCAACGAAAGAGGCACCGCGCAAACGGATAGCTGCTGCCAAACGTAACTATTATAGTCATTACTTTGAGAGATGCAAAAATAGAAGCAAAGCTGCTTGGAAAATTATAAACAATGAAATCAATAATCAGAATAAAGAGTACCCCCATAAATTTAAAGATGCACATGGAGGTTCTTTAGTTGATAAAGTAGACACTGCCAAAGCGTTTAATGCGTTCTTCATTGAATCAATACATGACCTCACAGGCGCTAGTTCGGACAATCAATCTAAACCTAGGTTGTCCACCAATCCTAATTCTTTGCTTCTGTTTCTAACTGACCACGTTGAAATCCGTGCTATCATTCAAAATGTACAGGGTAAACACACGGCTGGATTTGACTAAATCCCATGCTCATTATTGTATGTAATCAAGGAGTCAATCAGTCCTACTATCGCATACCTATGCAACGAGTCACTCAGGGAAGGTATCTTTCCCGACCTTCTTAAACATATGCTGGTTATCCGCATACATAAAAAAGGTCGAACTGATATGCTCAATAACTATAGAGGTATAACTATAGTTTCAGTTTTCTCAAACATTTTCGAGAAAGTGTACTATACGAGGCTTCTTAGTTTTATTAACGCTTGTAAGATACTGTCTCGAAACCAATTTGGATTTCGCAAGAACCTTTCAACTGTACATGCGATATTGAATGTGTTCTCTTATATTTTAGAGCACACGGATCGCAATGAATCAGTAGTTGGTATTTTTTACGATTTCACCCGTACTTTCGAGACTGTCAATCATAAATTGCTACTAAACAAACTGTATGAATATGCTGTTAGAGGTATCGCTGCCGACTGGTTAAGCTCATACCTGGTAGGAAGAACTCAGGAAGTGAAAATGGTTTGGCAAGGAGGAGTGGTTAAGACAAAAAAGTGGTGTCACATGGTGTTCCTCAGGGCAGTACGCTGGGACCCCTTCTATTCATTATTTTTATTAATGATATATTTAATAATAATAATCAAAGTTTTTTAACGTTATTTGCTGATGATACGTCTAGTATAATCACCGGTAACGAGCCAGACACCCTGTGTAGCCGTGCCAACGAGAGTGTCATGGAAATCAGCAGGTATTGTGCAGATAATGGGGTTTTCTTGAACTGGAATAAATCTCAAGCGATTCAATTCTCAAAAAGTGGTCTTAATACCAGTCTCCCAATTAGACTAAATAATCACACTATCAGGCAAAGCGATAGTATAAAATTTCTTGGGACTCCACTTGGACAACAATTTCTCTTGGAATACCCAAATAAACACAGTTATTAAGAGGTTAGCTACTCATTGTTACTTAATTCAACAACTAGACGATGTTGTTCACTATGACTGTCTGACTTCTTACTACTATGCTCATGTCCAGTCTACTCTTAATTACGGTATTATTTGTTGGGGTACTAGTTGCAGAATGAACGAGGTAATGATTAGCCAGAAGAGAGTTTTAAGAGCCATGCATGGTAAACCAGCATGGTATTCATGTAGAGAACTCTTTATACAATCTAATATACTTACAGCTGTATCTTTATTTATTCTTAACAATCTTGTATTCATACATAGTAAGAAAGATCTACATCAGCCCGACTCGGTAGTTAATAATGTTAATCTAAGAAACAAGCGGAATTTGAGAATACCCAAGCACAACCATGCTTATATTGCCAATCATTTTTCCGCCATTGCCATTAAACTTTGGAATAAACTACCGGAAAACGTAAAATGTATCCATAATCCATCTAGGTTTAAACAAAGTATAAAAAACATGTTGGTAAAGATGTGCATTTATAGGTTAGACGAATACTTGAACAGCGTATTTTTATTTATTTTTTACTTATTTATAATTTATACTTAATCATATAATTTGTAATTTATAATTTTGACGTTCCAATGCTTGTATACAAGTCTCATGGAATAAACGGTATTATTATTATTATTATTCGGTTAAATTGGCAAAGTTGTGTAGTTTTTGATGCTAATGGATATTCCGATACAATATTTTGAAAAAAGTAATTCGTTTTGTAGATAATTGGAAAAAAGTGAAAATTGCTATTTTAAAAAAGTTCAAATATTTCAGTAACAAAGAGAGCTATCGAAAAAAGTTTCAAATAAAAGTTGCAAGATCCGATGGGATAAATTCAATGGACCTAGAAATAAAATTTTCAAAATGGCGGATTGCGAGATATTGACATCAATTTCCTTATTTTAAATGGACGCCATATTGGATTTTTAAGTCACTCGATAGACAAAAACCAGTGATACTGATACTAAACACTTAGTATTTCATTTGGGAATCAACCTTGCATTTTTGCCTCGAAGTTTACAATGTATTTCTTATGGCAATAATTCCATGGCTGATTGTGATTGAAACCAAATTCGTTCGTTTATTGTCTCGCATAGTCACCCTCGACACGTCCCTGGAATTGTTGCCATAAGAAATACATTGTAAACAAAAATGTAACCAGTGCAGTTGGTCCCAAGTAGCGTTGATAGCCCCAATAATCGTGATTAGTGAGATGGCTACTTTTCCTAAGCGATTTTCACATAGAACCGACCAAATGAATGACTATTTGCATATGTTACTTTAATTTATATTTTTTTAAGTAACGGTGACACAATGCTCACTGCAGAATTTTAAAAGTAGGTCAACTTTCTAGGAACATTGACATACATAAGTTTGGAACTACCCATCGACTGCATTCACTTACAAGTTATTAAAAGTGATAAAGAGGGAGTCGCAGTTACTCCTGCAAATCACCCAAGTATTCCTTTACAGTCGAGTCTCTAATTCTAGTGACTTCGGTTGAACCACACTTAAAACATTAAAATTATGGAACTTAGAACAGGTGTACACATGTAACTCTAGGTATTGGTGACTCATGGGGGTGGAGCATATAATGAACGTTTTGGAGGGTAAGAGTGCCATGGTGGATAACTATGATTGAAGAAAAGTGTAGGATGCTAACAGTAAAAAACACGTTATTTAAAATTATACCATCACCTACCCTCTGAATAAGAATGCAAGTAAAGGTCCGGCCAAATCCAAACGTTTATTGCCGTAATGATCTCTGTCGTCCAACTCACGACGACCTAAAGCAGCAAGTAACAATCTGTGAACCATATACCTAAAACATTGGTAAAATATAAGATTCTAACAAAAAAAAAGCTAATTACCCCAAGAAATAAGCTTTTTTTGTCTCACAGAAATCAGAAACGCCAACATGTGGCAACATTTCCTTCTGTAAAATTTCTCTAGCATATTTAATACGTTTCTCTTTAGTGACACCCGGCCTTGCCCCTCTTGCACCGATGAAATTTAAAGCGACATTCTGTTCTTGAATAACAAAGGCCTCGTCTAAAGACGGTTTAACCATTTCCATCATCTCGGGATCCTCAAAGTCATAAATGATATGCTCCAATATATCTCGATCGGCCACAAAACCGAGTGCACGAAATACGACCATGACCGGAATTTCTTGTTTGATATACGGTAAAATTGCGATGATCCGTTGACCGATGGCCGCCTTCTTTATGGCCTGACCACCTCTCGCCATCATGTTGACCCAAAGTGTCGATGTGGGACGGGAACTATGTTCCAAACATGAGCGAATTTCCGATTTGAAGGCATATTTCCCGTCCTTCATTGCAAATACATAAACAGTGTTTGTTGCCATTTTCTCCTGCGCAATTAAGACTTTTTCTGAGCCGTTAATAATAAAATAGCCACCAGGATCTAAGGGACATTCGTTAAGTTCCATTAAATCACGATCAGTTAATCCGCTTAGTAGACAATATGTGGAACGCAACATAATGGGAATTTTTCCTGAAATGAAAGTACAAATATACAACCGAAAGCAAATGGGTGATCCTACCAATGAATGTTTTTTGATGTTGGGTCTCTATGGGATCTTCGCCATCTTTTACTATTGTTTTTGTGATATCAACGTATAAAGGGGCAGAATAGGTTAAGTTACGTAGCCTGGCTTCGTTAGGCATCATAGGCGAAGGTGCACCGTCTTTTTCCCAATGTGTAGGCTTAGAAAGGTAAATTTGTTCAAACTTTAACAAGTACCGAGGCTAAAATACGATACACGTAAGTAAATCAGTTGAAATTGAGTTAAACAGCGTACAGGGTTTTCGACTTCACCACTTGTGTGTTGTGCTTCTGCTTGAAGATCGATCTGTGGCGAATCTTCGACAATCCGTTGTACGGACATTTGAATAAATTCGTCGAAACTATCAAGCTGCTGTCGAACCAGGCCCTTTTCGTCAAAGTATGCGTTAATAACGATCCAGCAGGCTTCCTGCCACAATTCCGAACTGATTTCTTCGGCGTCCTCATCTTCGAACTGATCTAAAATTTGAGGTTACGTTGAGAGATGTTCCTTAACACTGCTAGTTAAACTTACCTTCATCTTGTTCATACATATTGTTTATTACAAGTAATTAAATCTTGTTAAATGAGCTAATTTTCCTCCGTATCTTGGACAAATAATCACCTACTTCTTCTACTGTCCAACCGAATCAACCTCATCAAAACATGTCAAAACTCATAATAAATATAAAAGTGGCTCCCTCTGTATGAAAAATGGAAGTGGTAATGACGCCTTTGCCTTTACTTAAATAATATTTTAAAATTAACCCCAATTGTAACGTGGCCGACTGGTGGTGATTGTTCCACAATGCTAAAATATCAAGCTATTAAAAAAAACGACAAAAAAGATTTAGGTCTAACTATATTGGTAAGGCTACCACAGAATTCTCACTCCCGGATGCGATCCCACTACTGTTCGACACGGGGACTTTTGGCTGCTGGGTTGCCCCCCTGGCCCGGTGCGCCCCTCATTATGCAACCTGGACACCCCAAACTTCTTCGGGGTCTCCATATTGATGCCAAGCTTAGTGCGGACATCCAGTCAACGTGAGGAATACTGCGATAGTGGTTCCCCACCGCAAGTCATCCACTAAACCTGACCCCTAGACGCTAGGTTACAGGAGTGCGCCACGCTCCCAGTCGAACGATGTTGTATTTGTAATGGCTTATCTAGCACAAATTCTGTACTAAAATTGATAGTAATATTTTAAACAATGATAGTAGGTACCTACCCATCTATGTGATTGTTATAACATAATTAAATTGTATTGTTATTAAATTGTTACTGCGATAAATATATGGTACTTATACAGGTTTTTTTACGCAAACCGTTACCTAAAAGTATTCAGGCTATCATTGATAATTTAGATCTGAAAATTTGCATAGGTAGCAAATTACCAACATAGTTTTTCACGATCTATTGAAAAAAATATTGTTTCTCTTCCGGTTCTACCGGATATGGATAGCAACTTTCTTATTTTAAATAGAACACCCTGTATTTTATTGCATTTTCCTCTTTTCAGTCTTGTCCACTCAACTCTAATTATACATAGTATTACTAGTCTGGGCCCTCCTAATATAAATAAGTATAGTATTAGTATAGGTAATAAATAGCAGTTAAGAAACTAGAATGTAAGTAGTTAACAAAGGACCTATTCTCGTCTAGGCATTTTATATTTTTCGTTAAGGGTAATTTAATTAGAATACTGACATAAGGGATTATTTACTGTCTTTGTTTTAACTAAATGTTATATGAAACCCGTCTGGGTAGCAGGATCGGAAGGGTGTGTAAAACTAGAGTTTAGTCTTAATTGTAGCCACGATAGAGTTGGACCGATTATTTTGTAAATCGTAATAAATTGATTGGAGTGAAACTTATTCGTATTTTATTTCATAAGTGTAACAATATACATCAGTGGTCCTGCCCTATGACTTCGTTAACTTGGATTTCAAAAAAAAGTTTTCCAAAATCAACAAAACCGACTTGACGGCTGCATGAAAATGATTTAAATTTTGATCGTCCTTGGGCGTTTTAAAATTTTAAAAACTGAGGTGGATTTTTTCCAATAAAACGTGTTTTATTTTTTGCACTTTCAAATGTGGAAAAAAATTCTGCATTGATCATTAAATTACACTCTCTATACCTATCTGTTATGCTTTCCGTTTTATTTTAGATTTTCTAAAATTGTAACCGTTATGCAACATTTCCCAAGGACGCTTTGAAATAAAAGCGTTAGTAGACCTGTCAGACAAATCTTTTTACTATTAACGATTCGTTATGGTAGTTTCACTAAATACTTGGTATAATAAAAAAACTAAATATATGAAAAGAATCCTGTATAACAAACAGAAACAGGTAATAATATTAAACGACAAAATAAAAAACAAACAGTAATTGAGGTTTTGTACTACTAGTAGGGGAGCTAGCTCGAAATCCATTGAACGAGTGATCAAAATTTTAACCGATGGAGTTCCACTTTGCCATATCAGAGTATGCTAAATCAACGGCCGTCTGCTGTACCAATTCTAAATTGTTGTTTTTTGAGAAAATAAGTTATACACCTAATGAAAATGATGATAATAGTTCTTAAAAAAATATTTAAAAAAACTCCGTAAAAAACAAATCTTAGTCCGTTGTTCACGAACTTTCTACCGATATAGGTAACTAGGTTACGGTTGGATGAATGAAGCTAATTTTTTTTACAGACTGGATAGGTAGGTAATTGTTTCTTTTTTAAATTTTTCCTCTAATTATAAGATTATATATGTTATTATTGATTGATCATCAAGTTTCTTAGAATGACAACATTGATCATAAATCTAAAACTGTTTCTGTATGGCTATTGTGGGGTTCCACAAGGTCTTACGTTAGCAAAGAGATGTTAGGCACTTTGCTATGCATCCTTTTCGCATTTGAGTCACAATTACACCATGAATATCTTCGTTTAATCTAAAGACCAATGACCATTATTGTTTCCCTAGGCCCCTCGCGGTTTAATTACTGTGGTGTTATGGCGTATGGACCTTGGATGGCGTTGACAAATAGAATATAAAATTTGTGTCTTAGATTTATTTATGATTGACAAATCTCTAATAAATTATCCACCTATTATAATTCAAATAAACTGGTATTCTGGATACAGGGTATCCCATATTTAAAGGTCCGCCCTGTAATAGCAGAAACAGAGTATACACCCCACCGGTTATGTTTATTTTGCACTAAACTGAAAACAATATACGGAAATAAACAACTCAATTCCTCAAAACCTTCCAAATGGATATTTAATTATTGACGAACAGATTGTGAAATGTTACGACATGTTTCGATTGTTAATCATCTGCAGGTAACAAATTATATGTACGGTGCGTGAGAAAATGACATTATTGAAAAGTTGTTGAAATCTTGACGTTACATTATTGAAGTTTTGACGTTACATTGAAATATTATAAGTAATAAATTAAATTATTTAAATTAGATTTTGAGTTAACGGACCATGGTGAGGAGGATAGATTTAAACGTAGAATAACATATAGTTGATGTAAAATAACTTTTCATTAATGTAATTTTCTCACGCACCGTACATACAGGGTGGTGCACGGAAAGTAGGAACATAGGGATTTAACATGGGAAATTAGTTTTATGCAAAATCCTGCCCTCCTGTACATTTTACAGAAAAAACTGTAGAGTTTCTGTTCAGTATTAAAAGATGACTACAAAACTGTTTTTACATGTTTTATTAAGCTTTTCGTATACCCTCAAATTTCAACGTTTCTGTTATTAATGGCAATAGGGAATATACATGTAATTTTTTAAATTTTTTAATCGCTTTTTTACATCGTTCTAACATAGTAAAAAGAGTAAATACTGTTAGAACAATTCAATTTAACTTGTAAAATAATATTTAAAACGTTGACTTTATTCGATGTGTTTAAACGCCGCCACATTTTCAGCGGGCCTTGGATGACGTCACAAGCCACGACCAGCTGTATTTGTTTACTTTTAGTGTTGATTTATTTAAACAGATTTTCGGTTGTAATCTCAGAGTTTATTTCTTACTCTGAGGTTGTAATAGCTATTCAAATACATGGAAAAAGCTAAAAAACCATTTCATAGGTATTGTCTTGTACAAAAGTGCAAAAACACTTGAGAGGTTCCACCCTGTATATACAACTTACGACGATACATACATTTTGGAGAGTTGGCAACCATGCAATTTCTAGGTGGGAAAAAAGTTGCATGCGCCACCTAGAGAGCACGAACGGGAGTTACGTTTGGCATCTTGTCTTGAATGGCGGTCGCGAACGTTTCGCTCCATAAATGTTTGTTGTTATTTTGTGTTATTTAATGCAGGTAGTAATTTTTGCATTTCTTTATATCGTATTTGTGTTTTGTTTGCCTCATTTTATATTTTTTGTGTGTTTCAATATTTGTTTTTGAAATTTACTTGGTTTAACCGCAATGCAATCATATGTGTGATACCGTTATGCTATTGTTTGTAATTGTTTACGTTTTTGGTGTAATGTTTGCTTAATTTATGTTTATTGATGTTGATTACTTGGTTTTGTCCCTGAAGTTACATTCATGTAAGTTTTCATTTTATTTTAATATGTGGAAATTGCTGATTCGTTTGATGTATGTACTGACTTGTTGTTTGTTACTAACAATTTTCTCCGTGAATGAAGCAGTCACGGGAGGTGGAAAAAGAAACTGTAGTCTATAATTATGTGTTAGGGCACCTAATTCCGTGCACTGTCTTCGACATCCAACTGTAGGTTCGAAACCCCGAAACCAGGGGCGGACTACCCATCTTGCAGGAGCGAGATTACGCTAATCAAAGCTCTTCAGTTTAGAATCTATGTGCGTTAAATGAGTGGCGATTCAATAATTTCCACATATGTTTTTAGTCAAATTTGCCATGTAATTTTCCATCTTGCTTTCAACAAAAGGACTTTATTGCACCAAAGATGAGTCACATCCTGTGTATTTCACCCTTTCTCAGAATCTTGGTACCTGCTCCTACCTGACCCATTGTCCCCAAAAACTTGCTTTAACCTTGAGTGTAACCAACATTGTGTATATGCATTTACTATCTTTGTTAACTACTGCTTAAACTTTTACAAAATATTTTATTAATTAACTTTTGGACTGTTTTAATCAAACTGCAAGGTTTTTCTTACGTCGTACTCTTTTTATCCTTGGCAGTGTCTTTTGCGAGAGTACGACACCTTTTGGCTTTGTTTGTTTTGTTTATATTAATGTACATCAACTAAATTTCCGGGTTTTCACAATCATGATAATTACGATCATTATTAAACAAACTTTTTACCATTTCAGTGTTTTATTTAACGTTCCTTCCCTACTGTGCTTCAGGTCAAAGCGTTATCTATAACTAACGTAAGGGGGGCCCTGCCTTAGATGTTTTATCACGTGCCACTTTTCAAATTTAAGCGGGATCTTGTTTAGTTTTAGAGGGTATAGTCATTCGGGTGACCATTTTTAAACGTTGCCAGGTTTATTTTATTTCCGTGTTCTTGTAGTGTGAAGTTAGCGTAGAACCTGGGGGGTTAAGTACACTACACACTATTAGAAATATTCCCGATAAAGTGTATTTTGCAGTTCCAAAAGGACAACTTCCAGAGCGTTCTCAATTTTTTTACAGTTAGTGAACCCTAAAACAACCTTTTTCAACAATTGTGCCGTTGATTCTTGCAAATCGACGGACTATGCAATTTTGTTTCAAAATCCGATGAATTTTCTTAGTTAACAAGTGGAATAATTTCCAAAATACTATAGGTACCACAAGAAATGTAAATCTATAGTAGGCGAATGGAAAGCTCTCGGAAAGACCTACATTAAACAAATACGTCCAAATCAGAGTTCACGGGGAATCATCTTTTGACTTCCGACTTGTTTTCGACACAATTTTGCAAATCGGGTCGCATCGAACGATTCTTTAAAGGGTGAGCTTTTTAATGCTTCTATTTTACCAAAATGTATGATTTTTATTAATCAGAACGCCAAGGGGCTATTATAGAGTTACCTTCCTAATTCCTTGTTATACAGGGTGGCGCAAAAAGAACGCATGGATTTTAAATGGCTATAAGTTGTTAATTAATAAATCAAAGTAAAATAAAAAACCTATAATTTTTATTGTTTTTCTATGGGCTATCGATTTCGCCCATAGAAAAACAATAAAAATTATAGGTTTTTTATTTTACTTTGATTTATTAATTAACACGACAAAGCCTATCATGGAGTTCTACATAAATCACGGCTATAAGTTGGTTAATTTTAATCACACCAAAATTTTAATTACACCAAAACAATCATCAAACAACCCAATTTGAGAGTTGGGTGTTAATAATTATAAAACACTTAACTAATTTTGTGTTGCGATCAGGTACCGAACAATCATTACGCGCGACATTAAACTGTAAACGAAATTTTCGTTGAACAGTGATGACAGATTCATTTGATTTGAAATAGTGTTCAACAGCGAACACTCGATGCTGCACGTTCCACTGCTCCACTGCTACTAAAACTGGACGCTCCAACCAACAAAATGGAGTCGCTCGGCGGTCACTGACCGCTCCCCTCCACTGGTACTACGTTACTCAAATACATGCGTTCTTTTTGCGCCACCTTGTATTTCGGGAGTTATTCAATTTGTTAGTTATAACTAAAAAAAATTCCACAGTCCATCAATTTGCAAGAATCATCGGGACAATTTTTGGAAATGGTTGTCTTAGGATTCCACCATCTGTAAACAAATGTAGAACGCTCTGGGAGTCACCCAGTTTAAAGGACTAAAGACTATCGTTTTGTAAATTTGTTTATTAATTATGCAATAACTATCAAATCTACGGTGATCGGGTTTGTCATATTATTTTGTTATCAAAAGAAGTGACCAAATACGGCTTTTCAAAAAGATCGGATGAATTTTACTTAGTAATAACCAATTGATCATCTTCGGGGTTGTTTTTTTTATATTTTTCCATAAAAAACAATAACATTTGAAAATGAACGTTTCATACCCATTATATCTTATAGAAAATTCAATTCTAAACCAATTCATTTCTCTTCATTTTTTCCCTTAGAGTAATAGTTAACGAGATAATTGAAGTCAAATGCCACAAGAAACGACATCTTGCCATTTTTTCATCGGTTTTTGTTTATACATAACAATATATTCCGGGAGTTTTCGGCTAGGGGGACTATGGTTTTCGGATTCAGCGGATCTTTTTACATAGAAGACACATTATTTCGTTGAGTGAAATGACAACACCCAGCTCAATCTGCCCAAACTGTAATTTGACTGCACTAAGTACTTATGAATAATGACACAACAAAATTGCGATCGCGTTACTTTCATTCGTCCAATAGTGAAGCGTTTCGCAAATTTGAATTTCGTTCGCTTATTTTGCACTTTTGAATTAACATTTTTAGCAATTAAAAACAAACTAAATAAGAAACTAATGGTTTAAGTATAATGTCAGGACAATAAATATTTGCTGGAGAAAGAATCAAGTAAATTTAAACCACATGCATATTCCCTATTCATAAAACAACAAATGTCATGGCTATTGCAACTAATAACAGAAATGTTGAAACTTATTTTTAAGTTTGCGGGTATACGAAAAGCTTAATAAAACATGTAACAGTTTTGTATGCATCTTTTAATTATGAACAAGTTTGAACTCTACAGTTTTTTCTGTAAAACGTACAGGAGAGCAGGATTTTGAATAAAACTAATTTGCCATGTTAAATCCCTAAGTTCCTACTTACCGTGCACCACTCTGTATAATTTACCTGAAGATGATTAACAATTGAAACATGTAACGTTTCACAATAATATCTGTTCGTCAATAATTAAATATCCATGGGGAAGGTTTTGAGGAATTGACTTGTTTATTTATGGTTCATCACCCCATTTAGAGTATGGATCAACCACGAGTTTTTTCTGAACAATATAAGGTTAGAGATGACACTTTTTTACCTTCAAAAGCTGCTATAACTTGAAAACAAAGTAATATGTTTATGGAACAATTTATGCTTATTTTGAGGTGCTGTCTGCTATTACATGGTGGATCTTTATTTGGGTTACATTGTACCTAGGATACGTGTGCGCGCAGCTACCTTATGCCATAAAATAATAAGTAGAGAATCACTTATTATCTTTACGACAAGAATTACTTATGAAAATCATACATCATGTAGGCACAATAAAAATCGAGGATCATAAACATTAACGGAAGGTGGTTCTGTGCAAATGTAGATAAATCAATTTGATGAGAGATGCTTTTTTTTATCTGACACCTTCGAAAATAATAACACTTTACCTACTTTGACTCTTACTGATAACAAAACGGTATATTTTAGCGCATTATAATAAATTAAGGTAGGTAGATTGTAAATTATGTACAAAATTACAATTTGTTACACTTAAAAACTGCGTAAACCTTAAACACAAGACTGGATTAAAATTACAAAAACTAAACTAATTTGTGATGCAGAAAATTTATAGGAACCACTTCCAAACCACCCAAATCGCGATTCTGGAAGAAAATATTTGGTTATTTGGGCAGACACTGATATTAATGTATATTTACTGTTGTCGTTGGGATCCTTCTTGCCGCACTGTTTGTAGGATATCTTCACTTTTCGTTTTGTATCAATAAATCCATGTATATACAACGATGGGGAATCCAATCTACCTGTCGAAATTAGCCTGCTAAAGTCCTGCTCCAGTTTATTAGCGATAGGTCCTTTGAAATGCAACAGAATCTGCATGCAGGCTCCTCCGTGTAATATTTTCGTTTGTCTTGAATCTACAGTTAACATCCATTCTGGAATGCCCATTACTTTGCAAACGTCTTCTATAAATTGCGCTCTGAAAGGGTTATTTTGACGCGTGTAAAGCGGTGATAAGGGGGGACTTACAGTACAAATCTTGGGGGTTTGTCAATGTTGGCGTATTTGATTATGTCATAATCTGGTTCGATGTTGGCACAAGCGTAGCGTTCGGGTTGCTTATTTGGGCTTAAAATTACAATGGATCGGCCGATTGCGCTCCACTGGCCCTCTAAAGGAAAATTGGTATCAACCACAACCGACCTTCTGAGCCCTAAGTCTATTGTGCCGACTCTGGCTGACACGTCACCAACGTAACACCTTAGTGGATTATCCGGGCCACACTCTTGGCGATATAATTCGGTCTATAAAAGGAACAGCTAGTAGGAACTTAGTGGACTGATGAATAACTTACATTTAAAGGATCTGCCAGTTGTGTGTAGTAAGGATTCCACACGTATCCTCCAGCCACGCATCTGGTGTTTTGAGTTTTCACAGCTGCATCAACGCCCACTGGGTTGACATAAATCGCCCAGTGATGATCTCGAGTCTGCAAGATCAAGATGTAAACGTTATCAATCCTAGTGAATCATACAATATTGCTGTCGTGCTTTCCTGGGTGTCGTAGATTGATTTCAATTATGGTATCGCTTTGGCTGCCGTCACTGTAAATTAGTTGCTTCTGAAATGGAATTCTACATTTAACCGTCGGATACTTATGTATTTACACAAACCATTCGCATGTATCCGTACGCATGCCCTTGGGGGTGATGGAAAGACGCAATTGCCCTAATCTCCCTTGCTTCGGAGGGACTGTATCCACGCTCGATTGTTGTACAAGCCCATCTGCTACCTTTAACCTGCACAGAATGTTCAGCAATTCGTCAATTTCAATCATAATCGCATCATATACCCTTTTTTCGACCACAATAGATCGTCCCAAAATACTCCGCGGACCAAAGAGTGGCAACATAGTGTCATTATAATCTTGTTTGAAAATTGTATGATTATCTAAAGTACCAAACTTTCCACTGAGATCGCCCATTTCATACTGATCGGGAGTTCCGTAATAATTTTTTGGTGATGACTTGGAATCCACATTTAAAGGATTCCAATGATCATAAAGGGTCGATGCTTCGCACGGAAATTGCAAATTTTCTTGTATTGGAGTCTGTAACGAAAACTAATGAGCAGGGAAAACTATGCGGTTCTCACTTACAATGTGCACATGGTAACCTCTGTTATCTTGCAGACCTGCTAGTGAAACCTCAACGTTTGTTATGTCATGTTCAGTTTGCTGAAAGAACTCGATTTTGCCTTGAATTGTTGCCGTAACGTCCCCGTTCGAAAACCAATCCTTCGCCACAGCTTTCCGCCTGTAAATTGCTCCAATTCTGTAAAACACGACGTTATTTAGAAATCAGGACCATTTAATTGAACACACTTTGCACAAGCGAGCCTTTCGCCTCTTGCTTTCGGCCCGAAGTCATCGTATAGGACGATTGATTTTCCCACAATTGAATTGGGACCGTTAAGCGGCAGAAGCTGGTCAGTGAATAATTTTCTCGAGATCCTTTCGCTGTTCGCCTTTGTTCCGGAGATGTCCAAATTGCCAAGTCTCTTGGATAAATCGCCCGCCCTGCAGTATCCAATCGTATCCGTGCTGCAATTGTTAATTGATGATTTGTTGTCGAAATCGACCTAAAAGTAGAAACCGTTAGACATTGAAAAGGTAGGCTAAAACAACCTTGTATGGATTGTACACCAAACCTGCGCTGACGCATCTGGCGGTCCAGTTATAGAAATCCTTGCCAGGTGGAAATTCGTGAATCGCCCAGCGGTGGTCGAGTGAGTTGTTAACTTGAGAGCCATCGGCGTGTATGAGATACTCGGTTAAAATCGAGGTGTCTGACCACGGTTCATCTTTTGGCTGCCTAAATAGGATTTTGGCAACAATTGGGTAGCGGATTAGAACTTCTGCTGTGAACATCTGCTTCTGGTACTTAAAGTTTTGTTCATAAAGCACTATGGCACCACATATCCAAGGTTCTGGCATGATGGCGTACGTTGGATACTGGGTGTTCCTGTAGTTTGAGTTAAGGGAAACCACGCCATAATCGGGTATACATACTTGTATATGACCAAAGATCTATGAATGACAGAGAATTGTCCCTGCAACGGTAGAAATACATCCCAATACTGCCCACTAAGTTCTTGTCCTCCTTCAACTAAACTGACAAACTTATTCCTACCAAGAAGCTTTCCAGACAGATCACCAACAGGATACTGGTCTTGGGTTCCATATCCTACACAATCGATTAATAACCCACTGACAGTGCTAACGATTACGTACCATTGGGTGGAAGCATGTTGACATTAATTTTTAAGGGATTGTAGTAAAATTTAGTGGTTAGACACGAATTCTCCATTTGTCCCACGGTTTTTGCAGCAGCTATTGGTAGTTCATGAATTCTGTAACCAGCGACGGATGAGCTGTATACTAAACTTGTTTCTAGATCTCCTTTTGCTGTACTTAAATTAAAATTCAGGAACGTGGGCTCGAACTGGGTGCGCTGGGTTAGCTGCAGTTCACCTTTAATTCCCCCGGATTGGATTATAATCCTGAAAGAATTGATTTAGAGTATGCTTGGGCAGAACAACAGCAAGTACTTGGCCGTAACTGGAGTTTCATATCGAATTTTTGCGCACGTTAAAAAGGAGTTCTCGTGCTTGTCGTCGAAGATGACCAAATACAGTCGGCGTTGTGGTCCTGTCAAATCGCTTGGAAGTAAGATCAGCTCTTCGTCTCGAAACAGTGTTTTATATTGTTGTCTTCGGTAATTTGTTGCTACTTTAACTTTCCCCACCCTGGTGTCGATATCACCGGAGGCCAATCCGTCCCCTTTGTTATTGGGGTCAAACACGAGTTGTAGGATATTGCAGCTCGTTTCGATGCGCTCATCGTCGTGGTGCAAAAGATCCGTGGCGTAAATTTTCCAAGAGTGTTGCGTGAATCCGAAGCTACCGCCCGTTTTCGACACGCGGTACAGGTCGGTGGTGATCAGCATTTCTTGATCATTATCTTTCGTTGCGAACCACTTAAAGAAAACCGATCCGCTAACTGGCGATCTAAACTTCGCCACTGCCACCTTTTCCATAGTTTTATCAAGAAGTACAATTGAAGCGCAAATTAATTTGTTCGACTCGGTGTTGCGAAGTAACAACGATTTTCCGTAAATGCCAGATTCGCCGCCAACCCTTAAAGTTGTCGTCAGAAATTCGGCGGTCATGTTTTCGGGGATGTATAAAAATCCGAATACGTCGTCCAGGTTCACCAGCGTGTTGCCCAATTTTGATGATTCGCATCGATTTTCCAAATGAGAATAATCTGTCGGAAACTCTGTAATGGACCATGACCATATTTGGTTTGGATATTGCAGTGTCGCATTGAGATTAGTATTAATTTTTATGGCATCCTTTACTTTGGTAAATGTTACTGTTCCGTGAAGCCCTTCTTGTGATATGTAGGCCCTGAGTTCAAATGAGGCAGTCGAAAAATCTGGAATTATAATTTATTACAGCAGCTAGAGAAAAGAAATCGCAAGGATGTAGGTAGGTAATTATGTTTAACTAGAACGTTTCTAATATAATTTCAAGTTTTTAAAAGTAAACCAACATTTAAAACTTTTAGCGCATTATTGGTCAT
The DNA here is from genome assembly GCF_008802855.1 of Photinus pyralis. Lineage (NCBI taxonomy): Eukaryota > Metazoa > Arthropoda > Insecta > Coleoptera > Lampyridae > Photinus > Photinus pyralis. Next base: position 20,603,074 of record NW_022170738.1, on the reverse strand, counting down.
AGGTTGACGATTATTCTGAAATATCTAATGGAAAATAATGCAGTTTTAATTAAAGGTGAGGGAAATACCTTAGACATTTAAAATTAAATTACTCACGTATAAAAATAGATATCAAGATAATATTTAAACAAATCATGTCCATTATGATATCTTTGGTTTACGTTAAGGGTAGGTAAACTAGAACAAACTGAGATCACATTTTGCGCGTTTTCACTTCTTTAATGCAACTGTCCAGATGCTTTTATTGTTAGTGAGTGGATTGCTTTGAAAACATCGAAAGAAAATTTGATACGAACCGGAATGGAAAGTGAATGGAAAGTACTTTCAATGAAGGCTATACTTGCTTCCTCGAGTGTCCGTTATACCTGTGTTACCTGGGCGAAGTATTTTACTAGTGTTGGACAAGGATGGAATTCAACGGCTACCTGAATATCGCTCAGAATGGTAATTTTACAAGTAGTTTATAATCATTTATGTGGAGGTCTTTGTTGGCATTAGGGTTTAGGGGCGCATTCCTTGTTGAATGGTACAGTTATTAGTTTTTAAATTTACTCTTTTATTGTCAAGAAATGTATCCCGCGTGTAAATGTCTATCGAAAAGATCTTCGCTTCGCTTAATAGGTACCTCAAATGAACACCGATTCATATTGAAATCTATCTATCAATTTTTTCTATGTTCAATTATAATAGTCACACGTAATTAGGTAAAACTAAAATGAGGTGTGAGTGAACCTTTCAGAATTGAGAGCAAACGCATTGTCATTTGTCTCCCAAATAAGTACCTACCTACCATAGTGAAAACATAAAATGACTCAATAAAGATCATACTACCAAAGCCGTTTATGAGTAGTTTTTAGTGCATTTTCCAAAATGATAATTCGGTACCTATTACAAACTTTTTGATTCAGCTCGTCTCCGACTCTTATATTACCTACCTACCGTTAAACAATGCTATAGGTACAGTAGAAAAACTGTATTTATGTCTTGGGTCACTTTTTCTCAACTTTCTTGGGTACGCACCAAAATGCGTTGGTTTTGGTACAAAATTAAGAAAATAGGACAAAAGCTATCCCATAGATACGATTAGTGAAAAAGTTAGGTTTCCAGACCAAATATTGTAGCAGATCACCGTAATCTTGGAAAGTTTTGGCAATGTTCCAACACCTTGAATTATTGAATAAGTATATTGAATGGAATTTATGCAATTCTTTACGATGAATACTTTTGACAAGAATGATGCGTGAAAAATATAAATGTTTGTCCTATCGCTACTCTTTAAAACTGTTTAATTTTAATTAATACCTATAATGAAAATTGTAGAACAGGAAAACTGCCCCAAGCTTTGAATATTACCAATTTAGGTTTTTGTCTAGTTAATTTGGATACAACCTCGGATACTACCATATACTTTAATAGAGAACTTTCCGGTAGTAGGTATGTGCCTTCGAAGTTCGGTATATTAAAACCAGGATTAAAACAGAGGCTAACATGCGACTACCTACTTTCGCAAATATGACTAGAAACTTGCGATTAATTGCATGCTTCCTGTCTGAACGTAGACTAAGAGAGCATCATTTCAGTAAAGCTTCCAGTGGTGCTTTGAATCAAGCTTCTCAGTAGTCTGTAGGTTTTCATACAGAAACATGTAAGAACGAATGATCAGCTGTTGGTCCGTCAAAACACAAGTGACGATAATAAGTTCCCCCAACCAGTGCTCGGAATGGAAATTTTCGCGAGCCGGAACGCAAGCATCAGCCCATCAGGAGGAAGGGGGGGGGGGGGGGCATAGAAAACATGTAGTACGTACATAAAAATAACGAGAAAACGTAACAAAAATTAAATGTTTCATTTTTATTGTTTCCCTTGGTGTGGACACCAGTGGATACTAATAGGTTCCGTGTGCTGGTATGATCTGAAAGACGTATGATCGTTTCCATGTGATTTTTATCGCATTAATTACAAATAATCCAAGAATATTGTAACGTGTTTTATAAATTCGGGTTCGATTTATATCAATATTTATTAAACAGAACTAAAACACTAAATCCGTACAATTTATATCGATTATTTATATCACTCACACTTCGCAATTTATCTTTCCGTGCTCGATGTTTACGTACTCGTTCGGTAGTAGACTGCCGCGATGTTCGGTCCGCAACCATTTATACACGCAAGCAATGTAAATCCAGTACATTCTCGAATAATCGCGCGCGTAGAAAATTCCAGGGCGCCAAAGGCGACGTCATGTCTGGAGCATTTCCGTTACAATATGTAGGGTTCTGTAAAATTTCTTTGTGTGAAAGCGGAGAGGATCTGACGCTGCGGGCCCTTTTACGAAAAGGAACAGTGTACAAATATTTTCAACGAAACGGAACGATATTGTAATATTTTTTACCAACCGGAACAGCGTTCCGGCTCGTTCCGGTCCATTCCGAGCCCTGCCCCCAACGAAATTGATTAATAATGATTTGTTACCTTTTTCTCAAACGTACGTGGTCGGTAGGTTTCAAACTAGGCGATGCGTCACTCTAATACGAATCGAATACTGAAAATGCGAAAGCTTTACGATGTTGCGCTGCCGAGATTTCATGCGATATAATATACCTATAACAAGTATAAATTGTGTACAACTGTTGTGCAAATAAAGCGCATTTTTAACCGAAATAGCTTTTGTTTTGACATCACCAATGGATATATTTCTTGCAGACGTCTCAATCGCCCTTTGTGAGTACCTTTTTCCGACAATCCGTTCTTGAGGTGTGAGGGAATATACTCGATCACGATAAGAGGGATATGATTGCTAGAAATTAATTCCATTCGTTGAGATCTTTCGTTAGAGTACCATGAAGGATAAAACTAGTTCCACCCCTCCCCCTCCACCCCGTACTTTGATAAGGGACAGAAAGAAGGGCAGTAGTTGGTAGAAAACGGTTCCTTCCGTTGAGACCTTTAATTAGAATACATGAGAGATAAAAGTAATTTTTACCCCCCCCCCTCCCCTGAGGCCCCGTCGCTCATTGATCTCGAAAGAGAGTCGCACGGGAAAGTTATAGTTTGTACAAACCAATTTATTTCGACCTTTCATTAGAATACCATGAAGAGTAGAACATGTCCCCCCCCCCCCCCACATTTCCTAAAGTTTAACTTAGCACCACCAGGCATGCGTATGCAAAATCTGAGACCAATTGGTTGTCGTATGTAAAAGCTATGCACGTTTTATTTTCAAAAACAGCATCTCAGGAAATAATTCGTGGGGGGGGGGGCCCTTTTAGACAGCGAAATTTGATGGCCGGCTGGCACACCTTCACGGTATAGGCTACCTACTGCAAAAAATTCCAGGACTCTAGGACCATTCCCCTAGAAGTAGTTCAAAACGGTAGAAATGGGTCCGGACGGAAGGACGTCCGGACGGACGGACAAAACGCAAAAAATAGCACATTTTTTGTAATTCTTAAAAAATGCCCTAAAAAGCGCCCGAATAACCAGACAATTAATAAAATAAAGTTGTTCCTTGCTGATGGCAAAAATGCGTTATAATTACTAACCTCGCAACAAACTTTCTAGATTAGGAATAATTGCTTGAACGACACAATCGCCAAAACGTATAACAAACGCTGTAACCACAAGTATAAAGGTTTTCGCCCTATAGGCGAGTGACTTTAGCGCATTTTCCATGCATTGACTAGAGTACTTCCCAAAATGGCATAACTATGTAATCTATGTTTTTCTTTACGAAAAGTGTCTATGGTTAAAATTTCAAAGAAATGTCTCCATAAGTAAGAAAGTTGCACATCTGATTTTTGCAATATGCTATCGCACCTGCGCAGCCCTGTGGGTAAAATTTCAAACAAGTAAACAGCATTTATGGTCAAAATTCATCCAATTTTTACAATATGAGATATGTTTGCCTTTAACGGATGCATCTGTGATTCAAATTTTAAAAAAATATCTGATACATAAGAAAGTTGATATTGCGCAGCCTGCGCATGCGCACATTAATCGTCAAGATTTTTCTTGGCTCAGCTACCGAATTCAAATAGAACGAACTAAATATATTAAAGCTATAAAAGCAGTTAAGGTCTCGGATGGACGGACGGACGGACAGACGGGACTTACGAACTCATACAATTTATATATTCAGTCTTAAGTTATTTATTGGCGAATATGACCAATCTTCTTTTTTGAGTTACTATTGTGTCGTAGTTGAGTGGTTTCTCGTTGGATGCGCACTGTATACATTATTATTATTATACATATAATATATGTAATATCTAGGGATAGAGGCATGATTGGTGCCTTTAATAAAGGATTTGTTCGCGCAGTTTGAGAGTAGAATGCTTTTGTGTTATTTTGCGTCTATCACATCTATGTAGCTCAGTGGTAGAGCGTTCGGCTACATAGCTGGAGGTCGGGCGTTCGAACCTGGGTCGTGGTAAGAATTTTTCGTCTGTGACAGAGATGGGAGTAGTATAGAACACTTTAAGACCATTCTGCAGGGGCACATCTTAAAAGCATTATGTGGGTCACTCTGTAATTGGGCGCACAATAGAGGGATAATAACTAATTTAAATAAATAAGTTAATAAATAAATAAATAAATAAATAAATAAATAAATAAATAAATAAATAAATAAATAAATAAATAAATAAATAAATAAGTTAATTAATTAATTAATTAATCAATTAAAACTAATTTAATAGGTTAATGAATGTTTGCCAACAGAATCAGGTAGTAATTGTTTCTCTGTAATTGTACAAGTAGTTTTACGAGGAGATTTCTTTGCAAAAGAGCCGACTTGTCCCCGCGCCGAGTTCTTCGTGCAGAGTTGCTCCCGCGCGAAGTTGTCCTTGCACCGAGATGCCCTGGCGCCGGAACCGAGTTGGCGGCGCCGAAGTGTCCGGATCCACATTGCTACGACAACAACAAAAGGGCGCTCCCGCAAATCCGTAATAGCACAATCCGTAATTTATATTGTGCTGTAATACCGGGCGATCGAAAATGACTAGACGGACAGTTTGAAGGAAACGCAAAATTAAACATTTGTAAAGTTGGTAATATACCAAATGTCATTTATTTAAAAGCTGTGGTGCTAATTAAACAATCACTGTTCTTTTCAGTTCCGACTATCAACTTATTCTCATAAATGAATCCATGCTTCGTCTTCGAAACTACATTAAAACATTTCGATATTCCGTATTATGTGGTAATAGTAATAAATAGTTATCGTGCGTATTATGTTATAATCTGTAGTTATACCCACCAACTTGTATAGATAATTTCCGTATTAATTTCTTGGAGCTACTTTCTCTTACATTTTCGATAACGTCTACTAACAGCTACCTAGCATATTTTTCGTTTAATTGCTGTATGCACAACCAAGTCAACTATGACTTATGAGTATCTTCTAAACGTGTGGTGCTTGGTAGTACTTTTTTAAAATGAATAAATCAATATCCATCCTCTTTAAAAAGTAAAGTTACATGATCCTTATTAAGTATTTTCTCTTAATGTAGGTACGTACCTACCTTTGTTGCACTTGCAAAGAACCTTTGAATGTTTGAAAACAACTGTTTGCTTTAATAAACATGGAAATACGCCATCGCGGTACAGACAAGAAAATAAAAATTCACATAAAAACGACGTCAATGGATGGCGATTACTGCATAAAACCACTTTTTAAACATCTTTGCGAGTGCCTTAAGTAAAAAAACACTACAAACTTTACGCGCCAAATTTAAACTGTATGCAGTTATTTTGGATCACCCGGTGTAGCATGCTGTTTAGGTCTATTTAACAAGTTAGATATATCCATTAAGTTCAACACACGTTTTAAAAATGAAAGAACTAAAATTTCATTTTTTTCGCAAAACGGCGCAAAACTAGCACATAACTAATTCATACATTATTCATTTTTCTGTCGTATGTCAAAATACCTCAATTCGCAACCACCGTTAAAGTTGTGTTCGCGGGTGGACCAGGCAGGTTCCATGGACAAAATTGGGTTTTCTTGTCAGAATTTTCGATCACTGTCACACGGGAAATTGGTATTTCGCGTGACCCAATGACCAAATTCCACCTCTGGGTTTTCCGTGGACAATTAAAATTTCCTTCGTTGTATTCAGACTGAGACACAATGGCGTTTGGTATTATTTTAAATGGGAACAATAATTCTTGGTTGAGAGCCCGTTTTACAAAATCAGTTTCATTTTCATTCATTCATTTCCTAACTTGTTAAGTAACCAACGACCTATACCCATCACTTTAAAATGGTCAGAATGAACGCCAGTTTTATACCGAAGCTACATTATGAATATGTGTAAATTTCTATTCAAAATAGCGATAGTTTTCCACATAACTTGATATTGAAAACTTAGTCATAGCACAAAAACAAATAACCCGGTAAGTAAATATTTTTTTTCAATTTCAATCCTCTGACCTCCATTAGTCACCTATTCCTCGCCCCAAGAATTGGGCTATGGTATTTAAGTTCCTTTATAATGTTTCATTAGTTCGAAGTTGAAGAGAGCAAAATCTAATTATAAGCGCTCTCTATATAAGGTTTGGGGAAGGGTTGGGAAATCTGTGACACGAAGTTATTTAAGACGGCAGGCGTCGTTATCCCGGTCAGTCGCGAGTGTGTCTTTCTGGAGCCTCATACATCGTAAGACATAATGGTAAGCGGAATAAAATTAAAAATGTGATGTGATAATATTACCTATTTAAGTAATAATTAATAGTCGCTCGTTCCGTTCCGTACTTATATTCTATATTGAAAAAATTTAGTATGAGTTGTGAGCGAAAGTTTCGCGCGCCAACTGAGTTCTATTTTTAAATCAGTGCGGCGATGCCTTATTTGGCCAGAGTGATAAGTTTAACCTCGTCTCAAATTCGATGCAATGCAATTTCGACCAATGTTAATCTAATTTTTCGCATATAGGCTGATAAGGAGAAGAAGGTTAAGAAGAAGAAGAAGGAAGATGAACCAGCGGCGGCCGCTGCCCCTGCACCAGCTGCAGATACCCGTACATCTTCAAAAGGCTCTTCCAAGAAAGCAAAACGCTCCGGCTCTAATGTATTTTCCATGTTCTCGCAGCACCAAGTTGCTGAGTTCAAAGAAGTATACAGTGTCATTTTTTAGTGAACAAGTGTGTCTAAACGCATTTTTAGGGTTTCCAACTTATGGATCAAGACAAAGATGGTATTATCAGCAAGAGCGATTTGAGAGCGACGTTCGATGCCGTCGGTAAATTAGCCAATGAAAAAGAATTAGACGAGATGCTCAATGAGGCTCCCGGACCAATTAATTTTACGCAACTGTTGGGTCTATTCGGCACTCGTATGCAAGACTCCGGTGGTACCGACGATGATGATGTTGTCATTGCCGCCTTCAAATCTTTCGACGAAAATGGCACAATTGACAGCGAAAGGTTTGCAATTTATACTGATCACACGTAACAGATGCTTATGATAGGCGTTTCAGATTCAGGCACGCGTTAATGACGTGGGGAGAAAAATTCACCGCCAAGGAAGTGGATGATGCATTTGACTCCATGGAAATTGACGATAAAGGAAGAATTGACACGTTGGCGCTTATCCAACTTCTCACTGCTGCGCCAGAAGAAGAGGAAGAGGGAGCGGCCGCATAAACAATCTCATCATTCAATAGTTTATCATTTTTTATCGTCCATTATAACCAAATATCATCATCATAAGATACACTTGTCGCGAGGTCTAATGCAGTTCTTCGAAGAACTTGTGTAGTAAATATTAATTTCACTACCGAAACTGTTTATTAATTAAAAATGAAATTTCCATCATAATATGCAAATGCAACTAATGTAAACGTTTGGTCCTTTCCATCCAAGTGACTGTATATGTTTGTATATTATTTAAAAAAGCATTACATCTATTATTAGCTACTTTTTAATTTACTGTACATCAACTGCATCCAATCTTTTTGAGTCGTTATTGCTTTTCCTTTCTTTTATAGAAAAGTGTACTTATACCAAAGAGTAAATTATGGTTACTCTTTGCTTATACCTATACACACCACAAGAAAATGTGCGTTAGACCGGCAAATTTACAGGTCTCAAATCGTTATATCCATCCTATACCTACTGATGATATAAGAGTAGCTTTAAATATAGACTACTATTTTATAATCAAAGACGAATAGTATATAGCTTTGAATATTTATTAAATGAGGTATGCAGCCATCTGAGTCATCTTCGCAACAAGAACACTATGAAGAAGACTGAAAGAGAAGGCTAAAGTCGGAAAAGGCCATTTGGTAGACCGTTTTGAATCAAAGCTACAATGATGATGTTTAGAGCTTATCACGAATTTAGGTATATTTGCTGCAGAGGTATGGGAGGGAAGATATCGGGAAGTTTCAAAAAATGTTCGACCCTCTCACGCCCCAACATGCATCGATTACACAATGTAGGAGTTTCATTCGTGCATCTCCGTCCCAACCGAACCCTACCGAGATTAGAAAGTGGTGCGAATAATCAAAGGGCGCGAAACGCCCGACATTTTTGACAACGCAAGTTGGATGGCGCTGCTTGCAATTGTTCCTCCAGAGTTGCCAAATGGAAATAATTTTCAGTGTCCGTTGAGGAACCCTTGGGGTCATTATAGCGCAGAGCAAGAAAAATTAAATAATTAACTTCTACAAGGCGAATTTCAGTTCATCGGAAACTACCGCCGTCTGTTTTTCAACTTAATCATAGGTTCCGGCTCGGCACTAAGGTAGAATTATTTTTGAAGATTTTGAACGCAAAGATTTTAATGTTGACCAATAAAATAAACTACATATTTTTTCTTTTATTTTATATAGCAAATTTTCAGAGCGATATCAACGCGCCATCAAATCAAGTCGTGATCCTTCCGGGAAGAATGATATGCCGACTTTAGAGTACTCTAGAAGCGTTAAGTATATAAGACATTTGAATTCTGTTTAATAGAAGTTTCAATATCGATGCAGAAGTGATAAATGGTAAAATTTGCGCTTGTTATAAATTAATCTATTTAGGGACGATTAAAAGTTATTAATTATTTAATTGTACCTACCTACATAAATAAATCACGTAATAAAATTTATTGCAGCACATTTTCAGAGTGATATCAATGCGCGATCAAGTCAAGTCGTGTTCCTTCCAGGAAGACTGGTATGCTGACTTTAAAATACTCTAGAAGCGTTTGCTATATAAGAAATTTGAATTCTGTTTAATAGAAGTTCCAATATCGATGCAGAAGTCATAAATGTTAAAATTTGTCCTCGTGTTATAAACTAATCTATTTAGGGAGAACTGTCATACACCAATTCCAAGGTTTGTTGACTTAATAAGGAAACAATAATTGACAGGCCTCCTAATGGGTCACTGACACCTCATCAAAGACCCTCACTGTGCAGAAAGTGCGAGGAGTCCTTTGCATATTCTGTGTACTGGGTGGCATATAACAGGTTGAAGCACAGGTTCCTTGCGAAATGAGGATGCACCCAGGAATACCAAAATGCATTCTCAGCAGGGTCCTAGTGAGACTAATACTAGAGGATACAATAGGTCTTAAGGGCCAGGGTACAGGAACGTGATAGGCTCCTATTTGGTTTAGTTACAACAATATGAAAAGAATTATTGTCTAATAACGGTAAAGTTCATGTCCTTAATATATTGGTAACTAATGAAATGTTAACAAAACATTTGCAGTAAATTGATTTAACTGACCACTGTAACATTCAATTCTTCTTCGGCCTATATCCAAAAATTGAACTACCGACTCGTACGTTTGTACTTCCCATTTCAATCTGAAAAATCAAAATTTAAAGCTATGCTTTAAAGGGTGATAAATATAGACATCCAATATGGAACTGTCACAAACTGGTAAGATGGTAGAAAAACAAGTTTCCCACCAAAACTTAACCTAAGTCGTGGTTTGGGATATCAACATATTGGACACCCAGTATAAGGGCGTGTACCTACCGCATGTTCGAAGTCATCGGACATCCCCATCGATAGGTTTACATTTTTAAAATCCCATCCCAAACTTTGACAAATCTCATCTCTGCATTTTTTCAAACATATAAAATCTGGATTTGGCCCGTTATCAAGATTGTAACCAAACTGTCCAATCGTCATGATACCATCCACTTCTAAATTTTTGCAGTTGTCACTAACATGTCTTGTAAGATCAACAATTTCGCTAGGTTCAACCCCATTTTTGGCTAAAACAAATTACACATAAACCTATGTATTAAACATACTCAATGACCAGTTACCATCTTCTCCACTTGTATTAACTTGAAGCATAACTCTAAGTTTCCCATCATCTTTACGAAACTCAGGCCATTTCTGATTTAAAGCAGTTGCTAGCTTCTTCGTATGGACAGTTTCAATCATGTATAAGTTCGGAACAGCTAATATTTTGTTCACTTTGTTTGTTTGCACGTGTCCAATAAAATGCCATTTGATTTCTTTACACTTCTCCAATATATCGGTGCTATTTGACTTTTCTATTAATTCCTGCACATAGTTTTCTCCAAAATGTCTTTGACCTTCTTCGTATGCTTCTATTATCAAATTTGTTGGTTTCGTTTTACTCACTGCTACCAATTGAGGTTTCGCATACTGTAACTCCTACAACAATTTCGTATAAAACTGGATAAGTGTGAAATGGGTGTTTTACGGGTATTCGCTTTCCGCTTGCTATTTCTATTTTTTCTAATATTGTTCTCAACCCCAATTTTACATCAATATCAGCCATTCTTCTTAACATAACCTACAGTGTATTTCACTTTTGTGTTCCTGTCACTGCTACTGTGAATTATCGCTGTGGTCATAATCTATTGTGTAATAGTCTGCATTCACATTATGTTCCTGATAACAGAGCTATTATGTTTATTTAAGTCGTTAAATTAATAACACAACATAAATAAATTAATAAGTAGATATCATAGCCACAACCGACCAACCATTGTCGTGATTACTGGCCCGGTCCTCCACTCTACACCTTTTTGTAATTGTTTATTAATATACTGAGTGGTCCACAAGTTTCTTATGCAAATCCTTAATAACTTTTGAACAAAAAGAGCAAATGACAGTATATTTTATGGGGAATTTTTCAGGGATCTGGACCTATTGCAAATAACGGTTCCGGTTCTGACATTTTTAGCGGGAAAATATTTGTAACGGTTCCGGTCCGGGTTCCGGTTCTAAACATAATTGCGGTTCCGGTTTCGATTTTTTTTTTCGGTTCAAACGGTCCGGACCAATTGGAATAACGGTTCTGGTTCACATTTATAACGGTTCTAGTTCTAAACGTAATTGTGTTCAATCTTTTTAACGCATTTCCAAGGAAAGGGGGCGCTATTGTAGCCACTTTCTCTGTTCGAGGCCTTAACTACTCCTACAGTTTTAAAGATATTTAGTTCATTGTTTTTGCATTTGGTAGTTTATGGCTCTAGCACCTGAGCCAAGAAAAATCTAGACGATTAATGTGCGATGCGCAGGCTGCGCATTATCAACATTCTTATTTGTTAAGATATTTATTGGAAATTTTAACCACAGATGCTTGTAGTAAAAGCAAACATATCGTAAATGACCTTTCAGGTTAAGTCGCCTACTTTTAGTTTTGCATCACATATTTTGCAGGTAGATATTTTGTTATTAATATCATAAACAAAATGTTTATGTGCATTGTTTGATGATATTCGTCCCATTTTCTACTTCGCAAATCGCATTAACAGCATTGCACAACAAAACAAATCTATTTTTAAAATGGTTGTGGCTAAATTATCGGCTACCTTTTTCCTTTCCCTTTCTGGCTACGGCTTAAAGTAATATTTTATCTTTTTTCAGAACGCGTTGGCCGGCGCGTCCTTCAACTTCCAATAACCTGTTCAGAACCGTAAAAAAACCGAAAAGAACCGAAAAAAATAATAACGGTTCCGGTTCTCAATAAGATTCAATTTCTGAAGAAATAACGGTTTCGGTTCGGTTTTCGGCCCTGAAAAAAATACCGGTTTCGGTCCGGTTTTCGGTTTTTTTTCGGTCCGGTCCGAATCCCTGGAATTTTTACATTAGTTTTGAAAAATGACATCGGTCAAGTGGCCAGCATTAGAATTCATGCACGCATTATGACTCTTTTCATAACATTTTACATGACTTTTTTAAGTGTGGTGGCTGTAATTTTTGAAATCTCTGCTCGAATATTGTTTCTGAGCTCCTCTAAAGTTTGAGGTTTGTTGATGCTGACTTTTTCTTCAGATAGTCAAGAAGCTTAAGAGATCTGGGTGGGGATCGCGGATTCGCGGCAGCCATTCACTATCATGGTTTTTACCACCCGCACGTTAGTAAGGAAGTTGGAGTAAACAGTAAAAGATAACCCTCCACTTTTTTGACGGACAAACACGTTTTAAAGCATCAGGAATCTGAATGAAACAAAATCTCGATGGTGTCGATCTGCAGTCTCTCTTATTTCCGGCTAAACGGATGAACCGATTGGAACCAAATTTGGTGTACATATTCTTAGACATAGGTACCTAAAAAGAAGAGCTGAAAAACTGTTGTGCAGAATCACGCATGCGGGTGGTATCTATGCCGACCTCAGCAATTTTTTTTGATATGATGCAATTTGGAAATTGTTCTCGCCGTTTTCTCCAAATAATCGGAAGATTCGCATTCGCTGTGAAATTGTGCGCGACAAATCGATTAGGTACCTACCTAAAAATTTGCCTCCCGCCGCGGTTAATAATAAATTGAATCTTCTTCATTCAAACCGAGAACTGAGGTGGATAAATGTCACGTGTCGCATCATCAGCAGCATTTTCATGTGTTGAAACCCAGTTCCATTGAGTGGGTTCTGTTGAATCCAAAATTTCACCCACTCTATTAGCAACGAATGTCTTGTATTTTCTTCTGTCATCCTTGATCCAATGAAGTACCGTTTTCGAATCGCTCCAAAATGTCGATTTTGAAATAACAAAACTGTGAGATCTCAAAACAGTTTTATACATTCTAACTCCAAGAATTGCTGCCTGCAATTCGAGCCTTGGGATGGAAAGGTATTTGACAGGTGCGCATTTAGTTTTCCCCATGACGAATGATACTGTAACTTCATCTTGCGAAGTAACTCGAAGGTAGCACACTGCTGAAAAAGCGACTTCACTCGCATCTACAAATATGTGAAGTTCAACAGCTTTTGGCATCGGCAGTCCCTTTGAGTAACAACGTGTAATACGAAATTGGCTAACCTTTGTTAATTCTCGACTCCATGCACACCATCGCTCGTAAAGATGTGTAGGAATTGGTTGATCCCATTCTACACCAGACCTCCATACAGGTTGCAAGAGTACCTTCATGTATACAAGAAAATCCGCTAAGAATACGAACGGATCATATACTGACATGACAATCGCTAAAAATTCTCTCTTTGTTGGAATTCTTTCACAAGTGATCACTGTCGATTCTAAACGATTAAACTTCAAGTCGAATTTGAACTCGTCAGTGGATGTGTCCCATACCATGCCCAGTATCTTATCACATGTAGGGGATTTGTCCAAGTTCATATCCACTTGATATAGTTGATCATCTTGTTCCTGATTCAAGATCGAAGTAACCTTTCTTGAATTTGATATAAAACCTCGTAATTCAAAACCACCAGCCATCTCAATATTTTTAACCATCATGGATACAGTTATTGCCTGTTCATCGGTGTGAAAGCTATTAACGTAATCGTCAACGTAATGTCGTTCAATAATTGCTTTGGCCGCTTCGTGATGACTTTCTAGATACTGTGTTGCATGAAAGTTTTTGACATATTGAGCTGTTGTCGGTGAAGATGTGGATCCAAATATCATAACTAACATCTTATATACCTCAATTTCGCCAGTTTTATCATTTCTCCATAAAAATCGTTGAGAGTTTTGGTCTTCTTCACGAATTATCACCTGGTGAAACATCTCCTTGATGTCAGCACATACCCCAACTTGACCTTCACGAAATTTAGATAAAACCGTGAGGAGTGGCTGATTTAGATCTGGACCTGTCAACAATGATGAATTAAGGGATGTTTCTCCAACTTTAGCCGCGGCATCAAATACAAGTCTGAATTTTCCAGGCTTATTTGGATTCAGTACACCGAAATGTGGTAAATACCAAGTCCGTGGAGTAATTTCAACAACCTCTTCAGATGACAATTTACGAGCATATCCTTTCTGCACGTCGCTGACAATAGTTTCCTTGTACTTCATACCGTAAACAGGTTCTTTTTTCATCTTGTTTTCAACATTTCTCAATCGACTGACTGCCATTGGGTAACTATCTGGTAAAACTATGTCATCGTTTTTCCATAATAGACCACTTTCGTAACGACCTTTGACCTTTTTTGTTGTTGATTCCAATAGTTGACGCGCTCGAACCGTTTCAGAAGACTCTCTTGGTGTTGTTGATAGTTCAACACCAAAGTTTTCAGTGGTAAAATACTCTTTCACAATAGCATGTATGTCGTCAAAATACCCTCTCACATGAAACATTCTTCCTGGACTTGATTGTATCTCATTGTCAACTGTTCTTCCATAAATTATCCAACCAAGAGGACTTTCTGCAACAATAGGTCCATTTGATGTTTGTTGAATCTTTCTGTTCGATAATCCCAAATGACAAAAGTCCAATCCTATTAATAGCTCTGGTCGGGCGTCAGTATAGCTGGCAATAGGAAGATTTTGTAAGTTGTCATATTTGGAATGAAGCTGATTCATGTCTACAGTTTGCATTGGAAGACAAAGATTGTTTACAGTACACACATTCCTCATCTCGAACACTTCGGCATTGTTATGGACTCCAGATATATTAAATTTAACGATTTCAGTTTCTTCAGAACTACAGTGGTCTCCGAACCATTGGAGATTCAACTTTCGCATAGGTCCCTTCAACTTCAAACGTACAGCTACGGTTCTCTTGATAAGGCTTACGCTTGATCCCTCATCAATCAATGCATACGTGGAAACAACTTCTCCTCTATTGTATAATTTTACTGGAACTACTTTAAACAACACCTTGGATTGATTTGCTTTCAACGCAGCATGACAGGATACTTCCATATTTAAAACCGTTGGCGTATATTTATTATCTTGACATTCACTGTGTAATTGAGGATGATGAACTCTGTTACATCCATTCTTATTGCAAGACTTTCTAATGCGGCACATTCTAGTAGAATGTCCAAATTTCAAACAAGAAAAACACAATTTCTTTTCTGTTACTAACTTCCATTTATCATCTGTAGATTTATTCAAAAAATCCGGGCAGTTAGCGATGAAATGGTTCTTTTCGCATAAGACACAGTTCATTTCTTTCTTACTTGTAACGTTGGAAGTGTGAAGCATTTGATATTTCTTGGGTGTCGTCTTTTTCTCTGTCGGAGAAATCAAAGAATTGCACACAGGAACTCTGGCTATGTTGTCGGCTTTAACTTCAATCCAGTTACTAAAATCTAATATAGACGGGACACCAGTCAGTGAGCTAATATGAGAGGCCCATGCAATTCTCATATTCATTGGGAGCTTTAGGATCAACTCATTAAGCAGTGTGGGATTGGCAAGCTGATGTTGACTAGAACAAGTCAACATAAAGTGACTAAAGTTTATCACTTTGTCAGCAAAAGGAATAATCTGTCCCACACTATTTTCACAGATTCCGGGAATGTTTTTCAACATAGTAATTTGTGCGTCCACTAAAAGTTCTGGTCGACCAAACCTGCTATACAATCTCTCCATGATCTTCTCCGCCATGTCGTCGTGAATTAATAACCATTCAACAAGCTCCCGAGCTTTCCCTTGCAAACTACTGTTTAGTCTCGTTGTATTTTCTGAAGAAGTATCTGCAAACTCTGTCGTAGTTCTTTTATACTCTGCATTGAAAACCAGCCAGTCGCAAGGATTTCCATCAAACTTTGGCAATGCTACTAAATACTTTCTGACAGGTAACGATGGATGCTGTTGCCAATATACAGGGTTATTTGGGTAAACAGAAAAACTAGGAATTGAACATGAAAGTGTTGACTGTTGGTGCGTAGAATTTCTTGTCGGAGTTATCGAAGGCGAAGGCGTATCAAACTGTGCAGGTAATGTTACTGGGACTGTATTATTCAGTATAGCTGATGATCGAGTTGTAGTAGGGACTTCAATTTTCATCGTTCGCTGAACTTCAGCTAGTTGTCGATTTGTAGCTTCCAGCTTCTGATGAAGTTCATTATTCTTCTCTTCCATCCTTGTCTGTACCTCTGTATTTTGCATCAGCTGTGCTTGCATCAATGTAATCTGATTCGTAAGTCCTTCCAAAAGTGACGTAACCATAGAATCTTCCATTTTGATTGTTACATCCAAGTCTTTGTCGTCGTTTGAATCGTCAGATAAACTTCCAGTAACAAATTCCTCGAGGTAAGGTGGTGGACGCCCATTATTCAACCGCTCACTCTTCTTTGGCATAAATGACTATTAGAATGTCAAATTTAAGAATAAAAATGTTGTTGGTCGTAGTCGCGACCAGTCGTCGTTTTGATTAGGTACTGGTTGGTTCAGGTGGCACTGTTTATAATTTAATCCCCCAAACTAATATTCACCATGTCAAAGTAAGGGAAGATTTATTTAAATTTGGTGCCCTTAAAACCAGTTCACCAATATACAAAAAAAAGCTCAATATTTGACGTTAAATATTTCAGCTGACAAAATTAATAAAAAATGCAATTATTTAACAGTCAAGGCTAAAATGATGATCTGCAACACATCTCACCCAAGCTTACTATCGGAAAGATGAAATGCAAATAAAACGCTGGTTTTAACCATTGCGTGAATGATGTTAAATCACGAGTACCGCAGACACGAGTAAATTTCACGAGGTGGTTAGTTTTCCTTTATCGCGTCGTGTATAATACCATTGAATAAGTATGATTATACTTATTCAATGATAATACACTTTATTTTATAGCAGAACCCATATAAATGATTTTAAAGCTTCTGACAATTCTTAAGTTAATTTAGACGTCAAAAACAGCAAACTTAAGTTCTGCCGTCGCTGTCCAAACAGCATTGTCATATGTTCTGAACGTCATTTTATAGCGTGCTCCCCGTCCCAATTGAAATAAAAATGACAAATGTCATTAGAATTTATCCTTGCGTTTAAAGCGATCCCCTGAGCTACCCTCACGGTTAAAGAGCGACTACCCAAACCTATCAAAATATTAATTTAACATCTGATATAAAATCAACAACGTTTATTGAACAATTTGTTAAAATGCAAATTTTGACATAATTTGCCAGAATCGTGGAAATATGGAGAAAGAGATGTACCTAACTGTAGGACAACGCGAAACACCTTCAACATCACCTCTACCCTACAATATGCAAAAATGAACAATCTAATAGCATATCACTCTTTGAATACTTTTAACATTAACATTAATACAACATTTAAGAGGTTTAAGAGTGGCCCACTCAAATAGAATTAAAAGTCTACGTCCTTTCCCACTTATAGATTGTGAAGTACATCAATCAATTGTTAATTAACCGAATCTTCTCCAATCCAGAATGTACCAAGGTCCTGGATATGGTAAAACTTTTAGCACAGATTTATAAATCTGTGCTCTTAGATTAAAGTTATATTTCAAGATGGCCGCCGCTAAGTAGATATATTTTAGAACTCCGGTATTTACCTCTACAAGGGAGAATATAATTAGTAACACTCGAAAAAAGCAGATTCGTACACCAAAAGATTGAAGTTACCTACTAATCAATCTAAATGAGTAACATTAAATAAAATTAACAACATTTATAGTGAAACCATTGAAATGATAGTTATAAATTCAATGGTGAAACTAACAAATAACTACAACCAAATTCAAGTAACTAATATTCTTTGGTTACACGTAGGGCTGAAAGCAACACAATTTGCCATAATCTTGACAATATTCAAAGCCTTTCAGAAAATTCATTTGGAAAATACAGCTACATACATCTATGGTATAACCTGGAAACTAGGTCTAGCAGCCGTAGCCGGTTGTATTTTTTTTTACTGTACAAAAGACAACCATTTATTTTTAGTAGCTCAAAGGAAAAGATACCTATGTTAAAAGAAGCGAAAACAACATCCTTTTCTTTGCAAAGGTAGGTATTCCTCATGGGAAAGTTAGTATTGACACTATTCATTCATAGAGTGCGCTCAGATGTAGTTGAAATCCAATATTCTACGGTGGGATTTTACGCAAGACCACTTAGAGACGAATCTAATTTTTGGGTATTAATCATGAATACAAAATGAGATCATTTATTAAGTAGGTAGGTAGTTATTGAAAGTTGCACATTAAAATTTGAAGTTTTCGCTTAAAAATGAAGGCGTCTTTAATGTAACCTGATGTTGTCTTGCAAAAGCAATCCTTCGGTTTCTCGTTGATAGGAAATGAAAGTCTATATACCTACCAATCATCCCTTGGAGCAAATTCAGAGAAAATTTTGCTAATGCATGAAAGATGGCAAAGGGTGCCTATTTGTTAAAGCATTGTGAAAAGCTTAAAACATAACTTTAAATGCCCTTTAATTTTCTATACAAACCAGAAAACAAAGCTATAACAAAAGCGTTTACAGCGATAACGCATTTGTAAAGACATCATTTTTACCACGAAAGCACTGTAAAAACATTATGAAACCGCCCTTCGCAAGATTATTTCAACGAAATATATAGGTAACTGATACCGAATCGCTGTAATAACCATTCGAACAGGGATGGATTTCGTATCTAGATTAAATTACAATTTTTTGCTTAACATTTTTGCTGCAGGTCGCCTTCGGATGTACTGTTTTTGTGTTTTGAAATATACATCATCGATCGTTTCACGTTCAGTTTACTGCGAAATCTTTGCGAAAGTATAATGTGGACTACTTTGCGCCTAACTTACATTATCATGTGGTATGTGGAGGGTTAGTGATGCCAATGGAATTCAACGGTGCGTGAAGAAGTCATCTGTTGTTAACAATTATAGGCAACTTAGCGACACAATGCAGCCCTTACCATATAATAGACTGGATAATGCACTGACATTATACGCTATATTGTACGCTCCGAAATTAATCGCTTGTGAAATATAAATTTATTTGGTAGTTAATGGACGCATTTATATCATTTTGATTTGGCTTGCTTTCTACGTATCTACTGTACCTAGTCTGTTTGTCTGCGACCAATGTAATGTGTTTTGTAATTGACGTTGCTTTCCATTAGGCATTGTTAACTGATGTGCGTACACTACCAATCACCAACATCTATACAATACCAATACTTTTAAATATTTCTACTTTTGGCCGCAGAATTCATTATGTCAAATTCGCCTGAGAACAATGTTAAAATTTCATTTCATTTTTGCTATAAAAACTTATTAGTTCTGAAAAGAGTTAATCGTCATAATACATGTACTTATACACAGGGTG
This sequence comes from Photinus pyralis, assembly GCF_008802855.1. Lineage (NCBI taxonomy): Eukaryota > Metazoa > Arthropoda > Insecta > Coleoptera > Lampyridae > Photinus > Photinus pyralis. The sequence goes on along the minus strand of NW_022170738.1, from coordinate 20,583,600 downwards.
GATTTTCTGTACCCAAAGTTGTTTTTGTTCAATATGACAGAAACTAAATTAAAGAAAATAATATCACCTAAAAATTATTTTTATACACTGTGGCCAAGGTAAGAATATCTATCATGGGGATCTCGGAAACCTCCATTGAAGATACGACGATGGTCAAATTAGGGTAACTAACATGCTGCAAATTAAAAAAAGATCAAGAAAATTCCTATTACTTCTGAAGATATGCCAGAAAAACCCAAATTTGCGGTTTTTGTTTTTATATTTTTCTGATTTCTTTATTTTTTCGTATGGCTCATGTTTTATTACGAACACAAAGATTTACGGCACAAAAAAACCAAAGTGCAACATACTGTTGTTGGTTTCAACGGTTTTAATAATTATGTGGGCTGGTATTTTCGGTACAAGGATTATACGATCATTTATTTACCACCATACCATGTCCCTAGCGATAGTGCAACTGTTGGATAGAGCAGGATGGTGCCCCTGCACATAATTCTAGAACCTTTCGAGAATATCTTTCAATGAGATTTCCAGAAAAAGTGCTTAGCATGCATAAATGCTGACTAGTGTGTTAGAATCAATGGTGAGAACATCCAGCGGTAATTTACAAGTGAAAATCTGTAGACGGTGACGGCGGAACGGTGGCAGAAAACAGCGGAACGGAAGTGCTTCGGGGACCACCAGAAGTTTTCGGCCTCTCTTGCATCTGGACAAGATGCGGTCGGCGATGGTAAGCTACAGGTAACTTAAATGGAGAACGGCAGGCCCGGGAATTCTAAAGGGCAAGCGATGGGCGGCTACTGGTGAATGGTAAAACAAACGCACAGCAATTCCCCTACGCGAAAACAGTGAATAATCGGATTTGGTAGCTGTTTCTACGGAAAAGCACATACAAGAAAGCGAGATATTTTCCCATTTTTTCAAAATAAATTTACGGAAAAGCTCAAAATTACGGTACTTACAAAACGTAGACAGAAAGCAAAAAATTTAGATAAGGTCAAACATCAAATTCAAAAGATGCATAAGATTTTACGTTTCGGTTAACTACCAAATGCAAAAGATCCCCTCTAAACTAAGCGTTTACCTATTATAGACTTCCCAAAACACGGATAGGGAACATAAAAAATTCCGGGCTATGCGGAGTATTAAGTTAAATCTCTCAAAAAATTACAACTTCTTTAAAGAATTGAGAGGCCTGCTGACGTCCTAAAAATCTGTAAATTAGTCCCAAACTTCAAATTAATTAAGCACGCTTCCTTTGACACCTCACACGACTATGTGAAATGACGTTTTCACTGCAACACATTTATTTAGCTACTGTTAATTTCACTTATTTAATTGGTCGGATTGAAATTTCTAAAATCGGTGGTCCAGTTAACACCCATTGTTATTAATTTCAATGTTGGGATCAACCGGCGGAGTCGGGGCTATCAAACTGATAACGGCGTAAACGGTCATGACCTTGCAGTTTTATTGCTCGTTTGAAATGAACATAGGAAACAAAAACCTGCTATTTATGTCATAACGTGGCCGAAATTCTAAAATATTAATTTGCCTTCTTCTAAATTTACTCTGGTTGCTAAATACAAAAATTAAACCCACACAAAAATGGTACCTATTAATGATCTTAAGATTCACTTTCAGAATTAATGATTTAAAAAACTGTACTTTGGTCTGGCCGGGTTCCCTTAACAATCGCAAAAAATACACCAATTTGTTCACGGAATAAATCCGCGGAAATCGACCTTTTTAGGAATGTCTAAATGACTAAGTGTAAATTTCTCTTACAAAATACCCAAAAACAGTCGATTCCTATTTTGATACAATATAAAAATTTAATTATAACTTATATTTAGGTATCGACTAATTAAAATATTCTCTAAGTAACAACTGATTTGCTTCTTTGACAGGCAGCAGCTATTTGTAAAATTGGGTGGTCGCACGCTCTTATTACTTAGTGTCAGTCCAAAATGGAGGGACTGTAAATATGCGAATTCGAAAAAAACCGCGCAAATTTTCCATACGGAAGTGTCGCTGATTAAACCAAAATCAAATACGTGCCGTTTCGTACCATCAAAACTGAGAGAAGACCATATTATTGATAACGTGCACGAAACTTCATTTCAGGTCGTGGAATAAACATTACGAAAGATTAAGTAACACATTAGGGATATGGAGACACCGACGTATTCTGGAAGGTAAATTACCCGGACGTTTCGTGAATCCCTCAGAAAGGATTATCGTGGAAATTCAGTAAAAATAAAATTTTTTGGTTAAACCAACGTGCGATCGATTTAGTATATAAAACTATCGGAAAATTATAAAAGTACTGGCGGACTTTTTCAACGAATAAATCAGAAATTTAGAGTGGCGCATTTAATCATTTAAAAACTCCACTTCGAAAGCGAATGTTTTAAGAAAAAAATTAAATCATTTTTGGGTTGGTCTTGCAATACGCTATTAAAATTATATTGCGAGAGCGGAAAGCTGTTTGACAGCAGACGATACAAAAATGGACGGTTTATTGCCCTATCAATTGTACGAGAAGGGGTAGTCGTACGAGAAATTCAAAAACTTCAGCAGTATTCCTTCCGGAGATCAAGGTTTCGTTCTATATTGCCTATTATCATAGGCAAATCATCGATTCCAGAAAACACTATAATCAAGGTAACTCGGTAACCGACAGAAATGTCTTGTCCAGACCTCTATTTTCCCCTTGCTTACCCTCCTCTGACATTCAGCTTCTGAGATATCCCAATTTGAAGTTTTGAGCCCATCGATGGATACAAGATTGGTAACATTACTTTCAATATGAGAGCAATAATTATTTGGGTTCCACAGGGGATTGTTTTGGAGCCCATTCTGTTTTCCATGTATATTGTTGTAGTATTTTGTATTGTAGATACCATTTGTGTGTCGACGATTGATGTCAACACATTTGGTGAAGCTATCGAAAAATTTATTTACGTAGTTGCGCATTGGTATCAAGCTCAAGAGTTTGTTGTTTTTGTTTTCGTATTATTTTTTTAATTTTAAACTCTTACTTCTATATTTTTAGCGCATTCTTTAAGAATTAAAAAAAGTGCTATTGTTTGTGTTTTGTCCGTCCGTCGGTCTGTCCTCCCGACCAACGCCTGCGGTTTTGAACTACTTTTAGGGGAATTGTCCTAAAGTCCTCGAATTTTTTGTAATAGGTAGCCTATATCTTGAAGGTGTCAGGCCGCAGGCGGCCTTCAAATTTTGGTATTTTAAGCCCCCCCCCCCCTTGAATTATTTCCTGAGATACTTACTGTTTTTGAAAGTAAAACTACTTTGACATGCGACAAGCATTGATCTTAGATTTTTCATGCGCATGCCTTTAACGTTGCCAAGTAAAACTTTTGAAAATGGGGGAGGGGGGGGGGAGTTTATGTTCTACCCTTCATGGTATTCTAATGAAAGACCCCATCGAATTGTTTTGTACAAACAATAACTTTCCTGCGCGACTCCTATTCGATTTCAGTGACTGACGGGGTGAAGGGGTGGGAGGTAGACATGGATTTAATCCTTCATACTTGTTTGTACCGGATTGATACTAGTCTCCCTCTAGGAAGTTCTAACTAACTAGCTGCTTTCTTAATCGATACTGTATCGTGAGCATAGTGTTCGATTGCGAAAAATTAGAGTCCATCATTTTTGTAGGAGAATGCGTTCCAAATATTATTTCCTGATGACAGTTTTGTATAGATTTCAGAATTAATATTCCAAACAATTAAAAAAGGCGTTTCACTTCGCTAATGGATTCAGAATAATTCCGCTTAAATTCTTAATGGCTTGCAATCAGAGTTAAAGGGTTGTAAGTACATTTAATTAAATACCAAAAGCATCGAAAGTGTAGATCAAATTACAAATGTCTGCACACTCTAGCTGTTTCCTCACATAGTGAACGAATCCTTTTAAGAGGGATATAAAGATAAAGAAACCATAAAGTTTATACTGAAATAGAGCCATGAAACTTGTATGAATAAAATAGAGTACAGTAAGTACTTTATTTTACGGCCATCACCGATAAATACCCAAAAGGTTACAACGTTACCCATTATCGTGGGAGCTTTGAAAAGTAACCTCTATATCGAGAGCATGAAAAGCGGTGGGTTTCGCCACGCGTAAACCCTAGGGGTGTTACATACAAGCATAACAAAAGAGAACAACAATACCCCAGACGATTGACAGCCCTAAACTCATTATTGTAACAAAAGACTGTCATTGCCTGCATAAAAACCTCATTAAATTTGGTTTCCCTCGTTATAACTTAATAACATGCGATGCGGTCGGTTCCCGTAGGAAATACGAAATTAAATACAATTCAACTTTTATTAAATTGTAATAGTAACAATTCCTTTGACGTTTATTCGTTTAAAGGGGATGCCATTAAAAGGGTCTAATTTTCTGCAAAAATGTTTGATTGTTAAGGCGGGTCGAAATAAATTTAACATAAAATACGCGATAAAACTTTTCGCGGCTTGTAAAACATAGAGTGCACTTTGTCATATTTACAAATAATCAACCCCTATAATAAATTTATGGCTTCTAAAAAATCTAGTGTCGAAGTATGAACTAACAACATCTGCACGTGTCGCCGCGATGAAAATCAACATCTCCCTCCCACTGAATAAATTGTAAGGTGAAAAGAGGATGGATGGAGATATCAGTTTGGGTGTTTATGAACGGAAATTGATGCACTTAACGTTAAGTGGAAAACGCTTTCTATAATAATCCCACTAAATTTATCTTTAGTAGCAAATTTTTTGGACGGTTAATTTAAATTTTGTTTACAAAAGATGCGATGAATTTTAATCGACTCTTGTTTATATCAGCGTACTAATTTTAATTCGTATCCATCAAGATGTACATTTTCTTTAACAACTTAGAATATAAAGTTTTAATGTAAACATTAACTTTAATAAACAATGCTTATTATTTCACCACTCCTTAAACTCATGAAAAATTAACCTAAAACTCTAACCCTAAAGTAAGCACGCACGATCTTCTTCTTGATGCTTTCCCTTTTCGATTTGATCATCATTGCTTCAGCGGATAAAATTCAATTCGAAGGAGGAAGCTTGATTGGGAATAAGTACCGTAAATCGTGGTGTGAGTTATAGTAGTCAAATCAATATTTTTGTGAGACTTGCCATTTTCCTGTATCATATATGTACTTATAAATACTATATCTTTCACAAAAACTCTCGGTTGTGGTTTCTTGTTGGTTCTGGCACTGACATTTAATTATTCCCAGTGGACAATAAACTTCCTGGGAAGCAGGCTGACTTAAAACTATTTACTGCCAACGAATGCACTATTACACACTGAACATGGGCTTGCGTTGTGATTTTTCTTGGGGTTTCTGCATTGTAGATATTCCATATCCCATAATAGGAGCACGCCTGTTTTCTCATTTTGGATTATTAGTAGATTAGTAGAAGCCAGATCTTCATTGCACGGTCTCCACTGTTCTCCGTCAGGCCTCCATCCTCTTCATTTACGTTGTTGACTGACTGACAAATTCCCTAAGCTCACAGCCGTTTCTTCAAGTCCTACACTATCAGGTAATGGCGTTCGACATCACATACTGGCAAAAGAACCGCCCGTGTAGGACGTGTACGGCGTACGTCGTCTAAGTCATAAGAAACTAAAAGCTGAAAAACAGTTCAAAACTTTATGTGAGACTGGCATTTGTCGTCCTTGGGCCAGGCCAATACTGTTTATGGAAAAGAAAGACGGATCTCTGAGGGTATGTGGCGGTTATAGGGGGTTAAATGCGATTATTGGGCCGGATCGTTACCCGACGCCACACTTACCTGATTTTCCACAAATCGATACAGGGTGTTACATATAAGTACCTATGTAATAAAAATTGGGTGGTACAGGGGATCAAAACAAGCATTTTTCTCCAAATTAACCGAGGGTCCAACGTGTTTAGTTTGGGAGCCACCCCCAAAAAAATGGTGTAATTTTTAGCGCATTTTTGCAAATTTATTTGTAAAAAGTAGCTTTTAATCTCACTTTGGCTGGCTGGCTGACAAGGCAACGGGTGTACGTGTATCTACAAGGCCGTGTAATTTTACAGCCTTAGGGACAGGGCTACATGATGTGGGGTTGGCGACATCTGGGCGTCATCCTCAAGTGTAGTATATTAATGTGAAGGTTTTTCAGTTTTTTCCTATCTTCTACTACAGTTTTGGTCCGATTCTTTCCAAATTGGTGTCGTCGGAAAGGTGTTGTAAACGCGCACAACTCCTGCGTGGTGGAATTTTGTTTTTTGTCCTAGGGGCGAAATTAACGACCTTTTGCAAGGCGCGCGCGCGTGTCTTCGAGAGGTAGTCAACTTCGGGCACCTTTTACCTTCCGTTGCGAATTCTGTCACGCGTTTTAACTTTCGTAAATCTCGAATCGCTGTCTCTCTTTCTCGTGTCGCCAATAGAAGCTCGAGCAATGAGAAGTGTCCCCCAAAAATTAAGTACTATCTTGTGGAAGGTTTTTAGCGAAATCCACCAAAATGTGGGTGTAATATAAGTATGCACCGACAAGATCGAACTGATGGTGGAGTCAAATCTTCAAACGCGAATTGCGGGTGGACGGGGCGTCGGAAGTGGGTACCGTCAAAGGGAATGTGGTAGCCCCCGACACGATCTTACTGATGGTGGAGTCAAATCTTCAAACGCGAATTGCGGGTGAATGGGACGTCGGAAGTGGGTACCGTCAAAGGGAATGTGGTAGCCTTCGACAAGATCTTTTATATGGTTGAGTCGAAAGTGGCTAATAGAATACTGATCTGCCACACAAAAATGCGCTGAAGTCAGGACTTTGATAATTTTTTTTCTTAGCAATCATAAGAATTAGAAAGACTGGTGGCACGTCTTTGAATAGGTTTTCTGGTATGCCCTTTCCGATTTTTTCCCCTAAATGTGTGTGCGAAAAAAGATTCTGCTTTCGACGAAATTTGTTATCTGGGGATTTTTGAACATGAAAATCATCAAGTTAAATCGTTATTGTTTTGTTATTTGCGACATTTTCAATTAACTACATGCGAAATTAGATCACTCTATAGTAGGCGAGGGACACTTTGTGACCCGAAGGCCCACTCTTCAAATGAGTATAACTTTTGTTCGACAATGTTGTTCCTTAACTCATCAAGTGTGTATACAACAAAGTTCGTGGAATTCTCTCCATTTTCGTTGTCCGGCCAAGAATTGCAGTGGAATTGTTTTTTTTCGAATTTTCAAAAACTAATTTCAGATGCGTGGTTTTCATATTCAAAAACCACCAGATACCAAATTTCGTCTACCACCCCAATTTTTTTTACATACGTATATGAAACACTAACACACCCTTGATAATAAAACGCTGTATAGGACATTAAAAAGACAGCAATTATAACGCCTTGCCGATTATTTGAATACTGATTCATGCTATTTGGACTCTGAAATACCAGTCAAACGTTTAAACGTTCGATCAACAAATAATATTTTCGGAGACCTCCCTTTCGCGTTTATCTACAGTGCTATTCATTATGAAGTAGACATAGGGATTTATGTGTACTATTTTTCCCTATGTCTAAATGACAGAATATCTTCTATTCTATCGTTTTTATTTGTTACCTAAGTTATTTAAAAGGATATTTCAACATAAACGGCACATAATTGTGACCACTTTTTTCCATATACAAGATGCTAGTTTTAAATTTTTAGTCTGACGTTTCGTCTCCGGTTAACCATCATCAGCTTTGTTTTTTCTTATGGAAGTCATTTTTACTTTTTGTGTCATTTGATAGAGCTTTTTCCTATCAAGAAATGGTGCTGTTAATCCGTAAAAACGCAAGAAACTGCGAACGTACACTGCCCACGACAAAGTTGCCAGACAAAAAAAGAAGATATATTTTAACAGTATTACTTCAGCCTCCCTTTGACGAATGTCAAATTTGAAATACTCGGCGAGTAATAACTTTGTAGTGAAATTGTTCCACAACCAAACTTCTCTTCGAATCTAATTAGGGTACATTATTCGTATACTAATAATTAACACAAGTATCTCTATAACCTATAACTGATACTGGCTGAGTGCTCTCGATTTCATTTGGACTTGTACTGACCCCTTCATATGCGGTTTATGAAGGCTCCAAAACGGCACGAAGGATTTGCTCGTCTCCTAGTAGATTGCTGGCCATCTATAACCCTGCCTTGCAACACTATAACCACAGATATACGTCGTATATCTGTGCTATAACTATACGTTGTCTCATTTCGGCGAGACTACCCATCAGTCTCGACGAGACGCCCGTTTGGTCTCGAAGTTTTTTTTGAATTTATTTGTACTGTTTTTTTAAAATTATAATCAAGAAAGTCCATTGAAGTAGCACGAATTACAATTGTTTACATAAACCGTTCCTGACCTTACTGATTTAGGACTTAATTACCATATGTGTTATATACAACTGTAATTTTTAGGCTATCATCACAAAAACGTTGATTTTGTGGACGCTTTTGCGGCCATAAAGTTTAACTTTATTGTACGCTTCTGTCAAACTTTACTTTATTGTACACATCTGTCAAACTGTACCTACTTATTTGAAACTGATGTTTGAGAAACAGTAATCTGTTTAATACAAAGCGTCTATCTGGTCTAGCCCCATCAAGGATTGGGCCATCCACGTGCGTTTTTTTCATTTTCGGACTTGTAGGAATGTTTCACACTATTTTGCATAATCGCAACGTTCACATTTAAAATTATGTTTGACGTTTCAATCTTTGCTGCTTGCAGACCTTTTTGAAGTGTAGAACCAAAACATGAGGAAGATGTTATTGCTTACATTATTATGCGAAGAATCACCAGCAATAATTAACCGAGAACACAAGTAGCTACCTATACCTGCCATCAAAGTAGGTAATCAGGTTTCTAATAATTGTACAGCATGTTAACTATAAGGTCTTGGAAGCCACAGTTACGAAGGACCTATTGCATTTGACATTATTAAAATCTTGTGCAATGGAGGAAGTTGCGATTGTACTTTTACTCTCAAACGCCAGCTCTTATATCATAGGTATATGGCTTAGGTTCGCAAGCTTGCAGCTTCCAAAATTTCATCCTGAACTGTCGCTATCACCCATTTTGATACGCACAAAACACACGCAAAGATGCTAATTATAATTTATTACATATGACAGGAATTGCTTTGTTTTTAATTGTCTAAGATAACTATGATTTTCAGAAAAAATATGTTTATGAGCAAATTTTTGAATTCTTTTTTGATGATCGCCTAAAAAATGTTGTGTGCCCCTTGGCCAAAAGTGATTTGTTAGGCCTCATCTGAATTGCGGCCTCGGCTACCGCCTCGGCCACAAACAGCAGCTTCGGCCAAAAAAGATCACTTTTACGGCCTTGGTACACAAATAACTATTTTCTTAAATCTAGGAAGCCTTCGACAGCTTTATTTTATTTTATTGGCGGACAATTGATTTATTAAACCTGTACTCTCATCAATAGCAGTATTAATACCTGACTGAAATAATGGAAATTGTCTATGCGGGAAAAACAAGATTTGGTTATAATACTTAATAGGATGATCTCGCGGATTCCTTTATATTAAATTTAAAAGCCCTTAATGCTCTCATTGTACTTTCACAAGTGTATGGCATTACATCCATTTATTGTTTCTAGGTATAGGTGCAGTGACTCAATTTAGAACAGTGGTTACAACCGGGTCTCTCGTTTTTGATTGGTAGTTCGCTCTGGTCGCCATATTGGGGCTAAAATGCTTTGGGTACTTTCGTATGAGTTTACACTTTTCTTTGTGTTTTTGTGAAATTCTGTGAATAAAGGCGCGGTTTAAGGTAAAATGTATATTGTGGACATATGACATATCCAAATACAGTGACTGTAGGTATAGGTACATATCTACGCGTAGTTAAGACCATAAAAGTAAGATTTTACAAAATAACAGATTATCTTTAAGTATTTAAGTAACAATTCAGTGAGACTTTCCTACCTAGTTACATTACCAGATACATTTTATGAAAGCTAATTTTTTAGCTGCAGAATGGTAAAGAAAATCCTTAAAATACGCATAACTATGTTTCGTGATTAGCAAATAGATAAGGAAGATCATTATTATTTGTCATGCCTTCGTGGTGCCTTTTATATGCTCTACACCATTTTTGGATAGTATGGCGAGACCACGCGAGACCAAACGAGACTAGACGAGACGAGACCTTCGAAAGTCTCGTCTCGTATCGTCTCGCGGCAACACTAAAATTTGAATATTGTTACTTGGGCTTCCGAATTTTTATTCTCGTTCGTGTGCAATGTATTCAACTGAAGAAAAAGTTGATATTGTCAATTGGTATAGTGCCGGTAAGCAACAAAATATCACAGTCAGATGTTTATTTGTTTTAATAAGTTATTTTGGATGCAGTTTGCCTTTTAGGGAAAACAATACGCATACGTCTACGTCTACTTCTTAATAAATATCAATGTATATTGATGATATTCTAATTTCTTCATATTCTATTAGGCGTGTATCTCATCGGATCAAAGAAGAATGACACACGTCCCGGTTAGCACACCCTTGTCCTGGCACCATGATCCGAATAAGCGCTGACGCTTCTGATCCAGCCATGGGCGCTCTCCTCGAACAATGCTGTGAAACGCAATACAATGGCACTTTTCCATAAAATTCGCTAGTAGGTACTCATCGCAAGAAAGAGAACTCACGGCCAGTTATGAAGCATTGAAATACATTCGGCATTTCGTTGAGGGTTCACAAATTAAAATTGCCATTGACCATAAGCCATTAATATATGCTTTTATCCAGAAGTCAGATAAAGCTTATTGCTATTTGTAGATGTGATTGTTTGTCTAATCACAACTTTTACATAATAAAAAAAGTAATTGCTGCCAAATTCCTTCAAAAAGTCTGAAGTAGATGAACGACCGACATTCCATTTAAATTGAATTAAAGTAATCAAATAAACAGAAAGCCGGTTTATTTTCCTTTCCCTGGAAAATGCGTAAGCAACGCGAATTAGATCTATTTGTATTAATAATCAACATTAAACAGAAGCTTAAAGTTACAACTATTTTTAACGCAGAGCCACTTTACTTATGTGATGACAGTTCGAGAATATCGCGTCAATAAACACTTGTAATACATTAAAGAAGCAAAAATACAACTAAAATACCGAATTTGTTATGACATTTGAGTAATTACTTTTATGATTTACAATCAACAAACTCTCTCCCATTTTCAACCGTAAACTTTTTGTTACACTTCGATTATGTACGGATTATTTATCGCTCTCTCGCTTCCTTTTGCACGTAATTTAGAATCAAATTTCGGCTTAAAAGAAGTATTTTTGCTTTCTTACCGATCGTAAAATAGCACGAACAAACGATCTCCCAAAAGCCCTGAGCAATTTCACAGATTTAGCGGTAGATCGAACGTCATTTGGGGCTAAGGGGGCCACTTTAAAAAGCTGAAAGCGTACTTTGCACTGTTGAACTGTTCGGAATATGGTACTCTAAGGGCCACCAATAAAATCATTGCTATCTTTGCTGCTGTATTTCTGTCTACGTAACGCCAAACTTGGTAAATTTAAAATCGCAGCGATACCTTTTGCTTGCGTGTATGTTTTGTACATACACTTCTCCTAAATATTTGCACGTGCTGCGTTTTTTCCTAATGATTAGATGAATTGTGTGAAAATAAATGCGCTCGGTTTTGAAATCTAAAGGAATTGTTAATGAAATGGTAAACGCAAGTTTTTGTTCTTGGGTGGCACCTTATCCTAGGATTCAATATAGTGTCTAGGTAATATCATTGCATTTTATAAATACAATGGTAATATCAAAGTGTAATCTGTCTTTCTCTTTCTCTTCCCTGTGTATAATCTCCGTTTGCAAAATATTTGGTGAAGACTACCAATTGGGAAAGAATGATTACAAAATAAGCCCCCCCTCCCTCAGGCCCCGTCGCTCACTGATCTCGAAAAAGAGTCGCGCGGGAAAGTTATAGTTTGTACAAACCAATTTATTTCGATGAGACCTTTCATTAGAATACCATGAAGGGTAGAACATGCCCCCCCCTCCCATTTCCTAAAGTTTAACTTAGCACCACTGCATGCGTATGCAAAATCTGAGACCAATTGGTTGTCGTATCTAAAAGCTGTGCCCGTTTTACTTTCCAAAACAGCATCTCAGGAAATAATTCGTGAGGGGAGGGCCCTTTTAGACAGCGAAATTTGATGGCCGTCTGGCACACCTTCAAGGTACCTACTGCAAACAATTCCAAGACTCTAGGACTATTCCCCTAGAAGTAGTTCAAAACGGTAGAAGTGAGTCCGGACGGACGGACGGACAAAACGCAAACAATAGCACATTTTTTTAATTCTTAAAAAATGCGCTAAGTGGAGGGAAAGAAGAATACGAGTAGGTATATGGAGGAATGAAAATAAATGGCGACTATGAAAGAAGAACAAACAAAGAAATACCGGATTGTAACGGTAGCTCTACATTTGCATTAATTTTTATAAAAAATATCATTGTGAAGTTAGAACTTTTGGCAGTTTAGAGCTTAAAGTAGTTTAAAAATTATATATCATAGAAACTTTATAGGGGTATGAAAATTAGAATTGCCAATAAAGGAAGTGAAAATCAAGCTCTTCTTGGCCACGTCGTTTGATTTCTGCAGACTTTTGTCTCTTAATATTAAGCAACGAATTAACGATTAAATATGTCCGCAGCGAAACTTTTAGGTCCCAAGAGATCGTGGCAACCGCGCTCGCTTTTCGCAATACGTTTTTTGTTATCGCTGGTTATCGCCAGACATACTTTCGCTCACGTTCTCTATGAAGCGGTACATGTGTAAATTTTCCCATGCTCAATAAAATACAAATTTGACGAAAAAATACTTTTTTAGTTCTAAAGCGACCACCCGTTATACGGCCAATTGTAAGTAGAGGGCAAGTCACGATTGCAGTGCTGGATGGGAGATCTGTAAGGTGATTACTCAACATTGAGCGAACTAGAGAAGTGAAAACAAACAGTAGTTCGCCATCTTTCTCTGGAAATGTTCTTGCGGGCTTGTCATATCATGATTAAAAGAAAACTTCATGCCTATAAGATGACAGCAGTGCAAGAGTTGAAACCACCAGATCTTCCCCTGCGTTCTCTTGGGCGTAACATTAAGCGAGGCTACATAAACTGCTACAATATGAGGATATTGAGCGCCGCCATCGCCATGGGATATCTGGACATCCTGAAAAGTAGGTCTCTGCACAGCAGTTAGTGGAAAAACATCCAGACACTCATATTTTTTATGGTAACAATAACAATACATTTTTTAAATTTTATTTAACATCAACACAAAGTGTGTAGGTTCTAAGGAACTTCAATACGCTCCGCTATCCAGAAGGTATCGTGCAACCATTTCTCGAAGAGTTATATGATGAACTTCAGCAACATTACTTCCAGCAAGACAAAGCAACATCTCATTGCAAGCAACGCAAGTCACTTTGAAGCTACTCTGTGAATATTGTGGTGATCAGGTTATAGTAAAACTGCGATTTAATTCTATGCAACGTTTTTCTTTGGTCGCATCTCAAAAATTAAATATCCCCCCCCCCCCAGTTTAACGATTTAGATGACTACCTTTAGATTTTCTGTCATTTTGCTAGATAGTTCCAGCGGCGCTGTCCTGAAACTGTCGGTCTGGGAACGCAGTCATTTTTACCACCCTCACGTTAGTAAGGGAGATATTGGATTGGGGTAAAAACTGACCCCCACTTTTATTGTAGGAAATACACGTTTTAGAGCACCAGGAATCCGATTCAAACAAAATCTAAATGAAGTCTCTCGGTCTGTCTATCTGTACTCTCATATCTGAGTAAACAGCCGATTGGAACCACATTTGCTTAGACATAAACGGAAGGGCTGAAAAGTTTTCAGGCAGAATCGCGCATGCGCAGGTGTGTAGGTGGTATCTGTGCTAGCCACAGCAAATTTCTTTCTACTAATACTGTGCGCCTTCGATATTTCCATTTTCGCTTTGCCACCGGACTAATGTTTCGTATTCATGTAGCAAGTATTTAAACGGCACAGTAAAGCGATGGAAGCTAAATAGGAGAGCCGATGGCGTCCGTCTGTCTGTCCGTCCGTGACACGATAACCACCACCCGCTTGCGCTGATTCGGTTCAAACAGTTCAACAGTTGACATATACAGTGTTTATTAAGAAGTAGTCATAGAGATTTATGCATATTGTTTTTCCCTATAGTCTACTTTCAAAAAACGAAATCTCTTCTGAAGGGCGCCTAATTTTATGCATCCAAAATAACTTTTTCTACTACTACCTTAGAATGACGTCATACTTGCTTCATTTTGAACAACAGAATATCGCCTATTCTCTGCTAGTAAAGTGGAATAATTTCATTCTAGCTCTTGTGATGGAATGAGCACATGTGGCGACATCTAATACAGGACATCCTAAAGCACAATTCTTAAACTGTCAAAATTTTAATTACGCTTGCGCCAGATTTTGAATTTTAAGGGCCGGTAGCACGAAAATGAATAGCAGTGGCCAGTGAGGATTTAATGGAACTTTCAAATACTCCCCCGGAAATCACCGCGGAAGCAGAACACGCAAAAAAATTTACTTCCTGACAAACCAAAAGTGTAGGAAAATACATACAGCAAATTTTTGGAGTGGAGGATCAAGAACAAACCAACTCATTTTCAGAGAACGTAGTGCTAATTTACTTTAGCGAACTATCACAGGAAATTAAAGCATTCACATTGTGGAAAACGTATTCCATGGTGAGGTCTACGATACTTTTGAACAATTTATGTAGATATAAGCAGCTATGCATGCTAAGTTGCAGGCCTTAAAAATGCAATCCAGCGGCTCAAAAATTCTATCAACGAGCAAAGTAAAAATGTTTATTCAAAAAGCCCCCTCGACAGTTTATATCTACTATAACATTACACATTCAAATCGTTACTCGTTACATCATATCTATTTTACATTTAAAGGTTGCTCTTATAGTTGGCATTAGTGGTGCTTGTCGTAAGCACGAATCGTGTTCGTGGAACATAAAAATCGACCACATACAAGACTTAGGTGGAACTGTAGAACTGTAATTAGAATACCCAATACGAAAACTAACGTACAACGAAAGTTTACAATTACGGGGGACCCACGTTGGTATACCTACAACCAAACATCAAGTTGCATATTGCTACAATGAATTAATATACCTCACTGCACTATACAAAAAGAACATCCAGATCCAAACAGTTAACGTTGTTGGTCATCGAGAACACATTTCCTCCAGGAAGTTTTAAAACTAACCTAAAATATAATGCTCACTAAAATGTTACCTACACTCGTAGATATACTTACATACAAATTTTGGAGTTTATTTCTGATTTGCATCCATAACGTCCTCTTTGTAGCATTTTGTATTTGAATGCACATCATGAATTACATACCGGTCGCACACATCGAATACGTTTATCGTTTACGTTTATCTAAATCTAAATGATCCACGCCGATTCATACACTGCGCAGGACAGGACACATTCAACAAATGTGCACATTTGTAATTAATATCACAGAAAAGTTAGTATCCCTTTTCTGGGATAATATTGAGCGAAGAGAAATTGTCGAGGAAATTGTTTATACAGCCATTTAGAATCTGTCAAATATGCCACAGGGATCTGCTATACCAACCCACCGTACATAGACGTACCTACTAATGTGTGAATTGTCTATCGTTAACCCTGCTTGTTTTACATATTTTGCAAAAATTCGTCGTAGTAGTAGAAAAAATTATGTCTATTACTTGTAAGGAATAGGTATTCAACGCTCGTGGAACCGTCACACTCGCCTTCGGCTCGTGTGACGAACTTTCCACTCGCGCGGAATACACTCTATTCCATACTCGTTATAGAATATACTATTTCAAAACAAATAAACATCTACCTGTCATATTAATTAGTTTGAATATATTGTTGCTTTGGCTTAACAGAAAATAAATCTCTTACGCTCCTTAAACTGTTACTGGCACTATACAGGGTGTCCCTAAAAGGTCTGTACAACGCGCTACCAGGGGTTCTTGGTATCAAAATAGGACGATTTAACCCAACTTACCTCTATCCAAAAGTGCTTCGGTAAGGCGCTATCTACCGCCAAAGATTTAAAAAAAAAATCGTAATTTTTATTTTATCGGAAAATGGTTTTGCCGATTAAAATGAAGTTCGGGATGTGAATGTCTAATGTAAAAAGGGTCTTTGTGATGTCATCGTTTTGATTGTAGTTGCTATGTAGGTGGTAAAATACTGACCATCCACATCTGAAGAGGTCTAAAACTTTTTAACTACTATTTTGACAATTCTGAATTTTTAGACACTGATAGACAGTTTACTTGCAAGCATTTTTTGTCTCTTGATGAATATCGCTATCTGTGATGTTTTTTTTTTAATCTTTGGCGGTAGATAGCGCCTTACCGAAGCACTTTTGGATAGAGGTAAGTTGGGTTAAATCGTCCTATTTTGATACCAAGAACCCCTGGTAGCGCGTTGTACAGACCTTTTAGGGACACTCTGTATATCAATTGACATTATCACCTTTTTCTTCAGTTGAATACATCGCGCACGAACGAAGATAAAAATACGAAAGCCCAAGCAGCAATATTCAAATTAATCAATGTGACAGCCAGATCTTTATTTGGTTTAAGAAGTTATTTTGGTTGCATAAAATTAGGCGCCCTTCAGAAGGGATTTCGTCATTTAAAAGTAGACATAGGGAAAAACAATACCCATAAATCCCTATTTCTACTTCTTAATAAATAGCACTGTATATACCACATGTCACGGAACAGGCCTTTGAAAATGTGTAATATCTAATGACCCCGTGGGGTCACACCGAGGTGCTCTGTCGCTTTAATAGATCCACTTGGCAGGTCATTTATAAATTTGATTTGTGAAATGACCATGAGAGCTCAGAAATTGAAACTTGAACCGTTGATATGCACAAAAAACACTCATAAATATTGATCGAATTATAATTTTTGAGCTCGTACTTATCAAGTTGACGTGAAGTTAGCAGAGCATTGCTTAAAAATTTAAACTATTGGAAATTGCAAACGGTACCGTTGAAAAGCTCAAAATAATTAAACACTGAATCATTATGATCTCATACTTGTCCTGCGCACTTCAGGGTATCTTTTTTGTTATTTTCATTCAAGACATATCTCTCTAAACTTGGTGTGCATGAAAACATCCTGTCCGTACCAAACCCGTTCAAAGAAGACACTTCATTGTACATAAGTTGTGATACATGCGTACAGATCAAAGATCATTAACATTATTACCTATATGCAGGTACCTATACCACAAAATCGGATGATACGTACGTGGACACCGGGATTAGACGCAAAGGATAATTTATTACGAAAGAGGTCGTCCTCTTTCTATTACAAAGCCGATTAGTTTTAATGAGCGACGAGCGTACTACGTACTCGTCGTTATGTAACTTGCGAAAATAAACGTAGGTACATAGATTACACACGTGTCCACCGGTTTAAGAATGCCAAATGTTTTGATTTAACGAGAAGCTGTTACATTTTTACCTATTACAACACATAAAACTGGTTTTATATGACAATTTCTACCGAAAATTTGTTGTTTCGTGTCCTGAATGTTAATATAATCCGAGTTGAGGTTAGATTATCATCAGATGCGACCGGTACTGACTGTTATAGTAAACATTTCGTCATATTAAAATAGGGTGCATATAGCAGAGCTTTGTTAAATTTTCTTGTAATTCAGGTTTATCAGCATATAAAGGTCGTTTAAAATGTCACTCTTCATTATTTTATTGATCCAACTTTTCAACAACAGCATCTGTTAAGTTCCGAAATGTTCCATTCTACCTCGAACTTTTGAGAATGGGACGGCATAAACTTTATATAAAGATGAACGCCAGTTTATAAATATCATAAACTGTCGTTAGGGAAAAGGAAGCAGGCTCCGAGTGCAGGAAGAAAATTCATATTACATCCTTTAGCATAAGGAAGTGAGGGTATAAACTTTGTATATATAAGGGTTCGATCCTGTCGAATATTTTTATTGCGTATGATCAGGAAATACGGAGCATAAATCTGGAAGTTGTCTTTTATTGATCTTATGCAAAATCCAATCGTTTTATTTTATATTGAAGTCAATTTCGCTTGACAAATAGTAAATAGAGAGGAAATGGGAAGAGATCTAAGATATTTCCCAAGAGTTCCCCCGTTTTGTTATAACGTCACTTTCTCCATTCCAATCGTTCATTCAACGTCCACGATATTTTAAAGGTAGTAAGTTAACAAAATTTTGAGCTTTATAACCGTATAAGATATAACCGCTCAAGTTTGCTTCGGGGCGATTCACGGAAATTTAAAACCGTCACCGATACGTGACAAATTCGACACCACACATGCCATTTTTCGCTTCTTTATACCTAAGCGGGGCGGAACAAATAATCCTAAGAAGTGATTTTAAAGAGTCATAAGTGTCAAATTTCCGCCCATTCTAAATTAAAACTGACTATAAGGTGCGAAGCACGAAAAGAGAAGTTTGCCGAAAAATATATTGCCGCGTCAAACGAATTTAAATACTAAAACTTAAGCATTCCAGAAACCGGTGATTTGGGTAGTGCCATAAATATCGGTTCTTAAAAAGTCTCACTTAACTCAATCTAATCTGAGATATATTACAATGGCGAACATGTGTTGGAATACACATCGGGATACCATCACGATAAAATTTTACACATTCAACGACTTGGGCTATTGGTATTGTTAATTTAAGCGCATCGGTTTTTATTACCGTGACTATGCCCTAGTTTTCGTTTTATAATTATGTCGGGGGCCGTTTAAAATAGGTCCATTATGTCATTTCGTTACCGTTTCCAATATTAAATTGGCATTAATGTTCTATTATTAGAATTCGTGGTAATACTGTGACTTTTTGACTTAGGCACGTTTACAAATGTTAGAAATCCTGAATACTAGAGTGCATCAATTAAAATGACAAACTTGTTTAGGTTCGTTCACTTAGCCCCCCATTAGCTCAAAAATGAACCAATTTTTTTAATGTACTGTGCCTCAATTGTGCTCAATTCTGCATTTATGCTCCCCGTTTGTGCCTTTTTGGTTTCGAAGATAAATATAGGACAAATTCAATCAGAGCTACGTGAACGCTTAGCCCCCTCAAAAATTAAACTTTTTTATATTTCACCGGCGGTTTTGCGCAGTACTTCGATTGTGCTTAATTGCGCCTTTACGCTCAGCGTTTGTACCTTTTTGGTTCGGAGAGCATAGGAAAAATCCAATGGGGGCTAAGTGAACGCTTAACCCCCCGAAAATTAAACTTTTTTATATTTCAACGGCGGTTTTGTGTAGTACTTTGATTGTTCTTAATTGTGATTTTATGCCTCACTGTTTGTGCCTTTTTCGTTTCGGAGACCTAACTAGATCATGCACGCTTGTCAAAAATATAACACCTAATTTTTGCTTTTGTTTTGTTTATTAATTGACAATAGATACTATTAATTATTACGTACTTCTATAGGTAATAAAGGTTACCAACACGTTTGGCCTCTTTAATAGCCGATGGAATTTTACCTTTGTTTGATTTACAACAAAGCCAGTGGGATCCCTGTGGGCCTGATTCACACCAATTTCAGAAATTAAAAAAAAAACTTTTATCCAAAATCGTTCTGAAACCTTCATTTTCATGCCTACTTTCTGTCAGGAAATTTTAGTTTCCATGACAGAGGCAGAGTTTCCTGCCGCTTGTCACTTTACTGACCGCACTTGTGACTTTACCGGCCGCATTTTTGACATTTCCAAATGTCTATAATGACTCCTGTCATCACTGACAGATTGACATTAATCAAAAGTTCTATATAAAAATTGAAATTTTATATTAAAATACGATTTCGGGTAAAATTTAATACAAAACTCGTCAGTAAAATGACATACTTGACAAAGAAATTAAAGTACTCGGCCCTTGGGGCCTCGCACTTCAATATTTCCTCGCCTCGACTTTTATGTAAATAACTATTGCGCTTGCGCCTAAATAGACGGACTCCTTTGGGAAGCCGTGTCTATTTCAGTGTGAAAATATAATCTGGCGGGAGCATTTTTTCCTACATTTATTTACTGCCAGCACAATATTGCGTGAAATAGAGAAAATATTAACCATTTTTTCTACAAATTTCAAAAGTAGTTTCAAAAATCAAAATGCCAACGCCTAATTTGATTATTATTAAATGGAATATAAGGCTGCTTTTTAATTTTCATCAAATTAATTTTTGGGGCTGTAGTATGGGTCATAAGTTATCCATCTTTGGCGTTGCCTACCCTATCTCCACAGCCTTAATGTAAATAACGGGCGATCAAAAATGAGTTGCTGTCGAGTCACCTTTGGAAGTTCAAGTTAAATACGATCTCCCATGTAAACAAAAGTTCCAAAGGTGACTCGACAGCATCTCATTTTTGATCGCACAGTATACGATTTGAATAGTGACTTGATAGTGATTTAAAGTGAGCAGTTGTGATCATGATTATTTTCATCTGATTGTGGTCTTTGAAAAGGTAAGCAGGACCGTCGTGTTGAAACAATTTTTGCCAATCTCCTATGGAGTGGATATACAGTTTTGTGATAGATGGTGCAACTTCTATATGAAGTACAATCGAACGTGTAATGTAAGAAATGGTTTTGATTGAAACATAATATACATTATACACAACCACCACAAGGAGTACTTGCCGTTAGGTTACTACACGTTAGTATCAATTATTGGGTATCGGCTTCCAGACACCCAATAATTGATACTAACGTGTATTATACACAACTATAAGGTAGTTCATTTATGATTTTATGACAAAACTATATGACATAGGTTTCAAGTCATTCTAATTATGAGGGGTGCTGCTTTAAGTTAGCCCCCTAGGTAGAATTTTAAATTTGTATAAAACGAAAGGCGTACGAAACCTGAGTCTTGGCGCACAAATCAGCACAAAACAAGCACCAAACAAGCATAAAGTTGGACCCCTAATGGAAAATTTTGATTTTCTCGTAAACGAGAAGCGCACAAAATTTGGTAATTGGCGCACAAATGAGCACAATATTTTAGCAATGTAACAAATTGGGGTGCCGATTTAGGGGTGCTAACTTAATCCACCTCATCGTATTCACGCTTCTTGAAGAAATGAGAATTATAAGTAATGCTTCTTATCTCATACTATTTTAAGAAATGCAAATTGCCAGGTAGGTATACTTGTTTTTGTTTTTCTCATTGTAAGTAGGCAGTTTCTTTGTTTATTTGTTACGCATTACAATTTAAGTCGCTTTTATTGCTCAAAAACAATAATTTGTATTATTGCAGGGTCCAGGTAAAATACCAATTGCATTTCTTTGATTTTTGTTACAGTTCTTAAGCTTCATTCATTTGTTCATTTGTTGATTTCGGTTTAAGTTTAACTTTAATTAGTTTTATATCAATTATATTATATGTTTGCTTCTAGATGCATATGCTCTGGGACTTAGGTCTGATATGAGATTCTATTTTCTCATCTTAAAATGAATCTGGATAAAAAAAATTGTGCAATTCTAATAATTTTCTTTGTAGAAATTAGCATTTTTTCAAAGGTAGCTCCCAGACGAAACGTTGTCCATCCTCAGTTTATTTGAAAAAAATGATTGTTTTGGTCCTCTAATACTCACATTTTTTTGCGGTAACGTAACATCCTAAATAGGTTACCGTTTCTATCATCATTAGAAAGAAACCTGGCAAGTATATCAGGAAAGAAAATGGCACTAATCGTGAGTATCAAAACAAGAGCTAAATATGTACTATTATAGTAAATTCTGCACTGTATAAGATAAGCAAAAGTTAAAATTTGAATTTTACAAATATCCCCGAAACGAAAAAGCCGCAAGCCGTGAACATAAAAGCATAATTGAGCACAATCGAAGTACTATGTAATACCGTCGTTCAACTATAAAAAAGTTTTAATTTTTGGGGGGTTAAGGGGGTTTAACTTTAGGAAGTTGGTAAATGTTCCTCAAAAGTAGCCATCTTGAATTTGTTTGACATGAATTCTAAATTAAGCGTATCAAAGATCTTTTATACGTTCGATGATTCGATGACGTCTCAGCTATTCGGCATTTTGAATTTCCACAAGGCAATTTTAAATAAGCATCTACAACTGTAAAACATTGTCCATTTAACCAATTCTCTATCTTTGATAATAAGAAAGTTACCCATGCAATCCCAGGCGATCTGGGACACACTGTATATGTTATCAAGTAACGGGTAACGCCGTGTGTTGTATATGGATGAAATCACCACTTTTATATACATACACGGCCAGAGTTGGACTGGGTCAAGCATAGAGTGACCCAGTGACCCGGTGACCCAGTTAGTTTACTGACCCAGTGACCCAGTGACCCGGTGACCCAGTTGACCCGGTGACCCAGTTTGACCCGGTGACCCAGCTTGACCCAGTGACCCAGCTTGACCCGGTGACCCAGCTTGACCCAGTGACCCAGCTTGACCCAGTTTGACCCAGTGACCCAGCTTGACCCGGTGACCCAGCTTGACCCAGTTTGACCCGGTGACCCAGCTTGACCCGGTGACCCAGCTTGACCCAGTGACCCATCCTGACCCAGCTTTACTCAGTGACCCGTCCTGACCCGGTAGCCCAGTAATTAAATTATTGTTAGTTATCATCCAAAACAATTTCAAGTAACTTTTAATTAAAAAAAAACTTCCTCAATAATATTCGGCAACAAGCACGTAGCCCAATTTCATTCAAGAGAACTAATACCTAAAAAAATCAAATGCATTTGTTTATAGTTTGTAGTCAAGTAGTCAATGAAAGTATTTAGAGAAAAGATTTATTTGGATTAAGCTAACTAGTAGAAAAAAATTAAATGTGAATGAACACCTGTAAGCAAACTGGAAAGCCCTGAAGCAAAGAAATAACATTATTCTAATACAATTCGGGACATGGAAAGTTTTTTACGGCAGTATTAAAGCAAACATCACAGAAATGGCAGTTGTCAAGCAATCGAGTATTATTTTCAACAAACCAGCATTTCATTTATTGCATAATCTGTACACTTGAACCGAGGGCACTGACTTAACTGCGTTATTCAATCAAACTAGGTGACTGGGTCGAATTGGGTCCCCGGGTGAAATTGGGCTGGGTCACTGGGTCACTGGGTCAAACTGGGTCACTGGGTCAAGTCACTGGGTCACTGGGTCAAACTGGGTCAACTGGGTCACTGGGTCTAACTGAAAAGAGTATGACGTGACCCAGCGACCCAGTGACCCAGTTTAATTTAGTGACCCAGGTGACCCAGTTGACCCAGTGACCCAGTGACCCAGTCCAACTCTGTACACGGCCCGTCAGTGTCAGTGGTAGTATGCGAATGGTACATTGGGTGTGACCATTGTTTATTTGAAATGAACAAACAAAAATGTGACGTATAGCCACTACCACACCACCACACAGTTTTGAAAAACGGAAAATTATAACTAAAAGTATGAACCGATTTTTTTCACTAAAAGAAACATATTTAGACTTTTGCTCTAAAATAATTAGGGGAGCTAGTATTTGACTACAAAGAAATTACCATTGAAATCCCTATATGCTGCGTCGCGCTAGGCACCACCCGGTATACAACTCTGTGGACAGCGTTCACATGCTCTACAAATAAAGTAACGTCCATATTGTTACCTTACAACGTTGCTCGGACGATTCGTTTTGTTTATATGTATTTCAGTGACTATGCCGCATTCATTATTAGAAGCTACTCGTAGTGTAGGTGGTACTGTGTTTGAAGAAAAGCACCCAAAGGAAAAATATCAGACGGTACCAAATTTGAAAACTAGTATGGGTAAAATGAATAAAGCATCAACTCCTTCAAAAAATCGTGTTCAAGAAAAATTCAAGCTGTTAGCTGATGTCTTCTTTGTTGCAAATATAATAATGTAAACAATAAGCTATCTATAGATCAAACGGCAAGCCCCTTTTAAAACAATCGCCTCAGAAAAATTATACAGCAGTTATAAACTGAGGTATACCATTTTAGGCCAGTTTCCCCTAATTGTTAAATGCAAATCTTCCATTTGGTTTTAAACTTTTAACTTACTTTCTAGTTTCTTGTATATCGTAATTGCTAGCGGTTTCTGTTCGTATAGCTATAGACTATAATGCCCCAATTCGTTATATTTGGTGTTTGTGCATCAACAGTTCCATTTTATTATTGTTTCAGACACGATAATATCACAGGGTGTTTGAGTGGAACGAATAATAACATAAAAAAAGTTTAAATAGATGAATTGTGGATTTAATAGCTAAGAAAAAGTGCATTAGGGGAACGAGTTGCGACAAACGTTGTTAGAGATTGGGGGTAGTGAACAAAAGATACCGTCCCAAGTACTGCAAATTATTAATACTATGAATCATGTTACCCAAGCGACACAATTAATTCTGAAAGAGCTCAGCTCTATAACACCTCTTTATCTGAATGTCACTAATATACTTATACATAAAAATTTTAAATCAAAATTTCGAGGGGGCTATGACATGAATGATTTGTAGTCGTCCAGTCAGACCACCCACACGAAAACGCTAAACATCCGTCGGCCGGCTGTGCAAAAATCTTATCTTATCAATACGCTTTAAAATTTATAAAACGTTTTAACACAATTTTAAGGAGATCGTAATTTACTAGTTTCCCTTTTTAAAATGGAACTGCAGATGTTACGCATTTTTTATCAATTAAAAGACAGCGTGCGTGCCGTGAAAAAATCCCAGAAGGTACTTAAAAATAATTTTAATGATTGATTTATAGTCACACCAACTCCGATTTTAATTGGAAGTAATAGATAACCATTCGGTTTCTAACTTGTCCCGCTGTGGAGCGAGTGTTGGCACAACATAAATTACTGGCGTCTTACAAACATTATTTGGAAATTTTTTGCACGGCTCCTGTAAGGAGGGGCGGCGCAGCTGACTCCCAATCAATTTGTATACACGTGAAAGTGTGTGGACGATTAATTACCGCCGTTACGAGTGTAAATTCAAATTTCTAGGTTTCTTATTAAAATTAATCCTTCCATTTCGGACATTTAACTATAATTAAATAGATTACAAAGGAATTTATGAGGTCGTATGATTACACACCCTACTAATTGTGTTTAAACACGAAACCTTTAACATGACAAGTGAAGTAATCTTCTCATATCTTAATAT
Source organism: Photinus pyralis (assembly GCF_008802855.1). Taxonomy (NCBI): domain Eukaryota; kingdom Metazoa; phylum Arthropoda; class Insecta; order Coleoptera; family Lampyridae; genus Photinus; species Photinus pyralis. Next base: position 20,558,252 of record NW_022170738.1, on the reverse strand, counting down.
TCATTTAATCACCATTTAATAATCACCGGGTTATATCTGAGCAAGAAAAAATTAACCACCCCATGCTTACGTTATGATCATTATTCTTCTTAAATCCTTTATCTACAATGATTTAGAGGAAATTATATCTTTATAAGTTACAAGGCATAAATCATATCTGATCTTTAACACAACACGAGACATTTTGTTTATCAAAAGGTTTGGGCCTCGTGTAAATTTATTGGTCCAATAATTTATGGTAATGTGATATCTCGAATGTTATTAATTAGGGGTATTTTGGTTCTTACAAATGGTGTGATGAAATTTTTATTTTTAGCTTTAAATGAAGGAACTCTTGATGGGCTGCAGAATGCAGATTAATCTTGTATTAATCAAAACCGTCTAATCACAGTTATTATGAAAATGATGGTGCAAGTTTTTCTACTTCTTTTACTATTTAGAACACATGATTTATGATTAGGTAATATTTTTTAAGGTACATACCTACTCACCTGTAATGCGTTAACGCGCAGCATACTTACAAAAAGGTCTATATAACTGTGCATGGCTGTGGAGGTAATCAAACACATTCAAATGTATCCAAAAGGTTTTACAGGAATTATCTTCGAAGTACTATGGCCACATTACCCGTATACTTCGCCATCAAAAGTCAAAATCAAACTTTACTGTACTAATAGTAGTGTCTATATACAGGGTGGTGCCTAGCGCAACGCAGCATAGGGATTTCAATGGTCATTTCTTTATAGTCAATTACTAGCCCCCCTAATTATTTTAGAGCAAAAGTCTAAATAAGTTTTTTTAGAGAAAAAAATACTGCATCTGTTCATACTTTTAGTTATAATTTTCCATTTTTCAAAACCGTAGAAATCGATAAAATAAAAAAAACATTTTTATAAATCAGTGATGCTTTGCAATCTTTATAACAAACTACAAGCGCATCGCATCTAAGTTATCGTTGTTTGACGTTGAACGATTTTCATATTTAATTCTGTTCCCAGAACAAAAAACTTGTTCTATGATTCTGTTACAACTATCCGATGCAAGAAAAAGCGGCAAGTGTTATTTTAGAGAATGTATGCTGCATCTGCATCAGATACTATTTGTTTATTATTTTCCGGAATCAGAGTACCTACCTACATAATCGAAGAAAAAAAACTGATTTGAAGAAGATTTGTTCCTAAACTTATATTCAGATTTTCCGCTACTGCAGCCAAAATGTTGAATGTATTCTCGTTTTCCTGATGGTTTTGACGGACATTTTGAACGTTATTGCACTTGCAGTTTTTTAACTAATTTATAAACAAGTATAAATTTAATATACGTCAAAGGCAAATTATAATGAAACGTGATCGCTGTTTTTTTAGGTAATTCCAAGGCATATTTGATTTATTGTAAAATGGACCTTTTTATTTTGTCGATTTCTACGGTTTTGAAAAACGGAAAATTATGAGTAATAGCATGAACAGATTCAGTATTTTTTTCTCTAAAAAAAACTTATTTAGACTTTTGCTCTAAAATAATTTGGGGAGCTAGTAATTGACTATAAAGAAATTACCATTGAAATCCCTATGCTGCGTCGCACTAGGCACCACCCGGTATAATACTTTGAAGGAGTGACATTTAAATGTGCCCTCTTTTTAAGTATCATGTTTTCTGATTTAAGGCATCATGTGTTGATAGAGGAAGTTATCGAAACTGACTTTTTAAATTAATTCAGGATGATTTTGTCGACATATACTATGTAGGATATGAGCTTATAATAAAGGATAGAATTACAAGCACGAGAGGTGGAGGTGTGTACATACAGGATTCGAAGAATCGCATACGATTTTCAGTATAGGGGAAGTTTTAGCTTCCTAGCATAAGCTATCAGCTATCGATGTTTTTTGGACATATCAAAATTTTATTAAATATCGACGTTTTACATCATTTTAAGCAACTTCAAAAGAATAATTTTTTTCCGTCTGTACGTACGTACGTATGTTGGCAATTTTCCGAGGTAACGGATCTACGGATTCGGTTCAAATTTTGGATATATATATTAGGCATACGGAAACGGAAACTAACGGTCCGGATTTTTGGAACAAAATTTTCGAGCGCCCCAACGGCATCGAACTCTTTTTTTCAAAAAGCAACCTAAATGTTTTATTAGGGTACAAATACTGTGTTATGCTAGGTTTTATTACAAAAAAACTGAGAAAAAAAGTTAAAAAACTAAAATTTTTTTTTCACCAAAACTAAATTATTTCTAATTACAATTATTAATTATATGATGCCTTCTGACGAGAACCGGAGTTTTCAACGAGGCATTGCCGTTGTCGCGAAGTTACTGTTCTAAGGGAAAAAATTGCAAAACATCAAAATCTGCAAAAAGAGCACACAAAAAGGAACAAATAACAAAACTCGCTTTTGTCGCTCATATTAACGAGCTTCTAAAATGAAGGAGTTGCAGCAAATTGGAGGAATCGGCCATGTTTTAGATTTTCACTCTAAGAGAAAAACAAAAGACGGCAGCTTATTTCTGGCAACGGCAATAGAATAAGCATGAAAAAAAAGGTCACGAGTACCAAAGCCGTTTTTAGCGCATTTCCAAAATAAAAAAATTCGCTATTGTAGCCACTTTGTCCATCCGTCCGTCCGTCCGGCTGTCCGTCCGTCTGTCCGTCCGTCCGTCCGCTCGTTTTGAGACGCTACTAGTTCTTTATCTTAAGAGCTATTGTTCTACTTTTTTCGCTATTTGGTTCGTTATGGTGTCGAGGCTTGCACCAAGGAAGGAATTTTTTCTGCGTTTATTGCTAAAAAAGTTATTGTAAAAAAACCAAGAAACCGTTTTTTACATGTTCCATAAATTTGCCGTTTATTAACGAGCCTAGAGATTATTTATAATTTTGTATTGTCGTCTGTCGTCTGTCTGTTGGTCTGTCCGTCTGTTCCTTGCCTGTCTGTCCCTCTATCTGTCCGTGTGAACGATAACTTTGTTTAGAAATGTCCCATCGCTTTTACATCTCCGTCAGTTATGAACTGAATTGCATGAAATTCAATATGGCCATAGCCTTAGCCGCATAATACACAATGCCAAAAGTTGAGTCGAATCGATTCAAAATTCACAGTGCCCGTTTCGCATCTCGACCATTTATAAACCGAATTGCAAACTTTTTTTCTTACAAAAGTATTTGAATGAAATTTGATACATAGGCACTTGGAATAAATGAAAATCTAACGCCAATTTCAAAATTTGGTTTTGCGCATGCGCAGTGGCAACTTTTTTATTTATGGAAGAATTTAAACTAAATTTAATACATAGACACTTGGAATAAAGGAAAATCAAACGCCAGTTTCAAAATTTGGTTTTGCGCATGCGCAGTGCCAACTTTTTTATTTATGGAAGAATTTAAATGAAATGTGATACATAGGCACTTAAAGGAAAATCTAACGCCAGTTTCAAAATTTTATTTTGCGCATGCGCAGTGCCAAATTTTTTATCTATCGAAGCATTTAAGTGAAATTTGATACTTAGGCGCTTGGAACAAAGGAAAATCTAACATTAGTATCGAAATTAAGTTTGCACATGCGCAGTTCCAACTTTCTTATTTAGAAAAGCATTGAAATGAAATTCTTCTTATAAACTGAAATTTAAGTAGCACCGTAGCACGTCAAAAATGAATTGCCCTTGTGCAACGCTATCTTTGATATTTGTGGCCGGATTTTTACGTTTTTAACAGAAGTTGCATCTTACAAATGGGAAATGAATGCAAGTGGAAATGCGCTTTATGAAAATCGTTTACGATTACTTTTTAACTTGTTGTTTATCTGCGCTAATAAGATAGTTACCCATTCATCCCATCAAAATTGCACCACACTGTACTACATCCCTATACATTTATTCTAAATCTCAAACTTTTAGTCTTCTTGAGTATCTTTAACATACTAATGCAATTCAATTCCATTTTGTAAGTTCTGGGGTGGGTGGGGGTGGTAGTAAAAGTCAGGGCAAAACGGCGTAGGTTCTGGAATAAGCAGGAATGGTGCTCTCAGTCACCTATAGTGCATTCCACAGTGACCTTTCAGTACAGACAGCATATGGATATGTAAATCTTATGGCACATTGGAGCTCAGTGTTGCCTGTTTTAAGTTGGCCACTGCTGTTTCTGAAATCTGTCAGTTATCTTCCCGTTCTGCCAACAAATTTGACTACGGTCTTAGTGACCGTATATTCACACCAAACAGGGTCCGTTCGACGATAGGCTGTCACATCACAAAACATCAGAGGAAATGGGATTCTCCCCATTCACCTTGCAGAAGGGACTGAGGCAATAATGCCCATTCTAGTAAAACTTATTAGGCGGAGCTACTCCCTAAGCTATCTTCCCAAGGACTGGAGGAAGATTTACCGACCCATTAGTCTATCATCCTTAATCCTTAAAACGATGGAGAGAAAAGTAGGGCAATACATAAGGGAAGAGTTCATAAGAGAATCCCATTCACAACAATCAACACGCATACCAAAACGTTCTACGTAGACCGCCCTTCGTACCATCATTTCTAAGATTGACAAAAGCATGCTGGACAAAGAATAGCCCTGAGACATCTTTACGTACATTGAGGGGAACTACTCCTCATATGACTCCCTCAATCAAGCAGCAAGAGACAAAGATATCGACCTGTGCACAAGGCGTTTCACAAAAACCATGTTAGAAAGCAGAGCGATTTAGACCAGATTAGGATCGGAAACAGCCCTTGTGGCCGCGAACAGAGTGATGGGATGGACTGGTAAATCGCTAGGCCGGTCTGGGTCTTGAGTACATACTCATAGTGTATGCAGACGACCTAGCAATTCCGGTGAAAAGCGAACACAAGGCCACTCTGTGTGAACGAATGCAGTATGCCCTCGCTACAGTGCTGGAACGGTACATCGCTCGAGAGCTACAAGTGCACCTGGACAAGATACAAGATACAAACAGTAAGCTTTGCGAAGAGAACAAGACTTAGCATTCCGAAGGTACGATTGGGCATGCAGGAGCTGGAGTAAGTATACTCCAGAATGCAAATACTTACGAATCATGCTGGACAACTTACGTATAACTTGGAGTTGGAAGCCTCACATCACCCTGGTGGCCAACAAGTCTACCATGGCCTTAATGAGCTATCTCAAGCATTATGGGGGTCACTTTGTAATTGGGCGAAAGCCTGTTGAGGGCCCAGATCAAGAGAGGGCCAATAAATAAAAAATAAATCTAGTATTCTCAGTGGATGGAGTTTTTGGACCGCAGGACAACGTTTTTGCGGAGGTATTAGCCGAAAAGTGGATGAAACTATGAAAGTAAAAAGCATGAGAATGGGATGGCTGCAACCTGAAACGTTATTTACTCTGTTGGAGCAATCAACATGTGTATGTGTAATGTATCTCAGTAAGCGTTATAGGTTTCGCAGATGGAGGAAAGTATTAAATTATTGTTGTGATATTTGTGTCAATAGTTTGTTCCGATTTGATTCTTATTTATACTTTCCTTACATCAAATTATCAAAGTCCTCGTGTGAGATCGAAGGGAGTTCAGCGCATTTTTGTGTGGCAGATCAGTATTCTATTAGCCACTTTTGACTCAACCATGAATAAAAGATCTTGTCGAAGGATTCCACATTCCCTTTGACGGTACCCACTTCCGATGTCCCGTTCACCCTCAATTCGCGTTTGAAGATTTAACTCCACCATCAGTAAGATCCTGTTGGGGGCTACCACATTCCCTTTGACGGTACCCACTTCCGACGTCCCGTTCACCCGCAATTCGCGTTTGAAGATTTGACTCCACCATCAGTAAGATCGTGTCGGGGCTACCACATTCCCTTTGACGGTACCCACTTCCGACGTCCCGTTCACCCGCAATTCGCGTTTGAAGATTTTTCTCCACCATCAGTTAGATCTTGTCGGAGGCTACCACATTTCCTTTTTCGGTGCATACTTATATTACACCCACATTTTGGTGGATCTCGCTAAAAACCTTCCACAAGATAGTACTTAATTTTTGGGGGCACTTCTCATTGCTCGAGCTTCTATTCGCGACACGAGAAAGAGAGACAGCCATTCGAGAGAAACGTTAAAACGCGTGACAGAATTCGCAACGGAAGGTAAAAGGTGCCCGAAGTTGACTACCTCTCGAAGACGCGCGCGCGCGCCATGCAAAAGGTCGTTAATTTCGCCCCTAGACCAAAAAACAAAATTCCGCCACGCAGGAGTTGTGCGAGTTTACAACATCTTTCCGACGACACCAATTTGAAAAGAATTGGACCAAAACTGTAGTAGAAGATAGGAAAAAACTGAAAAACCTTCACGTTAGTATACTACGCTCGAGGACGACGCCCAGATGTCGCCAACCCCACATCATGTAGCCCTGTCCCAAGGTTTACAAATTACACGGCCTTGTAGATACACGTACACCCGTTGCCTTTCTACAAGAGTTCTTCTACGCGCCCACATTTGCTGCCAGCCAGCCGACCAGCCAGCCAGCCAGCCAGCCAGCCAGCCAGCCAGCCAGCCAGTCAAAGTGCGCTAAAAAGGCAAAGCTATTTTGCGTAACGAAAATTCAACGGGGTGCTTCTCCGACTTCGTGCTTCAACTTCCCCAATTATTATTAATTCTTACCAATTTAATCTTCTTTTTCAATTGTTCATTTTATAGTATAGGTAATTATGACACATCTCTGAAAGGTTTAGTCATTATCTGTTATTAACCGCTATCTTCTGACGAAATAGTCCTATTTTGTCTTCTCATTCTACCTATTCGACACAGGAAACCATTATAATAATAATTTTCAAATTATTGCCATTGTTGGTATGTAACGAATTTTTATAATTGCAAACATTTATTCGTGAAAGCGATAGGTTCGCCGAGAGCGGCAGCGAGAATAATATACGGAGTTTAATAAGAATTATTTCCCTCAGCTAAAAGATAAACTGTTCGTCTCTTCTATCTATACCTTAAGTAATACGAAAATAATGCGAGTTGAACAGGTTTGTGGTTATAAAATTTTAACAGTGTATCCTTCTTTCGAGTTTTAGTGGCCATTAAATTAGTGGTCAGATTTGAACAACCGATTAGCGTGTTAGTAAATGTGCTTATTTAGCCGTTGTCTCCTAATTAAGTAAAATCCCAATTGCCGCATTAATTATCTGTAGCCGTCATCCCTGTCACTGCTTATCGTTGATACATCAATACACTTGTATAATTGTGACATACAACAGAATTTCAAGATTAAGACTGATGGGTATTGTTAATTAGTTATAAAACATTGATTCCAGATAAATTATTTGCTTTATTACTTTTTTATCTCAATATGTGATGTCTTTTTATCATTTCATTACCGCTGTCTGTCGTAACGCAAGTATAAAATGTAAACCATCGAGCATTAATAGTAATAATAATAAAGGTAGCGCAGCAATAGATTTATTAATTCTGTAGTGGACACTGGACAGGGTGGAGAATTACGGGCTGCTACATCAGTAAGACAACTAAGAACATTTTTTTTCATAAATGTGGCTAAACGAAAATGGCGAACCGCGAGGTGGACACTGTTTTCAGTTCATGCTAAGCGCAAAGGGGCGAAACATGTACATTCTCTAAAACAGAGTAACGGGATTTTCTCTAAAAAATATTCGTTCTGTGGACCAAACCAATGTGTTTACTCTTGAAAAACTTTGAGAAACTAAAATAGTACTTTTTCAAGTCAATTGTCCAATGGAAAACATAAGAGATGACACACCCCATAAAAAAAGGCCAAGTTCAATACCAACAAAAAGAACTCCAAAAAATAAAGAAAATGGGTAGGTATAGGACCACTAATAGCAATTAACGTAAAAACTAAAGAATAAGTCCTAAGAAGTTAGATATACCTATTTATATACAGGGTGGTGACTTGCGTCGCGCATCATAGGGATTTCAATGTAAAATTCATAACATGCCATTATTAGCTCCCCAAATTATTTTAGAGCAAAAATGTATTAAGGTTTTTTATAGACAAACATTTTTTACGTCAATCAACCGCGTTAGTTTCCAATTTTTTACATAATGAAGACAGAATATTGGAAAAATAAAACCTGCATCTTTTTCAATAATCTGTGATGCCATGGAATTTTATAATACAAAAACTACAATATCCGTCATGCCATGGAATGTCTGCTATAAAACAAATCAAATTCTATCAAAAAGTATTATATTTAGAACAGCGAATTCAACATAAAGAAAGACCAAATTACTAAAAACGGTTTGCTAATACAACAATTGACAGTAAATGTTCGAATAAGTCACCATTAACTGCAAGACAGTAACCAAGTCGATCATAAAATCCAGCTGCTAATTGACAACTTGACATCTTTTTGTTTTAGAAAATTCCATGGCATCGCAGATTATTCAAAAAGATGCGGGTTTTATTTTCTCAATTTTCCGTCTTTACTATGTAAAAAATTCAAAATTAATACGGTTTATTGACGTAAAAAATTTTTTTCTACAAAAAACCTTTATACATTTTTGCTCTAAAATAATTTGGGGAGCCAATAATCGCATGTTATGAATTTTACATTGAAATCCCTATGATGCGTGACGCAAGTCACCACCCTGTATACCTAAGGGAAGGTGTAGAGGTGGGAGTTGTACCGATCATCATACATGGAATTCGAGGCATGTTCTAATAGGAGAACTGAACAAGAGCTAAAAGACCAAGGTGTTATACAGGGTGTAGCATCCCTCGGATCATAACTCATTTACCATAAAAGACACCGAAAAAAATCTTAGAGCAAAATTGTACACAATTACGGCCGGCATGTTTCCAAAAATTTTTTATCACCAGGGGTGTGTTTTATTCCAGTGGCGTATCAAACTTGCATTTTTTTAAATGGAACACCCCATATTTTATTACTGATTTGGAGAGTACTTGAAAAGTAGGTACTAATTTTTTGATATAACATGTTATACCCCCAACTTTAACGGTTTCGCTGTTATAATCTTTATTCGTCAAAATTTGACAGTTTTTCGAAATTTTTTTGAGAGAAACTAAACCGCACACGCGGCTAATTTTTAAGACCTCGGTTAAGACCTCTTCCATAATGACATAATTTTTTATAGGTACATTATCGTCTTTATCGAAAAAAATAAAATTGTTGATTGATCTTCTCTAAATGTCACATTTTTTAAAAATTTCAAATGGCACCCCCCTAAAGGGTCGAAGCGCCAATTTGTAAAAAAAAACTTATTTTCCGAACCCAAGTGTGCCATGATAAAACAAAAGATGTTGACTTCTCACAATTAACAGTCAAGTGTCGACAGTGTATGATTGTTTTTTAATCCACGTTGCAAAAACTCAAGCAGGAATGGTTGATATATAGTGTTTATTCTTAGAGACCTTTACTGGAATTGTTTGCTGGCGGCAGGAGTGTGCGCTGGAAGATATCATGGCAGCACACATTCAGATTCACGTGCGGTTCAAAAGGTGTTGGATAGATTTACAGCTACAGGGAATGTAAAACGACCAAGGAGAATTAAACGGACGCTGGTTTTGGTGGAATATTGTGAATTGCAAGTTCTGGGAGCAGCTGTTGACAATCGCCAAAATTAGTGTGCGTGAAATTAGTACTCCCAGTAGTTGTAAATTTATCCTTTTGAAACGCGTGCGGATCTGGATGTGTTCTGCCAGGATATCTCCCAGCGTACGCTTGTGACGTCAACAAACAATTCCGCGGTAACAGTCTCCAAGAATAAACACCAATTAAACCATTTCTGTTTGTGTTTGGAACATTTTCGAAGCGCTGATTAAAAAACAATCATACATTGCCGGCTGTGTACTGTTAATTGTGAGAATTGTATATATTTTGTTTTATCATGGCACACTTATTCGGAAAAGAAAATTTCTTTTACAAATTGGTTTTCTCTGAAATTTTTTTTATGGAATATGTGGTTTTGTTTATATCAGTGGAAAATTTGTAGTTTTGGCTACCCAGAGGTATAATTTGTTTACGGGGGGTGCCATTTGAAATTTTTTGAAAATATTGACATTTAGCGAATTTTATTTTTTCGATAAAGTACCTAAAAAAATTATATGATTGTGGAAAAGGCCTTAACCTGTGCTTCAGTCCAAAAATTAGCCGCCTGCGCCATTTAGTTTCTCTAAAAAAATGTCATTGCATAAAAAAATAAGTACTATTCTTGTACTCTCCAAATCAGTAATAAAATATGTGGTTTCAATTTAAAAAAATGCAAGTTTGATACGCCACTGGAATGCAGCACGCCCCTGGTATCAACATATTTTAGAAACATGCCGGCAATTGTGTACAATTTTGCTCTAAGACTTTTTTCGGTATCTTTTATGGTAAGTGAGTTATGATCCGAGTGATCTTAGGTACTACACCCTTTAAGAATCGCTATGATTTTGAAATTTTCAACGGCCCTAAAGATTTTTTGTTGCCAGGCGAGAAAAAGATGCATGTATAGACGTGTACCAAATGGCAACAAGTGCTGTTTACCTACATTAAAACAACCTGTAGCAAAAGTAATACCTACTCTTTGCTTGTAGAGACCCTTGGATTGAAAACAATGCAAAAGTTTGAATGATGTGATGTGACACACTAAAATGACCTTGGGATGTACCGAACAAAGAACACAAGATTAATAAATATAATACAAAATAATAATCATAATAATAATCTTCACATATGGCATATGGTCCTACTATAGGAATAATTGCTCCCTCCGTCATTAGGGCCAGGATTAAAGCCTGGGTCCAGGATCAGTGGAATTAGCCAGATCGACTGAATAGAAGCCAGATTAGGAAGATCAGCAGTGTGAGTATGTGGTCTGTAACTGTGACGGTTTGATCAGAAACAGACATCAGCTCCTTGGCAATAGTTATCTGGAACCGGGAGGATGAAGCAACTTAGGCTAAACAGGATCCTATACTTTATTAAGGAGAGCGGGCTCTGAACCTAGTTTCAAAAGGAGTGGGATGGGAACAATGGGCCTTCAGTGTGACTAAGTGCTGCCTCGTCGGGTTCCCCTTAGGAATAGAATAGAAAAACCTCTCGGCTACGACTCGTGGATTTCACGTTACACGCATTTTGTTATTGTGTCCATATCGAACTTAATATAACTATAAGAAATAAACTTATAAATCACCTAACTTTAATGACAGTTTTTTAATTAATTTGAAATTGTGCTTGTCGCTTGTGTTGTGTTTTTGAATTCAAGAATTGTCCAAGGAACTTCAGTTAAACTCAGTGCGCACTAGTACCATAGCTAACCTAAGAGTACTAAATCATACATTAGGTTATGCCCATAAACCTAGCAGAGCAAGGTCAGTAGAACACAATCAAACATATTGCATAATTAGGTGCTAATTAGGTGTTAATTAAGTGCCCTATTCCCGAATTAAATGCTTCTTTTTTTAAAAGATTATTACATGTTTTTCCAGGTTCACTCAGCAGAACACTACCTCAAAAAACCAAGAAAATGAAAAGTGAACTAACGATAATTAGGTGCTAATTAAGTGCCCTATCCCGAATTAAATGCTCTTTTTTTTTAAATTATTACATGTTCTGCCAGGGTCATATGAACTCAGCAGAGCAATACCTTAAAAACCCAAGAAAATGAAAAGTGAACTAATTGATAATTAGTTTTATCAAGTATCACATAGCATCCTACGTCCCGTGCCCGTGCTACGCTTGCACTTTTCATAATTCAACGCACAATATAGCAGTTTGTTTTCGAAGTAAGCCTTTGTAACATTTGTAAGAACAATTTTTGTAACTTATTGCATTTAAGGCAATAAATTAGCACCATTTAATACACCAAATTACACTTAAAGCCGTATTTGTTTTTGTAAACACAGTGCCTGTCTGCTTAAATCATATAAATAGTAGAAGTAAAAATAAAAAAAAGGAAGAGCGCAGAATTTGAAAACAGGCCACTTAATTAGCACCTAATCAGCCCCTAATTATTAGCTACTTCACTTTTCATTTTCTTCTGTTTGTAAGGTAGTGCTCGGCTGAGTTCATATGAACCTGGCAGAACATGCAATAATTTAAAAAAAGGAGCATTCCATTCGGGAATAGGGCACTTAATTAGCACCTAATTATAGTTACTTCATTTTTCATTTTCTTGGTTTTTTGACGTAGGGCTCTGATGACTTCATATGCACCTGGCAGAACATGTAATAATTAAAAAAAGGAGCATTTAATTCGGGAATAGGGCACTTAATTAGCACCTAATTATAGTTAGTTCACTTATCATTTTCTTGGTTTTTTGAGGTAGTGTTCTGCTGAGTTCATATGAACCTGGAAAAACATGAACTTAATAATTTAAAAAAAAGGAGCATTTAATTCGGGATTAGGGCACTTATATAGCACCTATTTTAGCACCTTAATTATGCAATATGTTTGATTGTGTTCTGCTGACCTTGCTCTGCTAGGTTCATACTTTATGAACATCATTAGGTTGACGTGTTTTTTAAGTGAATATACAATGCTGCAAAACTCACCGTATAATGTAACTACTACACCCTTTAATCCCCTTTCATGACTGGTTGCTGGCTAAGAAACACACCAAAACATCGAAATCGCTACGAGTGCGATCACAATCTTATTTCATTCATAATTTTGGTTTGCATTTGCAAATTAGTAAAAGTGCTTGTGACTTTATCTAATTAAAATGCAACTCTAAATAGTGTTAATGTCAAAATGTTTAAAAATAAATATGAATAGTGAATATTTTGTATTTGGGCAGGTGACAATTTATTTGCATGAACTTTAATTTTGGCTGGTCAGTTCCTCATGGATGGCGAACATCACAACGTGTAAAGTGTTAAGAACAATTATGACAGTTTAAAGTTGTAGTTTCAAAACGAAGATTCTTCCATAAATTAGATGAATATCATATACACCTGCGTAAACAATTGACGGTTAACTGAAACAAAAGGCAGACGAGACATGAGAAGATCGCGTAAAAACAAATGTCAGCGGCACCTTAGCCGTTTTTACAACGATTTCTATTTAAATAAAAGTGCAAAATGCTGCTAATTCCATTTTTGGTCTTAGACTGTAACCATACTGAGCTGAATCTTTTACGTACTCGTGCCGATGGTGGTAAAGAGTTACATTCTTTAAGGAAACCTGCTCGAGTTAACAAATAAATCGTTTTTTATCCGATTTTGCGTTGACACAAATTTATGTGTTCGCTTCCGAGAAGATTGACAGAAATCTTGTGTTACGACTGTGATGCTGTCGCGTTTATAACTCAAACTCCTCGAACACATTCTTGGCGACAAAATGGCGGTAAAGCGAACGAAAAGATGTGTATAAATTCGAAATTTAAATAAGACACTTGTAAACAATCGACCAGTCGAATGTTGTTTTAAGGCAACTATAGCGTTCGATATCAAGGCTGACGTGATTTTAACACATTTGTCCGCAGATTCGGCAAGTCAATTGTTTTTATACACTTATGGCCAGCTGTAGCTTCGTGAGAAAACTCGTGTTTCTGTCTGTATTAAAATCGTCAGACTCAGACGTGAGGTTGCTATTTTGCTGCTTCTCCCAGTAGACTTGAATATTAAAACATTTGTAATATCCAATAGCGTGTCTAAATTACAATTGAACCATCAAAAGCGAAACAATTCAAAAAACGTTTCACAGCAAATACCAAGTCTCCGAATAAAGCGGACTTGGTTATACATCAAAGCTTAAGGAAAAAGTGAGCACGTAATATATAAATGCTGCTAACGTTCCAAAGTCTCGACAAAAGCTGATGAATTGAATAATGATTGTATATTTTTAACGCATTTAATTCACTTAATAGCGTGGCGGAATCTTTAGTTCACATTTTATCACCAAACAAAAAGATATTAAAATGTGTCAATTACAAAATCTACATTACTTATTAGTTTTAAAATCCTTTTGATTAATATTAGAAATGAAGAGATTTGAATATTAATAGGAGAATAGTACAAAAATAATAATTTACATCGGCTCTAAATATTTAGCATGTCAAAACGATACAGAAAATCCGCAGCCCAATTCGGCTTGTGCCACGTGTTGCTACTTGTGGTACAAAAAGAAAAGAAAATATGCTAATAGTGGTTGTTGTAAAAGCCTAAAAGGGGTTGTAAACGTGAATATCGGGTATAAAGCCAGGCTATTTTCGGTTCAACCTGAAAATAAAATGGTTGAGCATATCAAGAAGGCAGCGGAGATGTAAATTCTTGTAACAAGTTAATGGACAATTCTCAAAGATATATGGTTGCAAATAGGTACAGACAAACGAGTACATATTTGAACGCGAATTAAAGTTAAAGTTCGTGACCCTTATTTAAAGGATAATTTACGGTTTAGAAACTAGGTATTATGGTAAACACGAACTATAGCGGATATTTTAAACGCGTGAATTAAAGTTTGGTGACCCTCAAATTACAGAGATGGTTTACGAATTAGAAACTATTACGGTAAATACGAACACTAGCGGAAGTTTTAAAAGCGCCAAATTTAAATTATGTGACACTGAAAATTAGAACAAGGGACTTAGGATCATCTAATTTTTAGTAATCGTATTTGAACTTCAAAATCAAAGGAGCCTTTCATTGTACGAGATCTAGGTATTTGCATCGACTGTTGTACTTTTCAATCATTTGAATCAGTATAGTGGATCAATCGGTACTCCGAGTTTGAACGACCAAGTGATTTTCGGTCTTATTTAAGACCAAGTGATCTGAAACAGAGATACGACGATTTATGATTTTTTCAAGCATAGGAAAAGGTACTATTCTCCTGGAAAGGTTTGCTTTAACAATCCCCTTTAATGAGCTAGTCGACGATAAATGTAGTATATTCCATATATAATGGACACCCTGTATAATTACTATATATATTCTGTTGATGGGCGCTCTTCATTTTTTAGGGGTGAAAACTACCTCGTTTTAAGTATTGTAAACTAGTCAAACCTCTAGCTAGAACGATAATACCAAATAATTTAAATTAGGGTTTAATTAGGCGGTTGTTTTTGCTGAACAATGTAGGGAATGTAACGGAGACATTATAATTAATTCGATTTCGTCCTACTTCTCGTTAGTCTTAATATATATCAACTAAATTGGGGTGGTTCTTTTATGCAATTATATGTAAATGTGCCTTGGCTAGGAGTCAGCCTCTAATCTTCTTCTGGCCTATTACGGAAAAGGATAAAGGTAAGTAAATAATCTTTATTTTATAGTCGATGTTAAATTGATATTCCAACAGTCTTGAATGAGTAGGTTAAGTCGCTCTTTAATAGTGAGGGTAGATAATGTGATCACTATAACCGCAAGGGTAGATACAGTGAAACAGATGAGTATGCATTCTAATGACGAACATATCACAACGCTGTTTCTATAGAAACGACGGCGACGTCAGAACCTAAGCTTGCTATATTTAAGGATTAATCTAAATTCAGAATTTTCTTCTACTATAATATAAAGTTTTGTATTATATACATTATACACGACGATAAAGGGAAATTAACCATCTCGCGAAAGTTAATTCACCCGCAGCTGCGCTACTCGGGAGTTAACATCTTTCACTCAATGGTTAAAATATCACTTTATCGTCTTATATAATTGTATAATAAAAAGCTATTATTAAAGTATGAAACTTATTTTCTTTAAGATTTACCCTGGCTGCAATAGAATGCAAATGAGTAAATGGGGGTTTAAGGCGAAGCAGCCCTGTGAAGTAAAGGATTAGACATCCTGTAGTGACGTTATTGAGCGGCAGAGCAAAGCGATGCAAGCTTTATAGGGGAGTCCATGGTGTCCGTCTGTCCGTGAACACGATAACTGTCAAACGCTTGGACCGATTTGGTTAAAACTTTGCACAGTTAAAGGCGGATTCCCACTACCCGTGGCTTGGCGAGTCTTTTGGAGTTGTACGAAGGGGAACTAGTGATATGGAACCCACGACATCCGCAGCACAAAAATAGAAATTTCGTACACGACGCTTCGCTTCTCTTTCAAGACGTTTAAAGCGGCAAGTTAATAATAAGCCGCCGCCAACGCGGCAATGCGCTGTCGTCGACTTGGCATATTCGAACAGACTAACTACGCCACTGCAAGTTCTTTAAAAAAACAAGTATCCGCCACCTAAGATCGTGTATTGACACGTGTAGTGGGAACGAATGGCTCGGCTCGTCTTTTAACTCGCCAAGCCACGAGCCGAGCCATAGGGTCGCCAAGCCGCGAGTAGTGGGAATCCGCCTTACATATATACCACATGTAACAAGCCAATTGAAAATGGGTCAAATCTAATGACTCCGTGGGGTCACACCGAGGTGCTCTGCCGCTTTTTTTTCGCTCTTTATGGGTTTAGTTGTTATTCGAAAATGTAATATAAAAAATACGTAATGTGTTCCAGTTCGAAATATTGCAGGTGCAATAAACGTGAGGTCAAACTGTTGGCTTAACATTATTGCACCTTCCCTAAGTGATTGTCAACTAAATCGATAATTAATAAACTATTCAAACTGAGAGGTTCTTTACTTAATACCTTTACAGGATATATTACAATGCATTGATACAAACACACTTTGTATTTATTGATAGGAAATGTTTAACTCTATTTGTAAATAAAATAAACACTGTATAATGATCGACCATCGCGTACTAAAAGGAAATTGATTGTATCTTCGTAAACACACTGTACAATGAAAAAATTGGGCGACATGTTAATATATCTTAAGGAATTTTGGGGGCAAGTGTACAATTTCTGTGGGCAATTGGTAGGCACCAGTTTGATACAAAATCGCGAGTAGCTGGTTAACTCGTCTTTACATAAGTTTAGAAAATAGCACTTGAACATATATGTGTTTTCAATATTCTGCAGTTAATAGTATTTTACATTATTAGCCAGGTAAGTGAGTGTTTACTGGCGATAGGAGAAGTTGACTAGCGAGCCGTTAGGCGAGCTTGTCATCTCCTAGAGCCAGTAAAAACTATTACCTGGCGTATAATGTACAATATTTTATTTGTTACTCATTTGTAAACAATAGTAAACTAGACAATTATTACTTTCTTCAAGTGTTTATGATGTACAAGGCACTATTTTATTATTTATCAGAAATCTTTAATGAAATTTGTCTAGAGTCAATATATTTTTCTTTTATGGCATTTGTATATTTTTTTTTAATATGTGTCGATCTCCATTTTCTTTATTGAAAAATATTCTCCACAATATTTAGTATTTGTATCAATCCAATATCTTCAAATGAGGACAAACAAATGGCTTTATCAAAAGTTATAGTATTTTACATTATTAGCCAGGTAAGTGAGTTTTTACTGGCGATAGGAGAAGTTGACTAGCGAGCCGTTAGGCGAGCTTGTCATCTCCTAGAGCCAGTAAAAACTATTACCTGGCGTATAATGTACAATATTTTATTTGTTACTCATTTGTAAACAATAGTAAACGTAAATAATTAGTTCTTAAATTGATCTTGAAGAAATGTCTAAAATATCATGTTATCCATGTAACAGAGACTTCGCATTCATTCTGGCCAATGAAATTACTAGATTACTAACTTGTAAAATTTTTACAGGTCTGCTGTCAGTTTTACATATCTGCTGTCAGTTTTACAAGTCAGTAGCGTTTAAACATGACGTTTACCCGTTTGCGTTTTGTCTTGTTAATCAACGTTTACAACTGAGTAACAAATAAATAAAATAGTTTATGATGCTTGTTGCCTTCCATAACGCGAAAAGTGATAAACCTGCGGTGAAGTAAGGTTTATTACACGAACCGGGTATAGAATCCATAGTAGGCGTGGCCTTGTAAAACTTTTTTATGATCTTGTTTTGCCTGAAAATGAACAAGAGCTTACCTTTAACAAGCCATAGTTCGGTCCGCATTGCCCATACGGTAGTCATTGAAAAAACATTTTTTTTGTTTACAATCTACAATTTTGTTCCCACAGTTTTTTAAATGCATATTTTTCGAGTTTTATACATTTTGATTGCCTCCTTACTGTCAAAATTTCAGGTTCGATTCATTTTCACGGAGTGCAAGCTGAATATGAAGAAATATCGTATTTTAAGTGAAAACGGTCCTTGTCTCCCCTAACAAATATTAATTTTAAGAAAATAAGCCATATGTTGTGTATGAGTCTTAACTTTACTCATAAAGAGCACCAAACGTGAGAGTTGTCATGACGACCACAAACTTCTGAAGCAAGAAGTTGCCAATTTATTAAATTAATAGTTCTAGTACTAGAAAGAATGCACCTTACATCAATTTGTGATATAGCATTATGTGACATATTATCATCGATATATTGATGCAGCAACATTCTTAATAAACAATTTCGTTCAAGTCAACAAATACTTTAGGCTGATGTTCTTCTAAGAACTATAGGATAAAAAAGTAATCAGAATAATAAAAAAATCCAAATTTAGCTCTTGTAAACGTTTCTTAACAAACGATTATATCTAAATTATCTCTATCGATTTCAGAAGGAAGATAACAATGCATCATCTCAAAATATCCTGTAGATAATAGTTAGTGTTACAAAATCACCCTATAATATTAAACAAGCAATTCCCAGTTACCCCTCTTAAAGAGAATGTTTCGTAGACGCAAGAGACGGGTTTAAATCGTTCATCCACTAACTGATACCTTTCACATTCTAAGATTCGATGTAATAGCTCGTTACCAACCCCTTTGTTAAACTATCCTAAGCGGTTTATAAGACTGTGATTGGACTCTATAAGTAGAACGAGAGGAAAACGCACAGTCTTAGACTATTGGGGTAGATGTTTACTGATGATTTTCCCCCGAGGAAATAAGATCCGGTAGCCATTTTCTAGCGGGTTGCTATTATTTAAGTAATTGTTCTACGCTATTAGCTCGACGGTAATCCGTTTAGTGAATCTAGTTTGGGAGACTTTATTAGCTTCCGTTTATTCTGGCAATTTGCTTACATGTCTGTAAGGGGTTGTTTTAGGGCAATGCCGTGCAGACTTTACATCCTCGCGCGATGATTAAATTTTATAATCTTAATTTTTAACCGCGCGGGCTTCGTTAAAAGGCGTAGAAAAACAAACTAATAAAGCTATTAAAAACTTCCCAACGATTTACTTTATTATTGGTGGCATTAGGTAATGCGCAAACTTTTTAATTTGGGAAAAACAGGATTAGAAAATAAAATAATAAAAATAAATTGAAAACATTTTAAACGGGGTCGAATTTATTTTAAAGGTGTAAAATCGACTCCAGAGTCCAATTTCCGCTTGATAGAAAGTCAGGACGGAAATTTCAGGAGAAGAAGATGGCCGATTGAAAATAATTGTCACAGAGTTTTGTTTCGGTTTCTGTTGTTTCAAAACGGCAATCGGTCCCGGGATGCTCGTCTACCCGATGCATTCAATTTATGCGGTTCGATTTTAGGAAAGTATTGTATTGGGAGATATAAAATAAGAAATAGTTATGGCTCCTGTTCCTTTCTAAGGTTTCTGTGAAGTCAAATAATTTCTACCATCGAAACGTAACGCGACCGCTGTATTTTTATTATGATTTGCTTGGGGCAAACTAGGGTTATATCGTGAAAATATCGTTTCGCAGATGATTTTTGTTTAGTTTATCGACCTTGTTTATGGCGACATATTGTGCGGAAAATTTCTCGGGGTGAGTATTTGCTTTATTCGATATTGGATCTGATATCAAAACATTAAATAATACGATAGGGTGTTATTTTACAGAGCAAATAAAAAGGCAATTTCGCTTTACAGAAAAAACCCGAAGGATTAATTGAATCAGTAATACGGTAACCTTAACTAAAATTATGGCCGACGAAAAACGCTCAAAAATCTAGCTTATGCCCATTAGACATCTAATTAATGTCAGAATAGCGGCTGAGATGATTTCTTTGTTGCGAACTAAACGAGTTACAATGACAAAATAAAATATATACGAATAAAACTTGAGCCGAAACCGTTTTGATTGATACAAAACAGACGGCAGTGTAAAAAGGTGAACATCGTTCCCTGAAACAAACGAATGCCGCAAGAATGTAAAATTTTGCTTTATTTTTTGCCGTCTTGATTGTACATAATTTTTTTTATTTTTACTATTGTATTCAACCCGTTTTTAGGAATTATAAAAGCGGGGTATTAGGATTCCAATGTTATGTCGCATTTTTTCGATAGTATTTTTGAGGCATTTCGATTGGCCCCTGATAGCGTAATTTGAATATCTTACCTTTCTTACCCACGAATACTAATGGGATGGTATTTCTGCAAATAATTTGGCGATCAATAATTTATTTAAAATTGGGTTCGAACCACCGAATTTAATTTTAAGATTTCACTATACCTACACGCATTCTTTGGTTGTAGGTACTATTCCAATTGGCCATATAGGTAATTAATGAGAGGATTACAGTAAAATTAATATTTTTATTGTAGCTTGAAAAATTCTGCGTTTGCTAATGCCATCATTTATTATTTTTCAATTCGGGAAACCGGAATAATTAAATAAACTAAATGTAGGATTTGAGTAAAAATCGAATTTTTGTTTAATAATTTCACGGTTTGAGTGATTTTTACGAAAATGCCAACTTGTGATAACCTACCCCTATGGTTAGGCAACACACTTTTACATTTGAAACAAAAATAAGATACTCTCTGTATACACCGACACCCATCGTGGTACGTTTTCGATTTCGCCCGTTCTATAGGGAGATGCCGAAGACCAGGGGATTTTGATAGCGGAGCTTGGGAAAAAAATTAGCGGCGGGTAACGGGATTCTAATGCGGAGTTAAATAGGAGTATAATGGCGAGTCTAGCGTTTATTTTGTTTGTTGTGCTTGTGTTTAAAAAGTGTATTTACAGATAGTGATCATTTTATTCTTGCTTGTAGGTACTAACTATTAACTATTGAATTTTATGTCACAATTTGTTATATTGTCCATGTCCAGTACAGTGGATGTAACATGGGCAATCGCAGGATGTTACTTTGGCACAAAATAAGACAACCAAAATATGTCCATATTCAACATTGCTTGGACGTCTTTAATGGGCGTTTCAGAGATGTCCATTTAATGTACTGTGCATAATAAATTCTGTCTAGCAATTCGTCTATTAATCTTGAAACTAAAACAAAATACTACGGGCATGTCAGATTTATAAAAAGTTGCATATCTGTACATTACACGGTCACATGTTTGTCTTCATTCTTTGCACGTTCATCGCATCGTCTCAACCATTTCTGTATTGCCAATTCTAACAGAAAATTTTTTTACTTAACTTTGAACTTATACAAAGTATTTTGCTAGAGTTATGTTTATAAATTCAATGGTTATGTCCACTAAAGGACATTCGTAGAACGTATATTTAAAACATGCCCAAAACGGTGAAGAACATCTTATGGATGTTCATCTTAGGTCCATGGACATTCGAACATATAATGGGCCTTAAACGTACATCCATAGGATGTTGTCGTGTGCTATATGGGATACAGTCCGATTCTTCGCTGTATCTGTTACTGTCTTACTCGTGGCGCGCTGCCGGAGGGTGCGTAAGGTATACGAGAAGGGGAGGGTTATCTAATTTGACGTTTTTCTGTATGAGTGGTTTAACTGTTTCCTTGGAGTAAGGACCGCATAGTCCGATTCTTTGCTCTATATGTTGCCTGCTCGTTTGGTACGGATCGCAGCTCTTGGCATTTTAGCAATACGAGAAGGGGTCCTCTAATGAACATTTCCTCTATGTAAAATATGTTTTGCTTGGGCGATAATGGACCTTAACATGAATACCTACTAGTGACATTGTCACACGTACTTTTCGTGTTAAATTTATTGTACTCGAGGCTGGATTAGACCCACATCATTTTAATGTTTTTATGTAAATGCAATTTACTACTTTACGAGTTGCTTTGCCTAAAGTGATCGTAGATTTGTACTGAATTGATTGATCATGTTTTCCACTTACCTATTTGTGTATTTTCTCTTGCATTGTGTTGCCGTAGATGATTTATTTCATGTATTTGTGTGGGCCGGGGTTTTTGTCCAGAACTAAGTTTTCCCCTGGTTTCGCCTTGTTGTGGGCGAAATATATTTATTAAACGGCAGAGCACGGCAGAGCCGTTTGTCCGTCCGTGAACACGATAAGTATCAAACGCTTTGCACAGTTGACCTATATGCCACATATAACAAGCCTATTGAAAATGGGTATCGTACCTGGTGATCTTAAATCATAAAATTAACGGATCCAAACTTATGTGTTAGAGAAGACCAAATCAATTTTTTTCACAAATTAACTAAGGGCCCAATAAGTTCTTCTTTTACAACCACACCATCAAAATGGCGACTAATTGATTTCAGCGGCCATCTTTATTCGTTCAACCAATAAGCATCATACCTTTTGACCAATACCACGTTTTGAAAGTCATTAGCCAGAAACCTGAGTAAACGGTTACCAGGCTGCCATACGAAACGGATCTAAATCATCAGAAACTGACACGTATAACCCATTAACTCTGCCTAATCTGGCGTTACAAGCTATCTTACGTAATTAATCGGCTAATGCTGGACCCTGAAACATCGACATACAAAACACTGAGCGACCAATTTGAAAACAATTGGACCAAAACTGTAGAAGCAGATAGGAAAAAACTGAAAAATCTCCAGGTTAGTATAACACGGGCGGTGATGGCGCCCAGATGTCGCCGACCTATAGGTATATCATGTAGCCCCGTCTCTAAAGTATTAATTACACGGCCCCGGTAGGTACACGTACGCTCCTCGTCTTTCTACATGCATAATTCTTCTACGGTACCGCATTCGCTGCCATCCAGCCAGCCCGTTAGCCGGCCGGCCAAAGTGAGATTAAAAGCTACCCTTTTACAAATGAATTTGCAAAAATTCGCTAAAAGATGAAAATGTAACATTTTACTTTTCCATTTACCAAGGGTAAGGAAAAGTAATGTGACAGCGATGAAAAAAAATAGAGGTACAACCGGATTTAGCCGTTTAGCAGTTTGGCAATATTATAATCTATTTCGACTATTTTTTGCATGATGGATTTGAGTATGTAATCCTCCGCCATTATGCGTATGACCATATTACTGATCTATTTGAAATTTGGCAGGAGGCTTTATCACAACCGTAATTCTCGCGTCCTTTTTTCATCTTGCCCTTATGCCCACGCGCCCTTATGTCTCGCGCCCGAACCCAATAGATACAGTGCGTTCGATATAATAGAGCCATAATTTGACATGTGACATTACGATCTGTCCGATCGCATATTGCAACTTCCGATTTCACTTCCCGCGTGACCGGAAGTGTGTAGATACAATTTTTAATGTTCAAATGCAATACCTATCTTTTTTTAGAGCAATCAATTTTCTGTACGACTGAATAAATAGGTATACAATGTGCATAATATGGTTAATAGAGATACACAAAAAATGGAAAAATTTAAAATGTAGAAAACTTACGAAATCTAGCAAGCCGTGTGTCATATCACACAGAAAAGACCTAAACCTCTCGCCAGGAAAGATTGCCGGTCACAGAACACTTGATCCCGATCTACAATCTATGTTTTTCTAAAGATGTGAACGACTTCCGGGATAGTATCGTGTCAATGTTAAACGAAAAGACTTTTCGTTCAACATTGGCACGATGCTATTCCGGAAGTCGCTCGCATCTTAAGAAAAACATAGATTGTAGATCGACACAAAGTGTGCTGTGACCGGTAATCTTTCCTGGCGAGAGTAATACATTAACTTGCCCAATGGTTCCCTTCAAAGATTTACTTTTGCACGATGCGCGTGTAACACAACAGACATCGCGCATCCTGACAGCACACGGCATGCTCGATTTCATGTTCTCTATTTTTTCTATTATTTATTGAATTACGAATTTTTCCAATTTTTTGTAAATCAACCATAGTAATAAACGTATTCCTGATACTGATCTCATTAGTAAACTATACCTAATTTTAACAAGTGAAATACGCGTAATTCCGAGCACCAACAAGAGTAAACGTACCTACGTTAAAGATGATGTACAACCTACCTACAACTGATGCAGTTATATAAACGATTACGGTATAACCAAAGAAACTCTTAATAAACGGAAAATAAGAAACAACTAAAGATAAATTCCTTCAAATACTAATCTTCATCAATCCATGTGGATTAACACAACACAGATCAACATTTCTGAACGCGGTTGCAGTTAAAACTATGCCCGGTAAGTACCTACAAGAAGGGTTCTTGTTTCGATAAGTGCCAATTGGATACATACGAAATCTTGGCAACTTACCTAAGCGTCCGTGAATTAATAAGTTTAACGATAAACTTTAAAGTATTTACAGGTATGTTTTTAAGATAAAATATTTGAACATAAATTTTCTAAATTGCCGACTATGAAAGATATAAAAACCTAAAAGCACAGATTTAAATATACTATAAAAGTAAATAA
Organism: Photinus pyralis; assembly: GCF_008802855.1. Lineage (NCBI taxonomy): Eukaryota > Metazoa > Arthropoda > Insecta > Coleoptera > Lampyridae > Photinus > Photinus pyralis. The sequence goes on along the minus strand of NW_022170738.1, from coordinate 20,533,782 downwards.
AACGCGCATTCTTTTAATATAAATAACTTCTTCAAAAGTCAAGATTATTATACCTATCCGTCTATAAGGGCGAGGCATTTATTTTGCCTCGCATTATACATTTACGATAGAAAAGGTAGGTAAAGAGAGTTTGAACAAATGAAAGGCAACAAGAGCCATTAAACAAGTGAACATCTTGATAAAGTCGAGCGCTATGGCAAGATGGACGATGCGAGCGGGACATAAACATTAATTTTAACCTAACAGCACGACTAAACCACTGAGATATCAGATTACACGTGATTCCGAGAAAAAACTAACCATTTAAGCGTTTAAAACTAAACGTTCCTGGTGATTAAGTGGTCACTAGGACGAGAATTTTGTTCATTTTGTTCGTTGGTAGTTAATTTGAGGCTTTATTAGTACTTTGAAATGCTTTGCTTGAGTTAATAAAGTTATTTGTGGGACGGTGGATGGACCATAATATTTTCGTTCATTAGTAAACCTAAATTAATTACAGCGCATCTGTTATATTCTACGAGTTTTTTGTATCTACATGAATTTCAATCATCTGAACTAGTTTGGGAATAATTTGCGCGTATCCTTATTAAAAAATGTTGTTACGTGAAGATCGGTCGCGTTTAAATAAATTATGTTAAATTGTGAACAGAGATGTATCAGGCGTTGTTTTGGGAAAGCTTTTCTGGTATGCAACTATACAAATCAAATTAATTAAACCTTTAACAAATCGCCGACAACCAAAAAACCTGTATCGGCTTTTGTCAGTTAACACTCCGCACTTTAAACGTTTTTAAGATTTCATCAAAACATAAAATTTCTATTCGAACCCAGATTCTTATAGGTGTAAATAAGATCGTCAAGCGCAGGTTATGGTGACAGATTTAAATATACATACGTATTATGTATGTAAACGACCTTTTTATTTAGTTACTTGTCGAAATGATCTTCTCTCCAAAATATCACAGCTAACCGCATTATTTCAAAACCGATTTCTGCTTGTCGAGGCTTTCAATAAGATTTATGTTTATCCATGTAAATGTGTTACCCCAAATGCCTATAAGTGGCAGTAAGTGACCACAAATAGCAAATGAAGCTATTGTGTCTCCACATCTTCTCAAGTTCCTTATTGTATTACATGTAAAACGTCTCTATAAAGCTATAAGCATAAATAGTACCTATGTTCCAGACGGTAAATTTGTATTCTTTCATTCTTATTACTATTTTCCACCTTTAATTATGTATAGCCACAATTCCACTATATTTTGGTACAGCTTTCGGTAAATAGGTTGAAATACACTGTCTAGTCTATTCTTTATCATGGGTATATCTACCTAATGGTACCAAATATAGTTAGGTACTTGTTTCGTAAATCGTAATTACGAAACAAATTCGTTAAGGCGCTTGTGAACAAGAGACGAAGAGTGCACTTTCAAATTTGTTTTTTCGATTTTAATAGCCCTTATGGACATTTCATGTCTTAACGAGAATACAAAAATGAAATAATTTTTACAATACAATACCAAGTCTGTAAGTGGTGTGTGCAGTTCCGCAGCCTTTGTGACTCAGACGGACAGACTGTCTGTCTCCTGTAATTATGGAATTGCTAAGAAGAAAAGAGGGGAATATCTAAGAGTGCACGTTAAAGATATTAGGGTTATGGGTCAAGACCTTGATGATAATCTGATAGATTCCATAGCAACAGAAGAAGGTAGAAGGAGGGGCATTGAACACAGTACAAGAGAAGGAAACAAAGCAGGGAAAAGTTGGCCAAGTCGAGATGGAACCGGTAAGAAGATCAAAGAAAGATATAAGAAGAATGTGGACCATTAATGCAATCCTAAAAGACAGGTGGATTTAGAAGAGCTAAACAAGAAGATGAAAAGGTTATTTGGGAGCCCTTACAGCCCATATAAGGAGGCGAAAAGGAAAAGTGGAAAACACCAGAGATATTGGGCAAGAAATCTCCAAGCAACCATGGTTCCACTCCATCCCCAATGGTAGATTGGCCAACACTACCCACTTCTGAGAAAGAACTACAGGCAATTTGGGAAGCAACAATGGAATGGGGGAAAATACAAAGCGAAAACGAGGGGACCAAAATGGAAAGTTTAGGAATACAACCATAGAATGTTAAAAATCAGGGGTAAACTAACGTCGATAAGAAAGGTCATTGGAAATGGAGAAACGGAGAAATTAAGTAGGAAAATGAAACGGAAGGAGAGAAGGATCAACAGAAGAACAGCCATCCTCGTTGCACCAGACCAAAGATTGTACCTGAAACGACAAGATGTGGTGGAACTAGGTATAGCCAAACCGTTCTAGTCCCAGGAACGGGTGGTATGTAATGATATGAAATTTAATAAGATTAATTCTTAATTTGACTCCTGTAGGAATCTAGAATTAATCTAAATTTCTATCAGGAGAGGGCGGTAGTTTCGGAGACATCATGTTTGTTGACATTCCCACCACTTTCTTCCAAACACTATATAAACAGAAACCAGACCAGAAAGGGGGACTCGTCTCAGAATTGTTTTCCTGATCCTAAGCACTTCCTTCCTGTTACCTGGTCAGACGTTACCGATTGTAAATCGCGCTCTGACACCAGTCCTGTTGAGAAAAGTACCTCAGACGTGTCGGTTGTGTTACCGCGCTCTTGCCCAGTTACCGTCCGTGAATTAAAAGTGTACGGCCGTATAGCCGTGCCATTAATTAAGGTTACCTGTGAACCTGTCCCTCCAGTAAAGCACATGTGTCGGTTGTATTACCGCGCTCATAATTAAGTTATATCTGTTGTAAAATTTCGGTAGACGCTGCGAATGTACATTCGCGCTTGCCCGTAACAGTCCCTCCTGTAATAAACACTGGATAATGTTTTAGTTTTCTCTTATAATGTAAAACCTACTTGATTTGTATTGATCCCGTTCAAGTTAAATTATAAAAAAAATTGTCTTTGAAACTACCTGCTGGTTTTTGATACTGGATGCTAACCAGGTTAAATTACAGATAAATAAAACTACAAGGAATGTCAAGGACCCGTTTTGACTTTTCCAATTGGGCCGCATTCAGCAATTTTTATTTAGTTTTATGTATACAATAGTGTAAATATTTATTTAATTTGTGTACATATATTTCTTGTATTATACCAGGGTTTAGTGGTGCTACCTAGAACAACTCCCGGTAATCCTGAAACGTAGGCCACCGACCATACACATTGTCTTGGCGAACAGGAGGTGGTTTAAAAGGGTGATTTTAGAGGTCCTTGGGTTACGAAGAGGCAAAGGGTGGCCTGTAACCACTAGGACCGTTACAAGACAGACAGACCAAAAATGTCCGTTGTCCTTTCATATATCTCTGAAAAACAGCCATAACTTTCACCGGAAAATTGCTATAAACCTTGCTTGTTTTGTGATGTTGAAAGTTCAATATTTTTTGGGTAACGTCTGTGATGTGAATATTTTCTAAAAAATACCGATTTGTTCATTTAGTAGGGGACGCCACATGGTAGTACCTACTAGTATTTCAATATTTTTTGAGCGGATTTCAAATTTTCTCGTTGTACTGTTGTTGAAGAATATGTGTACAGGGTTTAGCAAAAGCTTAACACATTATTATTGATGTATAGTTGGATGGTACTTCGTCTCCTATTCGTTGCGTCATATTCTTCGTGACACCCTATTACAGTCATCAAAATACTAATTTTTGGTTATATCACAATATACGACCACCGACTAAAGTAATGATAATCGGGAGCTTACTGCCATTTAGGCAACCAACCATGCGCTATCTAACATGGTGACGTTGAAGTGTATATTTTCCGGCGGGGATTCGTGTGGGATGGACGCACGGCTTCGTAGCTGTAATATTACGAGTACAAAATTTGTCAAAACTGGATGTTATGCATTACCTATATTCCATTTTTCCGGTTATTTCGATTGACTCAGTGCCCTAATTTCTGATCGCCCAAGTGGATCGATAATGTAATATAAGGAACTGGTGTCAAACTTGATTTTAGGCGTCGTTTTAACTTGGATTTGAGATTACCCTCGTACTTAAGAATTTAGTGTAGAAATCCCGACAAAAAGATAAAACCAAAGATACAACAGGAAACAAAAACTCTGCAAACAATCATATGTAAAGTGCAACCGAATCACAAGGAATGATCAAACCTCAAAATAATAAGAGGGTTGTTTCGTAAAACTCTAATACGCAGCGACGATTGACTCACGTTGATATTCGTGTACAGCGGACATTCTTGAAATGCTCAGGAATTAGTAAATGGGGTAATATATTCTAAAAAAAAATGGAGATCAGTGCCTCAGCTCGCTTCCAAGTAACAATGAACTGAGTACAACGAAAAAGGTCAAATACTAAAGACGCTATTAAATAATCCGCTAATTCCGCTTCACATGCTTGTTGAAAGAGAATACATTCCGGAAAGGATGCAAACAACGTCTTGCGACCAGCGCGCGCTTACGCGAATAATATGCATCGACAAGTGGTGCTCCCTATAAAAAACTTTAGAAGTTACGGGGGTTCTCCGACAAATAAAAATACCATAAAACAATAATTATGAGTTCTACATAATGGAAAAAATAAATCGTTACAAACATAGGCAAGAAATGCCTGGTGGTGAAATACGTTGCCTCCGCGATCAGCTGATTTGTCACCAAATGACTTCTTTCGTTAGGGTTACCCGAAATTTAAAATTTATACATACATTGCAGGGGACGCAGAAGAGTTAAGACAACGAGTACTTACAGATTGTAATGAATAAATTCCGAAATTCTGTACAAGCTTCTAAAAATCAGAACAAAGCGAAAAAAATTATTTCTTGTCCACGTTCCTAGAATTCCTAAAATCACTTCGAAGACAGTTTTACAGTTGATATAAGTTAAATCTGCGAAACATTGAAATGTATATTTTACGATTGAACATAGGAGTTATATATGTATGCAAGAAATTTGTATGTTCAGAGTTACGCACTGTGTACCTACAAAGGATTGGTACCTATTATAAATTAAACTGTACAAGTAACTTAAATTCTTTAAGAGTTGTATACTTAAACAAATACGGAAATTTGAATACGGAAGTGAATGCGCCGACCGAACGCATTCATCAATACGGGATAAACAACTTTTCGTCGTATTTATGTATTTATTTATGTATGCATGACGCAGTAAATAAATCGTGCGAGATTTAATAAAACCCTTTCAAGTGGAGAAATTATAACTAAAAATAGTCGATTTTTACCATAATAAATTCAGTTCGATTGACCTTATTGTTAGAGACGGTAATTATAACCGCAATTTGGTTCTAGTGCTTACTGAGTAGTAAATTTCCACTTACAAGCGGAAATAACCACCCTTTGTAATCAGGAAAGAAATTTCGTTTTGAAGTAATCATTACTTGAAGAATGCATTATCGGCGAGTTTCCAAATACATTTTCTTGACAGAAGACATCTGGTAACGTCTCTATTATACTATCCAATTGTACCTAGATGTTAAGAACAACTACTTCCATGAACGATACAATAGTAGTCCAGGGTTAGTTCTATTTAGTTCTGTGTAAGCTGTTACAGTAAATGTTGAATGTCCTCAAGTCTTATGATATAATGTAAAAAACGAATTTGTAGAAAATTTAACGTACAAATCTTCCATTGAAGGAAATGTTTAAATTTCTGATATTAAATATAAGTTGCAAATTTAAAAATTTATTGACTTTGGTTTGGATTTAAAAATTCAAGCAAGGTTCAAGGATTTATATGTATGTTTCTGATTTATTTATATACATATTTACCTCAAATGTGATTAATTAATAGCTATTTTATTGTACCCCCGCAAAAAATACCGATGTTTATACGCAAACCATCATTTAAATATCGACTATGAGACGGTCTTAAACGCGAGAAAAGCATGTGAACTTAGTATATGGAATTCCTTCTTAATGCGTATGTTAGGTACGTTTCTAAATTTTCCCCATATACGAATTCCCCATCAAATCCATTACCACAGTAAACATTTCGAAATTAATTTCGCCCGACTCATTTGTTTTCATTGTAATCGCCGCCGATAATTATTGAAGCATTAAGTCGCGCCAATAGCTTTAAAAGGGAGGTGGGATTCACAAAATAGGGGTGCATTTATGTTAATATTCCTCCATTTTCAGTCCCAAAGAGGCGATATTGATCACTTGCGTCGCTAAGAGACGCCAGGTTGCTAGGATACAACATCCCCTCGTATGCAGATAGGAATATAAGCTTGATGATGGTTAATATAATGCGTCATTCTCGAGTTAGTTTGACTCTAAATGTGGAGAAGGGGTTTCCTAATCATTCTTTTCTCCGGAATAGTTTTCTGAAGTGGGGATTTTTATTAATTTTATACAGCGCCACTAAAAAAGTTAATGGGCATACTAGCATTAGGTATTACAGGATTTTCTGGTCACTTGCAAATAATAATTGCTTTCTTTTTATGAAAAAAATGCTGTGCGAATTTCGTTGGTCTGTTCGTGTAGTAGAGAGCTTGGGATCTCAGTACCGATATATACCTACTGTAGAAAGTACACTTTTTTTGCTATGTAATAGGATTATTGCACACATCTCAGGCAAAGTAGGCTAGGAAGTAATTTAGTCGAAAAGTTTTGTGGTTTATACGAACGAATTTTGTACAGCTGATTTGAAAATCCGCGAAATGCGAAATGGTTTTAAAAATTTCACCTGACATACCGTTCGTGGAATGCTTACTAATCCTAATTCCTAATTACAATGAAATGAAATGTAACGTTGAAACAACTGGAAGAACTGGAACTGCTTTTAGCCCTTAATTGAATCGTTGGGATAAATCTGCTTCAATATTCTTCAAAATAGTCATATTTTTCTGGTTAAGCAGGTAAGTAGTAAAAGTGGTAGATAGTTATGAAAGTTTGGAGACTGGTAAACGCTTCATAATAAGTAGGTATATTGGCGAGGGAGGTTCTTTAGATCAATCAGAGCTGCCAACTTTCACTTATAATTAGTCATTTTAATTTATTTTCATGATGACAGTTTTCTGTTGAAACGTTTTCAATTTTTATAATATACACTGTGTCCAAGACAAGGATGTCGGGGATCTCTGAAACCATAGAAGATACGACTATGCCCAAATTAGAGGAAAGACGCGCAATTAAACAGTAAAATGCTTTAAGGAAATCCAGAAAATTCCAATTACTCCCGAAGATATGTAAGAAAAACCGAAATTTACTGATTTCATTTTTATTTATGGGTAATGTTGTTTAAAAAATACTTTCTCTTTGCCACTTTTGAAGCTTTACAAAGCACCGTTGAGAGATTTTCAATACAACGTTTCGTTTAGGAGAAACCATAATTAATTTTAATTTTTTATATGGCCCGTAAAAAAATACGTACTGTACACGAATACAACGAGATACGGCGCATGCAAAAACATACAAAAAAATAGTATAGTGCAACAGCGCACAACGCCCAAACGAAAACGAAACGTTGTATTTAAAATATCTCAACGGTGCCTTGTAGAGCTTAAAAAGTAACTACTATTTTTTATTTTTTGTATACTTGTTCAAATAATATCCGAAAAAAAGAAAAACGAAATCGGCAAATTTCGGTTTTTCTGGCATATCTTGGGAAGTAATCGGAATTTCCTAGTTTTCTTTAAAGCATAATAATAACTTTTTCAGTGCGCATCTTTTCTCTAGTTTGACGATCGTCGCCTAACGACAGAACACCAGCGTTCAGGTGTACATTACGCCAGCGCACTATTCCACATTTGGAGGACATTGTCCCCATAGCCAGCCTCACCATGTGATTATCATCGTAGGTCTTCGCCTACCAAAAAACAAATGGGAAGACGATTACGTGCAAACATTTGTCAAAATTTAACTTTGCTCAGCAGACTGCGCAATGTAAATTGTCTTAGTTATTGAGAAATTTTAACCAAAGAGGCTTGTAGAAAAGGCAAACATATTGCATATTGTAAACACCAGATGTGTGCATGCGCACACTGTGAAATGCTATCTTTCTTGTTTTTTGAAAGGTAAGCATGTCGCATATTGTAAAAATTGGGTGTGCGCATGCGCAGACTTGTGCAATTCCGATTTTATTGCTTAGGTACAGCGGCGTAGCGTCAGTGATTTTGACCCGGTGCGGAAGTAAGATTTTGCCGCCCCTCGTCTCAAGGATTTCTTGGAATTTTGTCTTAAGGTTATATTACGTAACATTACAATTTAATTATTAATAGTGCACGGAAATAATATGTCAGAAATAAATATTTATTTATTTCAAGAAACAAACTTTAGAGTATTACGTACCAGTACAAGTCATCATAATTACAAACGTTAACGTTTAAAACTAAATATTAATTCTTCTGGCTTTTCTTGCTGCGAATTCCTTAATAAGGTCGTCAAAGTCAATTTCATTTGTCAACTTTCTTTCAATTGACAAAATCGCTAAATTTCGCAAGCGCAAAGAAGACATTTGCGAACGAAGGTAATTTTTAATAAGCTTCAGCTTAGAAAAACTCCTTTCACACGATGCAACACTAACAGCAAAAGACAGGAAAATTTTCAGCATGATAACAATGTTCGGCACGGAAATTTCAAGTTGATAACGTTGGATAAACTTCAAAAGACTTAAAGGATCACTTGAAAACGTTTCAACTTTGTGATTAGCAGCGTTGCAAAAATTTCGAAGGCGGTCACGCTCTACATTGAAGTCTTCCCTGTTCACATCATCGGGAAGCTCAAAATCAAAATTGTCTTCTTTCTGCGGGTCCAGCAGCGATTCCGGAAAAAGAAAGCTGTACTTTTGTCGAATTTCGTCCAACTGCTGAAATCGAGTCGTTATTTCTTCAATAATTCTATCAACAGCTCCGTACATTTCTCGACTAAGCTCTTGTGCTGGGGTGAGCGAAACGCCCTCGGATCCGTCTCCGTGAATCTGCTTTCTCTTTTTTGTACGTTTAGAAGTAACGCTTATATCGAACTTTTCACACATCAAGGTTGCATATTCGGCGGCTTTGGTAACGATTTTCTCCCTGTTTGTCTCTAAGTAAATTTTTAAAGCTGCAACTTTTTCAGCACAATTTTTAACGTTTAGACCTTGCCTTTGCAAGTATTTTTGAGTATCATTTATTTCTGAAAGAACAGTACTCCAAAGGCTGAGATACCCGAGAAACGAAAAAGTTCGAAGGGAGCAAAGCAATATTCCAGCATCTGAACGAGTCTTGGCGTTTTCATTGTGGTTTTCGTTCAACTTTTCCAGTACCTCCAGAATTTCTTCAAAATGATTTTTTATCACTGCAACAGCGTCGTGTCGAGAACTCCAGCGTGTGTCAACGAGCCTCTTTACACCTTGTTTTGTCACTTGAAGTAAAGCATCCCAATGCTGTGTCGATGACGAAAAATATACAAATATACGTTCTAGTGTTCCGAAAAAAGTAACGGAACTTGCCGAAACAGATGCTGCATGAACGCCAGCAAGATTCAAACTGTGGTTCGAGCAAGGAATGAACGTTGCTTTAGGATTAATCTCCCGGATTTTAGATTGTACTCCGTTGCGAATACCGGCCATTGTAGCAGCGTTATCGTAAGCTTGGCCACGGCAGTTCTGAATATCTAAACCGTCAGTTTCCAATTTCTTTAAGATCATCGATGAAATTTGTTCAGCAGTTTTTCCATGCGTTTCAATAAAATCAATGAAGGACTCCACAACTTCGACTTCTGTTCCGCTGATCTTGACGTAGCGAATGACTTGGCTGGTTTGGTCCTTGTGAGAAATGTCCGGTGTACTATCGAATATAATTGAAAAGTACTTGGCATCATTCACATCACTAATTATTCGACGTCGAACATGGTCTCCAAGCAAATTAATAAACTCGTTTTGAATTTCGGGAGATAAGTACGTTGGCGTAAGTTTGTTGGACAGCTTAACTCGAGTTAGATGTTCTGCTAGAACTGAATCATAGTTGGATAAGAAGTGTATAAGTTCGAGAAAGTTTCCGTGGTTTTCCACACACGAATCTTTGTAACTTTCTCTGTGACCTCTCAGGGAAAGATTTTGTCGCGCCAAAAACAAGATGACGTCTAGTATGCGTTTCAGAATGTCACGCCACTTCTTTTCTTCTCGTAAAACTGACTCTTGATGTTGGAAATCAATAGTTTTTCCTGACATCAGCCCAATTTCCAAAGTCTTCCACTGAAAAAAGGTACTGCAATGCAAGGCACTTGCTTCATGTTCGTCAACTTTTGGGCTTAGTTTCAACCAATTTTTGAAACCGTCAGATTTACTGAAACTTGAAGACTGGGAAGAATTTCTATCAAACAATCTGCAACAGAAACAGACTAGCGATCCCTTAGCAGGTGAATATAGCATCCAGGTTCGCAAAGTTTTTTGATTGTTCTCTAGAACTTTGTAGAACCAATTTTTTGTCAAATTTCTGACAAGGCCTTTACTTTTCTCTGATGCTGGTCTTGTTTGAGAAGCAAATTTTGCGTTCATATGGCGCACTTGATCCGGACCTTGTTTCACCAAGTACACGCGCAGTTCGTCTGAAATTAGTTCTGGCCACAGTCCCGCATCGTTTGGAATTTCGTTGCTCTGAGTGCTGGTTTCCGCCACCGCCACGTCGACATTGACTTTCTGAAGTACCTCTGAATTGCGAACTTCGATAAAATCTTGGGATTCTGAGCTACAAGTAAGTTCGTTCAAAGCCGAGATTTCAGATCCTATAGCGTTTGCACTTTCTTCTTCTGAATTCTCTTCGTTACTGCATTCTTCAGGACTAGCTTGTGGTATCACATCGGCAACTTCAGGAATGTCTTGAATGACTTGTTGTGGACTAAGTTCTGTCGGATTGACTTCAACACTTTGACTAGAAGACTGCGAACTGTTAGGATTAGGATTGAAGTATTTCAACAGCGAATCCCGTGATTTAGCTGCTTCTTTCTCTTTTTCTTCTTTTCTTCTTCGTTTATACGCCGCTCCACTTTCTCTGTGACGCTTCATTTTGAACCGAGTCGATTTTTAAACCGCACAAAATTCAAAACATGTAAGCAAGCACGTTTCGGTACCCAGGTACAACTAGAGCTCTATATATACCCAAGCAGACCGACGTTTATTTCTACCTGGGTACCGTCGTAAGCGTAACGTTCAACTAAAAGATTTAAACTGATGCGCGCTCCAGTACCAGATTCGATGCTGTACGCTGTACTGAAATGTGAAATGAAATAATACTCGATGGCTGCAAATGCAAATTGTTTTTGCGCATTGCGCAGTCGCGTTTAAGGGGCGGCAATTTTAGAATTGTTGAGTTTGTTTTTGCCGCCTTTGAAGACATGCCGCCCGGTGCGGGCCGCACCCCCCGCACTCCCATCGCTACGCCGCTGCTTAGGTAGACATTTCTTTGACGTTTTAACCTTAGATGCTAAAAAAACAGAGAGCACATAGCTATGGCCTTTTGGGAAATGCTCAATGCATGGAAAATGCGCTATAGGTACTCGCCTTAGGGCTGTTTCTTTGCGGTTAGTATCGATGGTATTCGTGGCTGAAGCAATATCTGTTAGTGTCGTGTTGTTACTCTTGACGTTGGTGGTGTGTTTGTGGTAATATCAATATTCTTTTATTGCAGACGAATTGGTGATCTAGCAACCATTTACTTCAATACCATCCTTGTCCTTTCCTTTGTGTACTGTGAAACTTGTGTCGTTATTTTCTTTACCGTTTAATCTTGGCTTTGGCTTGCATTTGAATTACGATGTGGAATCCTTCTCGAATACCATTATGCGAACTCTTACCTTTATATAGCAATCCTTACGCTATCTAGGTGTTCACATTGTAACCCAATCCGTTATTTGTGATATAGCTTTCTTTTAAAACCTTGCCGTCTAGGTTTCTGTTGCGCGTTTTTCTCTCACTCTCTGTCGGCGCGCGCAGACCGTGTTGATGAACTCGAATCGATCTTGACTTGTACTTGAGCTACACGCCATTACACTTACTTGACATTACTGTCTACCTTTTTGGGATATTATATGTGGTGGTTGTATTAAGTATTAGTGAAGCTTTTCTCTTATTATCTTACTTCCAACTTCGCTGACGCATTTCTGCGGATTTATCTAGTTCTAGTTTAAGGCCGTTTACGGTATGTTATCTATGACGCATTATCTTTTTACTTTAAATTATCCATTTCAGGCTACTTTCGTACTCCCTGAGTTTTCTTACTTCTTATTTTGGAGTTACCAATTGCTTCCTGATTGTGCATTGATATTTCTAAGTGGAAACGCGAATTCCCGATTTTCGATATTGTGCAAGAGCATTCTATTGAAATTTCGACGCCATTGCCAGTCAAAAACACCCTGCATATTTCTACCTTATCGACTGAAGAATTACCGCCATTTCGTGCGAAACCCATTTGAACTGATGACCAAATTGTGCAAAGTTCGTTGACCTACGATTGATTCCTCCGAAACGCAAGTACCTACATAACAAGACGTGTGGAGTTGATACTGTGTAACTCGTTCGTATGTATTGGTATACCCAGTTACCGATTACGTTTAGTTTTGTCGTTACCGAAGTTTAGATTAACGACAATATCATCTACGATCGACATCATATTTGTGTTACCCCGATACTTATATTTGTTAGTTTACTGTATTTTATCCCTCACATAACTACTTTTGTTTGTGATCTAGTTTTGTCTTTGTCCGAAGTAAATTTCTACAATTTTAATTAACGTTATGTATTTTGCTCTGAAGAACTTGCTCGTGTTAAGTTTGTTTTCATTTGAATTGATAAGATTGCTTGGTCATTGAAGAGAGATTCAGTTATTTGTACATTTTATAGTATTTTTTCCTTAAGACTTCATGTCACTTTTTGATATCTCATACCGATTGTAAAAACTAACCCTTAGTCGAACCAAATTTTGTTTTGTCATGACTTGAATTTTTGATTCTTTTTAGTATTGATTACAATTCTACGTATAAGAATAACTCTTCGTGTCTTACGTTAACCACTGCTTATGCGATATATTGTGCAACGCAAATCATTACCCTTCTTATATTTTTTTGTTTGTGTGTCTGTCTGTTTACAGATTTGCAGTTTCGCGTCCTCTGAGCTCAGCAGGTTGCGACCGTAGTTCAAAGGTAAATTTAGTTGTTTTCGCCGTTTTTCCCTTTTAACGTTTGATTACATTTTGGGTTTTGATACTAACGAATTGTGACTATTACTTTGTTTGAAAGTCACTTAATGATTATAGCTCCGTTGTTTCTGCGGAAGCCGCTTTTGGATAAATACTTTCCCCGGCTCGCGTTGGCTTCTCATTTGTTTTTTTATTAGAGATTATTGTGAATTCCCATTTTGACATACCAGATCTATATAATTACAGTGTCAGATTTGTGATATTTTGAGGTCATTGTATTTTAAAGTATTAAACCACCCGACGAATTTATGACATCAAATATTGTTTATGATTCTTTCCCCATAATTGTGCATTCCTTCGAGTTTAGTAAGACGAGAACAAGGATCTCTTAGTCTGCCTTGTTTATCCCTTTAGTAAGTATTCCTCTCTCTCTCTAGATTTATCAAAGACCAAGTGGCGCCTATCCGGATTACTTTTACTGTTTCCTGCCATTTTTGGCTTATATTTGTGTTTGTATAGAAGAACCCCATATTCACCCCGACCCACCTCTACTTTGCCTGAGCTTACCGTGTGCTTATCTAAGGTAATTTTGTCACGTTGGCCCAAAGTGAACGTAACAAACTCACTTTGTTTATCGTTACCGGATACAGTCTTCCTTTCAATTATCTACAGGTTGTACTATTTTCGCTCCCATCAGGTGATCTTTCATTTACTGTGGCATTTCTCTTTGGTACAGCTTCATAAACTGGTGGTTTAGATACTTTTACTCATCAAGCCAAGCATCAAGCACTACAAAACACAAATGTTAAAATGAAGACATTCTCCATGAACTAGATTGGGCCCTCGCGTGAAACAATTAAGTCGTGAAATGAATAAAACTGACTGTTACAGATGTAGTTTATAACCTAAAGGCAATGCAATCTCATATACCCAGTAGGGAAATGAAGCACAGTCTACCTATCCATATCGATTCTTATGGTATCGGATTAATAATATATACCGAGTGTCACGACATAGGAACAGAACCAGTTCGTTGTTTAGTCAGTAACAAACACCATAAAACAAATAACTATCGGCCACACCGGTTAATGAATGGCTCGACAGGCGTTTGTTACAATTACACGGTGCTCAATTTTGTTTCTCACCGTGAATCGTGCCTGGAATTTGTCGCGAGGTGATTTTTTACCTACTCCTCGTGCCTTTTGTTTTTCGTTTACACGCTCCGAATACCTTTCTGTATATCGAGAATCATGTACGAATAAAAAATTCGTGTTAACATCAACACTTTATCTAATTGTGCATGCTTACACAATTATTTTAATTAGGCCCAAGGGTACACACGGACAGGTGTTCTAAACCCGTTATAATTAGAATATAAAAAATTCTAAAATGTGTAGATTTTCCCACAAAAAGGTCTTCAAGAAGTAAAAAAATGTAAAATTAAATGTAATGCCATTGTAATTACTGGTGAAACACCTGGCCACTCCACTTGTTTATTGTGGGATAAATATGCAGAAAAAATGTTGTCTCATGACTCATTTGTAAAACATCCTAATTAAAGCGGCTGCATACTTACGAATTTAATTAAGTGTCTTAAGATCAACAGTAGGCAGTAGATGTGCCCGTGACATGGCACATAACTACGTTATAAGCGGACACTTACAATTGACTTTACTTAGCCGTTGTGCATAAATTCTGGATTAATTAATGAGTGTTTGTCAAATGTAGGTAGGTATATGGTTTCAAACTGTAGGTTCTGGAATATTTGGAAAACGTCCAATTGCAGTCCTTTGACGAAGGAAATGCACGAAAATTAGTACGTGAACTTATTGTGGACCTAAATACCATGGCGACGTGTGACTACGCATTGACTGCTGACAATGTAAAAGGGCAAGTCCCGTTTTGTTAGTAAATAAAATAAATAAATAAATAAATAAGAATTCTCCTTAATTAATTTCGAATGTGGCCAGAAACGTCGTGTCATAATGGTTTTTATTTTTAATCATAATCAGTTTTTTTAAGAATAAAAAAATGTTTTGTCCGTCCGGAACCACTTCTGCCGTTTTGAACTACTTCTAGAGCCCTGAAATTTTTTGCAATAGGCTGTACCTTGAAAGTGGGCCATACGACCATCAAATTTCGCTGTCTTAAGGGGGGCCGCCCAGAGATGCTGTCTTTGAAAGTAAAACGTTTTTTAGCTTCCTAGCATGTGCTAGGTAGCTATTGCGATAGCCGTTTTTTGAACATTTCAAAATTTCATCAAATGTCGACGTTTTAGACCATTTTAAGCAACTTTTAAAGAATAAAAATTTTTTCCGTCTGTATGTACGTACGTACGTACATACGTTTGTTGGCAATTTTCTGAGAAAACGGCTCGACGGATTTTGTTGAAATTTTGTATATATGTTTTAGGCATACCGAACAGAAAAATAACGGGCCGGATTTTTGAAAAAAAATTTGGAGCGCCGTAACGGCATCGAACTTTTTTTTTCAAATGGCAACCTAAAATTTTTATTCTATTATTTGGAAGACCTTATTTTCCTGTGTACAACCTACAAAAAATTGGGCCGGGTTATATTATCAAAAAACGGAGAAAAAAAATTGTCAAAGTCAAAAAATTGTGTTGCATATGTGCAAAACGCAACGATCTTGTTTCTGAAGCAATTTAAACGAAATTTCTATGGTAAGTCCCTTTAATAAGAGCAAACAAAATTCATGCGCAAAAATCGTGTTGCGCATGCGCAGAAATGCAATTTTCTTATTTATGGAACAATTAGAACGAAATTTGGATGGTAGGTCCTCCTAATAAAAGAAAACAAAATGCATGCGTAAAAAATGCACCTTTCTTATTTTTTCCGTCTGTATGTACGTACGTACGTTTGTTGGCAATTTTCTGAGAAAACGGCTCGACGGATTTTGTTCAAATTTCGGATATGTATATTAGGCATACCGAACAGAAAAATAACGGGCATCAAACTTTTTTTTCCAAATAGTAACCTGAAATTTTTATTGAGTTATTTGGAAGATCTTATCTTCCTGTGTACAGCCTACAAAAATTGTGTCGGGTTTTATTACCAAAAAATTAAAGAATTAATTAAAGAATAAATTTTTCCCGTCTGTAAGTGCGTACATATGTTGGCAATTTTTGGTTTCAGCTAGGAAGCTATTCTGTCAAGAATTTGACACCTGGTTTTGTCATTATTCCTTGTTGTAGTGGCTGTATTAAGTTTTATTTTAGGTGAACGTTAAAGCGGAAGCGGAGCTTATTTTCGCTCGATCGTACACGATGTTTGTTCGCGCTTTAACTTTAGAAGGAATTATTACAGTACGAGGTTGAAATTGCCACAGTATGTTCCAGATCATAAAATAAAGTTTGGGATTGCTAACCATCCAATCCATATCCCTCCACAAATACAAGAAATATGAACAAAATGGCGCCTGGCATGCGGGTTGGTACATCTCGGTAGCCGTGTGACATAGTAAACATTTAAATAGGGGAATTTGCACCTAGATTACCCACGGCGCAACAATAATCGTCTATTAAAGAGTTTACTTTGGAAACCTTCTAGCTTTCCGGAAAACTATAAAAAATGAAAAATAGAGGAAACTGTCAAAAAATGCATGCACAAACCCAACTTCCTTTAAACTTTTAAAGTGATTTTTCTAAAAATTTTAATGCGGATCCTTCAAATCTGATCTGCGCATGTGTACACCCAACTTTCTTATTTGTAAAGGAATTTCTCTGAAGCGGCAAATAAAAAAATTTTTAATCACAGATGCTTCTAGTAAAGACAAGCATATCTCATATTATAAAAATCAGATGTGCGCATGCTGCGCAATGTCAATTTCCTTATACTTATGTAGAGATATTTTTTTGAAATTTTAACAAATGCTTCTTTTACTACAGGAAACATATCGCATATTTTAAACATCAAGTGTGAGCGCTGCACAATGCTAAGTTTCTTATTTATACGAAAACATATTTTCCTGTACACATAAATAGTCGGTTGTATGAGTTTTCGGCAAGTAATTATCATTCATGGAAAATGGGCTCAAGTAACCCTCTTTAAGGCGAAAACCTCTTTTTCATTTTTTCATTTTTGTTTTCGTTAAATTAGGCTTATCTTTTTCTCGTAGTAATACAATACAAACCACCGGCATCTTGGTGGTATTGACCATTTTGTTGTCGAAAATGTGACATGCCATGGAAGATTTACGACGATCTATCGAGTAGGATAAAAAAATTTCTCCCGCAGTAAATATATTTTTGTTAATACATAGTACCGAGCACCACCTAACCCTATTTAATCTAATTAATTTATAGTTGCTTTACATTTTATTTATACAGGGTGATCCACGTAGTCTGTTCGTTAGAAGTTTTTAACCTTGCAATTGAAATAGAGACTTGAAATTTGGTTTACAGCCATAACCGATCATTGCGAATTGAAATATAAAATAATTTCAAGATGGTGCTACTTCCATAAATACCGGGAATTGGTGCCATCTTGGTTTTTTTAATAGAAACATAGAATTTTCTATTTCCTTCTAAATGCGTTAGTTTATTCTGCCTTCAACGCAATTAAAATTTAAGTACCTACCTATCTGTCATAGTTTTTGGCATATGTCAATTTTTCTCGCTGAATTTGAAGATGCAAGGGTCCATTAAGAAATTCATATCGCTTAAACCGTTTAACATAAGTGATCGTCCTATTTAATACCATAGTTCCTCTATGTTAATACTCAAATCTTAGTCTAATCTTAGAGATATGAATTTTTGAGTAAACCCTTGCATTTTCAAATTGTTAGAGAAAAGTTGACATAATGCTATATTTATCGATGTTTCTTAGTATGATTAATGGAGAGGGGGATCCTTTACACATAAACAGTTAAAGACCGCCTGGCATACTTTCAAAATTACTTTTAAAAACAACATCTCTGGAAGTAATGGGGGGGGGGGGGCTTAAAAAATTTGATGGCCGTCTGACACACCTTCCTCAGGTATATGCTATTTATTGCATAAAATTCCAGGACTCTAGGACAATGCCCTTAAAAGTAGATCTAAACCGCCCAAATGGGTCCGGACAGATGGACGGACGGA
The DNA here is from genome assembly GCF_008802855.1 of Photinus pyralis. Classification (NCBI taxonomy): domain Eukaryota; kingdom Metazoa; phylum Arthropoda; class Insecta; order Coleoptera; family Lampyridae; genus Photinus; species Photinus pyralis. The sequence goes on along the minus strand of NW_022170738.1, from coordinate 20,515,541 downwards.
CAAAACGCAAACAATAAAAAATTTGTTTTAGTTTCTATTGGTCGATTATATAGGTGTCAATCAAATTTCAATTTCTATACTGCAGGTTTAAAAACTTAACGAACAAGATACGTGAATGTCGCTCTATATTAATTCGATGTTTTATTGGAAGGTTACTGAGATCGACTACCTGTATCATGTCCAATAAACCAATACCTACTCGGTTTACGGAAACGTCTGTAATGTTAAAAAAAAATTATTGCTCCATATTTAAGGGGCTTTATAGAGACAGATATTTTACAGTAGATAAGGAAGCTGGTTCTGCTCATGCGTGACACACCCACACCGAAGGTCCTTTTATTCAAAGGACCTACTGTTAAAATTTCACAAAAATTGCTATATCTAATTGTATGAGGTCGCCTTTGTATATTTACCGTTCTCGATCCACAAGAATCCCTGTAACTTTTACCCTATTGATGGTTCTTTCCTAAACCATAAAAAAGTCGCGGTCCAAATTTCGAACAAGCGGCCGCTGTTAAAAAGAGTGGCCGGAAAATAATAAAACTATAAAGGATCACTACAAAAAATCCATAAAAGTGATCCCTGACCTTGGCGTAGTTCGGGTCCGGGTCCGGCTTTTACCAACCAAGTTCGGGTCCGGGTCCGGGTCCGGATTTTACCCACCAACCGGGTCTGGATCCGGGTTTTACCCACATCCTGATACTCCGCAGTCTCAACCAAAATAGGGTACAATGGTGCAATACCTTTAACCCAAAAAATAGGATGGTAAAGTAGACCATTTTTGCCGTAATGTGCCACTTGAAAAAGTGATGAAACTACCCCATTTTGTGGGGTCATCACTGTCAGTACTGGAGATCACTGCGGTTTAGGTCTTTCTTTATACATATAATCGTATGCACTCTATGAAACAAGAAGTATTAACTTTTCCACACTTCTTGACAAGAAATGACGGTCTTGTGTCAATTCACTTCTGCTTTGTCTTATTCTTTGTATACGAACATGCCAAGGTACCTATGGTAAGAACAAGGAATTCATGAAACACTATAGCTATACCTACCCAAAGATGTAGTCCATTTAGCTATAACTTTCTAAAGCCACGATTTTAAGTTTAAGACCTTTTGATGCAGTTATTCCAATAAAATCAATAACTAAACGCTCAAATTACGTATATTTATATACCCATACAGTTATAAAGCTTATTAATACCATACTAGCATTCCTCCATCTACGGGCAAATAGGTTTAGGACAGCAGTCTGGATACGGTTTACTAAGATCTTTTTCTCCTAAATAGCATGGCTTGGAGACTGAGCGAACGCCGCATCTGATAATGAAGGCATAAGTAATAATTTAATAATAATGTCGTTATCATATTTTATTGTGGGCAAAGTGTCTTAGCTGACATCAGCTTTCCTCTCACTAACCCAGTATACAAGTACGAACAGTCGCGCCTTGCCTGGGATTCGAACCCAGGATGCCCAACTAGTGTTTATGACAGCGACTAACTACTAACTTACCCGGCAAGATCAATGGTTCCTGGCGAACAGGTTATCCTGACACAATCGGTTGCTGATTGACTTACACCAATTTTCACTTTCCCTATAGACGGGTCTGAGCTCTCACAATATTCAGAATTGACTGAAATAGTCCAAAATTTTGTTAGTTGCAGAATATATGCATGATTATAAATACCTGGAACTTCTTCTATGCTTGTCCATCCAAGCGCTACGGAAAGAACTGCGGAAATATATACTAACGTTATTAATATCTTCATGATTGCTTAAAGATTTCTGCATCAAACAGCTGTCAACTTGTCTTTTTATACAGATCAGATCGGGTTACCAAGATAACCCTCTCTAAAATGAATATTATAACAGATTGCATAGAACTGTGCGATAAGCTAATTAATAAACAAATTATGCAATAAACACACTCATTTTGGTGAAGGTTACTTAAAAATTTTAACTTATCGTGTATATAAGAAGGTTCACCAGATAAAAATGTTTTTGTGAACTAATCGACCAGGATGTAAATTGCGTAATTCTCCATATTCAAAATAATTTGGTTGTCATGTAGTCCAGTCAAATTACGGTTTGGGCTGGATGTTGTCACTTCACTCAACGGCACCAAGCGCATCCTATGTAAAAAAATTCGCTGAATCTGAAAATCATAGTCCCCTTGGCCGGAAACGCCCGAAACATATTGCTATAAACAAAAAACGAAGAAAAAATGCAAAAATGTCGTGTTTCACATTTGACTTCGAATATCTCGTTAACTATTGCCGGAGGGAAAAAATGAATAGAAATGAACTTGTTTAGAATAAAATTTTCTATAAGATACAGTGGGTCCGGAACGCTCATTTTAAACTGTTATTTATTTATGGAAAAAAGTAATCTGTAAAATTAACACTTTGTTATTACTAAGTAACATTCATTCGATCTTTTTGAAAATCCGTATTTAGTAACTACTTTGATAACTAAACAATATGACAAACCAGATCACTGTAGGTTTCATACTCATTGATTAATTAAATAAACAAGTAGAAAAAGGGATGCTTTGTTTTTCAAACTGGGGGACTACATGAGCGTTCCCAATTTTTTTATACATAGTGGAACCGTAAAACAATCTTTTCCAATAATTGTCCCGATCATTTTTGCAAATCAATGGACTGTGGAATTTTTTTAGTTAACTAACAAATCGAATAGCTTCCGAGATTTAACAACAAAAGTAACTCTATAATCGGCCCTTGGCACTCGGATTAATAAAAATCATTCATCATCATGAAATAGAAGCATGAAAAAGTTCACGCTCTAAAGAATCGATCGGTGCGACCCGATGTGCAAAATCATTTTTGGTTGTTATTTCGAAAACTGGCGTCAAAGTCAAAAGCTGATTTCTCGTGAACTATTAATCGGATTTGGACGTATTTTTTTTTAATGTACGGCTTTCCGAGAGCTTTACATACGTCTATTATAGAGTTATATTATTTTGTTATATTTCGGGAGTTAGTCCATTTGTTAACTAAGAAAATTCATCGAATTTTGGAAAAAAAATTGCACAGTCCGTCGATTTGCAGGAATCATCGGGACAATTATTGGAAAACATTGTTTTAGGGTTATAATATGTATAAAAAAATTGTGAACACTCTTGTACTCCCCCAGTTTGAAAGACAAAGCATCTCTTTTTCTACTTGTTTATTTAATTAATCAATGAGTATGATCTGGTTTGTCATATTGTTTTGTTATCAAAAGTAGTTACTAAATACGGATTTTCAAAAAGATCGAATGAATTTTACTTAGTAATAACAAAGTGTTAATTTTAGAGATTACTGTCTTTACATTTTTCCCTAAAAAACAATAACAGTTGAAAATGAGCGTTCCGGACCGGACTTATAGAAAATTTTATTCTAAACAAGTTCATTTTTATTCAATTTTTCCCTCAGAGCAATAGTTAACGCGATATTGGCAGTCAAATGTGAAAAAACACGACATTTTCCTATTTTTTCTTCGTTTTTTTGTTTATAGGTAACATATGTTCCGGGCCAGAGCCGTAGCTAGAACGAAAATTGTAAAGGTGCAAACGAAATGTTAGAGGGTGCACTTATTGTTTACAAAAATGAAATCTCGAGAGACTTGTTTTGTCAAAAAAGCAAAAAATATATAAAAAAACTAATTTTAGCCAATATATATTATATATTAAAAAAAAACAAAAGGTGTAACATAAAATAAACGTAACACAAATATAAGTCAATCGAATCAATATTTAAGCATACATAAAAATATTAGATAAAAATATAGTTTATCTAATAAGTACAATTTATTTATAACAATAGAAAAAAGCTGGAATATATTCATTAAAATAGTTGCAACCTTCTCTCTTTGGCATTATGAAATTCTTTTAGAAGTGTGTTCATGTCTATATTTTTAGTTCTTTCCTTTTCGAATGTAATCAGCGACGTTGCCAACTTGTCAAGCAAGAAACAAGCCTAGAGCTAGAATGTCCTTAACTTCACTTTTCAGATGTCTGAATTTGAGTTATTTAAACTTGTTAGGTACTTTTGAATCAAATTGTATAATTCTAATAACCATTATTGTACTCATACTACAAAATGTATGTAGGTATTATAATTATCAATAATAATAATTTTTATTCAATTTATTGTAATAATAATGCACAACAATTATTGTATATTTGTGATAATTAATTTACAATGTACAAAAATAGTACTATTGTATATTTTTATTTTACGATTCTGATCGTGATCGGTCAGAGGGTGCCACTTAATATCCAGAGGGTGCCAGGTACCCTCTCGCACCCCCCTGGCTACGGCCCTGTTCCGGGCGTTTCCGGCCGGGGGGACTATGTTTTTCCGATTCAGCGGATTTTTTTACATAGCTTGGTTTCGTTCAGTGAATTGACAACATCCAGTTTATACTACTTTTAGAGCTAATTTGACTCGACTAATGGTATACACTGGTTGGCCCAGGATTTTAGCGTCGGACAGTTTTCAAAAAATTAAATTGTCAGTAGAAGCCGAACTATCCACGTTCCAATGGCGGCGTTGCCACAAAAATTGAGGTGGAATAGGGACAGGAATAATAAAAAAAGTAACAAAAGAAATGCAAGGTATTGAATACGTGTTATTGCAATATCGTAATTTCCGGTTCTTATTTTTCTTCCCAACTCCTTATGAATCGTATTTAGTGCAAAATCAATATAGTGATACTGTGCGACGAAACCGTGTTGACTTGAAAACCCTTTAAATAAGTTTGTACCTACTTCGTTAGACAAGTTAGGAAACCTGATAGCCTAGGAAGTCAAGTCAATTAAATTTATTGGTTTTGATATCGACTATAAAAAAAAATAGAGACACATAATTTTTTTCGAATTTCCAAAAACTGGATCGTGCGTTATTTTCACTGTATCATTTTGGGCTAGGCATACCCACAAACATAGGGTACAGTTACACCTTTTTATTAGTTATGATTCCTGAGAAATGAGTTACGGTTGTAATGCAATCGATTTTGGGCCATAAAAGGTTTGTTTGAGGAAATTCTAGTTTTGGACTCATCATTCTATTTTCGTGGGATACTTAATTATTGCACCCTGTATAATATACTGAATGACATATTTGTACCAAGAAGACGTTAGAATTGTTTGACCAAGATGGCATCGATTTTAGCAAATAGTCTATATCGTCTCCCAAATGACCTGAGATACATGTCATGTCAAAGCTGCGTATGCGTCTGTGTAGGAGTCGTCAAATCACATAATCTTTTACCCGTAATGCCCCACACATGTTCAATATAAAAATTTTCTTGATGTTTTCAATAGCGCTGCTGTCGATACATCATTACATTAAAAAATTTGAAACAAATAAACTTTTTGAAACACTAGGAATCCGAATCAAGCAAAATCGGCTGGTCGGTCTGTCGGTGTGTACGCTCATTTCCGGTTAAATGGCTGAATGGATTGGAACCAAATTGGTTTTCGATTGCGCTGCTGTTGATACATCATTACATTAAAAGATTTGAAACAAATCCTTTTTTACTTTGTAGTGTATATTCCGCCTCTTAGCAAACCAATATGAAACGATATATATAGTTTCTATCATTTTCTTTGGAAACCTTATCTCTGTTGCAGGTTGCTTTCATATTTGGTCGCCCGGTACCAACAGTCCGCGAATTTCAAGAGCGTCTCAGTGGAAACACATCGGCCAAGTAAGATAGTATCAATAAATGTCTGAAAACGTTGTGGGGTGGTAAGCGGCACATAAAGTGTATATCAGCGAAGTTCTCCTACTTCCTACTTTTCTGACGGAAATACACCTTTTGAAAGACTAGGAATCCGAATCAAACTATACAAAATATCTCGATGATATCTGCCGGTCTGTCTGTCTGTTCTCTCGTTTTCAGCTAAACGGCTGAACCAATATTTGGAACGAAATCTGGTACACATATTCTTAGACTTAGAAAGAAGAGTTGAAAAGCTTTTTGGCAAAATCGCGCATGCGCAAATTTCCATATCATTAGGCGTTTTTTCGCGTTGGCCAGTTCAAATGACCATTGAACGTGGTCAAGAATTTCCTGTTTTCGCGCTCCCGTTCAATGAATTTCTAACCTCTACAAGGGTCTCGCAAGATTTACCCGTTCATGACCAGGTTGACCGTACTCCGCCGCTTGTTTTTAGGTTTTGAATTGTAAGGTTAGGTATACGTAAGAGTAAATATTGGATGTTTACGCCACGGCGAACGGTTATTTTTCCAATTATGTTTAAAATTACTTTTTTCTCCAACCACCTGAATAAGACGCTATTTTGTGACGGTGTTCGGTACGTAAAATTGACGTTTTGCGGATTAATCGCTTTCATCATGGCAACTGTACAAAAAGTGGATACTTTTGGTCCTAGTACCAAAAAGAAATTGACCTTGAAAGTTGACCAATTAAAAAATTACAATCACGGAGATATGTCACATTGACATCGGTTTACATTGCAGGTTGTAAGATATTTCTATACATACAAATCAAATATTTTTGCATATTCAATGCAAATAATGCTGTTACCTACGTATGTACATGTATTGAAAATGATTTACGCTCGCTATTTTTATTTAAATCATGTGTAACGTAATTTACATATTCGGTGAACGTAATTTTAATACGTATACAACCCGCCGTCGCGCGTAACGCCATCTACTTAAGACACATTGCACTATTATCTGTCATTTTGAATTCAAAATTTGAAAAAGTTAATTGCAATTAATTTTAATTAAAAAACTGTATGGTAAGTTTTTTATTTCAATACAAATATAACAATATTAATTGTGTATGCATTAGAAATGACTGAAACTGATAGCGACATGGATTGCACTCCGCCAGAGATTATAGAAACGGCAGAACATGCTAACTCAAGATTTGCTCCCTACAAAGTCACGAGAGGTGAGAAGTAAGAACGAATAGGTTATTATAAGTTAACCTAAAAACTAGAGTGGCATGACACGTGAGAACAAGAAAGCAGATGTTCTTATACTAGTAGTGAAACTGTGACTGAATCTAAATTCGAATATAATTTGAAGTAAAGGGGGTTGGAGAAAAAATTTTATGTTTTATTCGTACAAAAAATGCGTTTTCGGGACTCGGAAGGGTGCTGGACTCCGCTGACGCGTCGTCCAGCAACTATCTTCCTCGTCCCGAAAACTGACATTTTTTGTACTAATGAAACAAATAACTATATTGGATGATGAAACTAATAAAGCATATACCACACAAGTTGATCAGGGTACATACCAAAGAATTAATAATGATATTCTGCGAATTGTGGTTATGTCAAATGACCAACAACTCAATTTTCGCGCTCTGTTCAAATGACAGTGAATTTGTATTGACCAAATCATAACCAAGCGTGACCAGAATTGTTTGACTAGGTCAACGCGAAAAAACGCCTATTGTTAAACTATTGCATCGTGCGGGTGGCACCTGCGCTAGCCACAGCAAGTTTTTTTAATCTATTTAAACAGGGTCGCCATTAGGTGTGGAACCCAAGTTCTCACGCTAAAACCTTTTGAGACATGAAAATTAGAACGCTTCCATTTGTTATTATTTCAAATATTTTGAGGTTAGAAATTTTTTTTGGAACATGGTTTTTGAATGCGACCGCAAATTTGATTTTTTTTTAAATGCAAACATAGGTCATGTGATATGGTCATTAGAATGCTTCCTATGGCTGTGTGTCTGTCCGCTTGACATGCATATAGCACACCTCCTCGTTTTGCTCTTCAAAGTGGATTTTAAGTATATACACGTTTGTCACACATCTGCTATGCCAAGTCCGAAATAAGTACACATCACGACCAAAATAAAGGAGGGCGACACAATTTTCGGACCTTACTCCTACCTTTTTCATTTATTTTATTTATTTATTTATTTGTTTATTTATTTATTTATTTATTTATTTATTTATTTATTTATTTATTGATTATTTCTCTTGTTTTGGACCTCCAACAGGCTTTCGTCCAATTACAGAGTGAGCCCATAATTTCTAATAAGTTGGTATCACTAACTTGACTGTTACAACTTAGCGGTACAGTGTCTTTAACCCAACAAAATTTAATAACAGAGCGGTGAAGTAGGCCATAATGTGCCATTTGAGGCGCAGGTGACGTGACGTCATTAGTGACAGTACCGAGGTTCTCTACGGTTTCGAGTATTTTATTTTATGCACTTTACGAATCAAGAATGACTCTTTCACATTTCTAGACAAGAACCCATGCTCTTGGTTCAATCCACTTCTTCTGCTTTTTCTTATCCTTTACATACGAATATGGTAAAGTATGGCAAGAGCAAGGAATTCATGAAACACTATAGGTACTTACCTGATGAATTGTAATGCATCCAACCATTGAATAAAACCATCACCTTTATTCAATTATCTACATAAGTAACTTGAAAATGGTGTGATTTGTCAGCTAAAATATCTTATAGGTAGCAACTAATCTAATAAAATCAATCAATTACATAGGTATGCCCATACTTAGATAGGGCTTATTAATATCGTACTAGCAGTCCTTCGCTTACGGACAAACAGGTTGTGGGCAGCAATCTGGATACGGTTTACTAAGATCTTCTTCTCCCATATAACATGGCTTGGAGACTGATGCAACTCCGCATCTGGTAAGACATAAATAACAATTTAATAAGACTGTGGTCCATTGAATGCTTTATTTGATTTGATTATGCGCGAAGTTTTAGCTGACAGTTTCTCTCTCAACCCACTATACAATTACAAACAGCCGTGCCTTACCTAGAATTCGAACCCAGGACCTTCCTATCCAATCAGTACCTATGACAGCTTCTAACTTACCCAGCAAATTGAATTAATCCAGGCGAACAGGTTATCCTAACACAACCAGTTGCTGGTCGACTTTCACCAATTTTTACTTTTCCTGTAGACGGATCGGAGCTCTCACAATATTCAGAATTGACTGAAATCGTCCAAAGTTTGGTTAGTTGCATATGGATGATTATTATTAATAATACCTGGAACTTGTTCTAAGCTTGTCCATCCAAGCGCTACGGAAAGAAATGCAAAAATACACACAAACGTTGTTAGTATCTTCATGATTGCTCAAAGATTTCTGAACATAAACATCAAACCGCTGTCAATCTCACTTTTTATATTGATCAGACCGGGTTACTAAGATATCTTAATTAAAAACAAGCTAATTATTAATTAATAAACAAATTGTGCAACAAACACCCATTTTCGCGAATGTTACTTAAACATTTTAACTAATCGTGCCTATAAGAAGGTTCACCAAATATTAATATTTTCTGAACTATTTATCCAGGATCTATAAATTGCGTAATTCGTCCATATTTCCTGATTGTCTTGGTATATATAGGGCCCAAGTTTTTAGCGTCGGAAGATAGCTCATTATCTGTACATTTTTCAACGGTTTGGTTAAACGAACTATGTATACACTTGTTTGGGTGGATGCACCGCTCGAAACGACCCTCCTTATTTTGGGCCAGATTTTATTGGCTTTGTTTGTCATTTTATAATTCGCGGTAATGTGAGACCGGATGTGACGGGATGTAGCACTTCTCTTTCGTTGACTGAGCTCTTAATTTTTGTTCTACTACGTCGAACGGAGAAGTGGTAGCACTCAGGACTGATTGGATACGAGAACGCGAATTGGAATAACATGCGATTTACAACTAAAATTTGAAGGCTCAATTTTGGCCTCACTGACAACCGCAATTACATGGTCTGTGGTTTACAGGACGAAAATTTAAAGTTCAGTCTCGCTGCCGACAGCTGCAGTTAACTATTTACAACTATCCTAAACCAGTACAAAATTCTTTGAAATACTTCAATTTATCATAATGATATAAAAAAATTTAGTCAAATACAAAGAAACAAGAAAAATGAAATAATAATCCTTTCAAATAATTTAATATGATTTATGTTAACCACATGCTCGAATTACAGATATTTATTTATATTCCCATACTAAGATAGAGCTTATTAATACCATACTAGCATTTCTTCGTTTACACTCTACGGGCAAACAGGTTGAGGACAGCAATCTGGATAAGGTTTACTAAGGTCTTCTTCTCCCATATAACATGGCTTTTCGATTGACGCAACTCCGCATCTGGTAATGAAGACATAAATAATAATTTTTCATAATACCTATCCGTTAAAATGACTTAACTAGTAATGTCAATGTGATTGATAAGCGACTTATAACGGCCTTGGTCTGTTAATTTCCATAACATTTATAAACCATCGACCCTGTGATGTATCAGAAACGTCAAACTTAACGTGCAGCTTATCTACCAAAAAATGTTATTTTGCGTTATTTAGTATGGGTAAATTACAGATACTCTGCACGTTAAGTTTAATATAATAATAACATCTATTTCTTTAAAAATTGTTTTACAATTATAGAACGTTAGGATACATCACAGGACTGAATTTTTCTATTGCAACGGGAAACGACAACAACCCTTGAACTATATAAGCATTTTTATTTGGAATTTTATTTTCCAAATCTGAAATTGGGTTATTTTCGTAGGTATTATGAACGTATTTCGGCCGATATACAAATATCGGACTTAGTTGAAATTCAACTGCGTCCGTTATTTGAGACATATCGGCCTAATTACGTTTTCTGATTAATTTAATGTCTTTATTTTATTTTATAATGGGCGAAGTATCTAATCGGTGCCTATGACAGCTACTAATTACTAACTTACCCGGCAAGTTCAATTAATCCTGGCGAACAGATTACCCTGACACAACCGGTTGCTGATCGACTTTCACCAATTTTCACTTTTCCTATAGATGGATCTGTGCTCTCACAGTATTCAGAATTCACTAAAAAAATCCATAGTTTTGATAGTTGCAAAATATGTATGTTTAATAATACCTGGAACTTCTTCTAAACCTGTCCATGCAAGCGATACGGAAAGAAATGCTAAAACACACACAAACGTTAATAGTACCTTCATGATTGCTCACAGATTTCAGCACACAAACATCAAACAGCTGTCAATCTGGCTTTTTATACAGATCAGGGACCGGGTTACCAAGATAGCCTTCATTAAACTGAATAATACAATCAATTTCACATAGAAATGTGTCATAAGCTACATTAATAAACAAATTATACCTACAAGAAACGCTCATTTTTATGAATGTTGCTTAAAAATTTCAACTTATCTTGCATATAAAAAGTTCACCAGATACTAATATTTTGCGAACGACTGAACCATTGAATATGTAAATTGCGTAATTCGTCATATTTTAAATTCGGTTGTCACGATATACAGAGTGGACCAAGCTTTTAGCGTTGGAAGATAGCTCAACTGTACATTCTTTCAAAAACTTTTGCAACAAATTGTCACCCGAACTATCTACGTTTCAACGGCCTTCGCAAAAAAAGGAGTTTGAAGTTCCGGCTCCTATGCATGTGTGGTATTCCGAGTCCCAGCCCCTTATGAGTAAAATTTGGCATGGAGACAAGGTAAATTAAAGACATGATAAAAGATGATATTTATTCCTTAATTAACAGTTTGAAAATGAACTCTTTACATTATTTACAACCCACACAAACATTTAATATAAATTCGCCATGGAAGGCAATTAGAGGAAACCTGGGCTCAAAACGCAACAACTGTACGACTGGTTATCGCGGCGGTATTTTATAATAAAACACAATTCGGTTGGGTCTTTGCCACCCATCGGTAGTAGTTGAAGGTGTAAACGTTTGTTACACAACTGGTCCGAAATAAATACACATCATGACCAAAATAAAGGAGAGTGATAGATTTTTGGATCTTACTGTATATAGAATTTTTATTTAAATTTTAACAAGTTTTTAACTATTTACATAAAGCGCATTTCCACTTGCATTCATTTCCCATTATTGTAAGATGCAACTTCTATTAAAATCGTAAAAATCCGGCCACAAATATGAAAGATAGCGTTGCACATGGGCAATCCATTTTTGACGTGCTACTTCAATTTCAGTTTATGAGAAGAATTTCATTTCAATGCTTTTCTAAATAAGAAAGTTGGAACTGCGCATGCGCAAACCTAAATTTTGAAACTAATGTTAGATTTTCCTTTGTTCCAAGCGCCTAAGTATCAAATTTCAGTTAAATGCTTCCATAGATAAAAAAGTTGGCACTGCGCATGCGCAAAATAAAATTTTGAAACTGGCGCTAGATTTTCCTTTATTCCAAGTGCCTATGTATCACATTTCATTTAAATTCTTCCATAAATAAAAAGTTGGCACTGCGCATGCGCAAAACCAAATTTTGAAATTGGCGTTTGATTTTCCTTTATCCCAAGTGCCTATGTATCAAATTTCGTTTAAATTCTTCCATAAATAAAAAAGTTGGCACTGCGCATGCGCAAAACCAAATTTTGAAATTGGCGTTTGATTTTCCTTTATCCCAAGTGCCTATGTATCAAATTTCGTTTAAATTCTTCCATAAATAAAAAAGTTGGCACTGCGCATGCGCAAAACCAAATTTTGAAATTGGCGTTTGATTTTCCTTTACCCCAAGTGCCTATGTATCAAATTTCGTTTAAATTCTTCCATAAATAAAAAAGTTGGCACTGCGCATGCGCAAAACCAAATTTTGAAATTGGCGTTTGATTTTCCTTTATTCCAAGTGCCTATGTATCAAATTTCGTTTAAATTCTTCCATAAATAAAAAAGTTGGCACTGCGCATGCGCAAAACCAAATTTTGAAATTGGCGTTTGATTTTCCTTTATCCCAAGTGCCTATGTATCAAATTTCGTTTAAATTCTTCCATAAATAAAAAAGTTGGCACTGCGCATGCGCAAAACCAAATTTTGAAATTGGCGTTTGATTTTCCTTTATCCCAAGTGCCTATGTATCAAATTTCGTTTAAATTCTTCCATAAATAAAAAAGTTGGCACTGCGCATGCGCAAAACCAAATTTTGAAATTGGCGTTTGATTTTCCTTTATCCCAAGTGCCTATGTATCAAATTTCGTTTAAATTCTTCCATAAATAAAAAAGTTGGCACTGCGCATGCGCAATACCAAATTTTGAAATTGGCGTTTGATTTTCCTTTATTTCAAGTGCCTATGTATCAAATTTCATGCAAATACTTTTATAAGTAAAAAAGTTTGCAATTCGGTTTATAAATGGTCGAGATGCGAAAAGGGCACTGTGAATTTTGAATCGATTCGATTCAAATTTTGGCATTGCGTATTATATGGCTAAAGCTATGCCCATATTGAATTTCAGGCAATTCAGTTCATAACTAACGGAGATGTAAAAGCGATCGAACATTTCTAAACAAAGTTATCGTTCACACGGACAGATAGATGGACAGACAGACAAAGGAACAGACGGACAGACCAGCATGCAGACCACAGATAGCAATGCAAAATTATAAACGATCTCTAGGATCGTTAATAAACGGCAAAAGTGTAAAATTATAGAACATGTAAAAAAACGGTTTTTTGTTTTTTTTACAATAACTTTTTTTGTAAGCGGTACAGAAAAAATTCCTTCCTTGGAACAAGACTCGACACCATAACGAACCAAATAGCGAAAAAAGTAGAACAATAGCTCTTAAGATAAAGAACTAGTAGCGTCGCAAAACGAGCGGACGGACGGANATTCGATCCAACTTTTGGCATTGCGTATTATATGGCTAAATCTATGCCCATATTGAATTTCATGCAATTCAGTTCATAACTAACGGAGATGTAAAAGTGATCGAACATTTCTAAACAAAGTTATCTTTCACACGGACAGATAGATGGACAGACAGACAAAGGAACAGACGGACAGACCAACAGGCAGACGACAGATAGCAATGCAAAATTATAAACGATCTCTAGGATCGTTAATAACGGCAAAAGTGTAAAATTATGGAACATGTAAAAAACGGTTTTTTGTTTTTTTTACAATAACTTTTTTTGTAAGCCGTACAGAAAAAATTCCTTCCTTGGTACAAGACTCGACACCATAACGAACCAAATAGCGAAAAAAGTAGAACAATAGCTCTTAAGATAAAGAACTAGCGTCGCAAAACGAGCGGACGGACGGACAGCCGGGAAATGCGCTAAAAATGATTGAATATAGGGTACCTATTCCATTTATAATAAGTTGGCACCACTAACTGGAAACTATTTTAGATGAACTGATTTTATGGAAATTAGTCTATTCTCATCACATTCTAAAAATACTCCCTTTCGAGTTGTCAGTTGACCAATTAGTTATTTGTTTCATAAGTACGAAAAATGGGCGTTTTCGGGACGAGGAAGGGTGTCGGTAAATTAAGTTCTAACCTCACTTTATTCCATTTGATTGTAGAGGTACAAATTTGATGTTGAGGTTGATCCGTGTTACAGTTGGAGTTCCTCTTGCGTATTTTAAATGACTTTTGGATTAATATAAACATAGACATGTTTCAGGTTTTTATTAAAGTGACAACCCAAGTCATGTTCTGAATGACAAGTAAGTTAATGACATTTGATTGGTTAACATTCAAAATCAAATTACTTTTTGGACTAGTCCGAAAAGTACCTACTCTTTGAACAGTTACCATGGTGATACCGAAGACTCCTGAAATCGACTATTTCTTGTACCAAAAAGTGTGAAAAAATAGGGCCGATTCAGGTGGTTGGAGAAAAAATCAATAACGCTCGAATTACATATATTTATATGCCCCTACTTAGATAGTGCTTATAATACCAAATTAGTATTCTTTCGTCTACGGGCAAACAGGTTGAGGACAGCAATCTGGATACGGTTTACTAAGATCTTCTTCTCCCATATAACATGGCTTTTCGACTGACGCAACTCCGCATCTAGGGGAAGACATAAATAAGAATTTAATAAGACTGTGATCAACTTAATGTCTTTATTTTATTTTATAATGAGCGAAGTAGCCAATCAGTGCCTATGACAGTGACTAACTATATCAACTTACCCAGCAAGTTCAATTAATCCTGGCGAACAGTTGATCCTAACACAACCGGTTGCTGAGCGACTTTCACCAACTTTTACTTTTCCTATAGACGGATCTGTGCTCTCACAGTATTCAGAATTGACTAAAGTAATCAAAAGTTTTGTTAGTTGCAAAAAAATGTATATTTGTTAATAATACCCGGAACTTCTTCTAAGCTTGTCCATCCAAGCGCTACGGAAAGAAATGCCGCAATACACACAAACGTTATCACTACCTTCATGATTGCTCAAAGATTTCTGCACTCAAACGGCTGCCAAACTGGCTTTTTATACAGATCAAACCGGGTTATCAAGATAACCCTCATTAAATTGAATATTATAACGGATTGGAAATACATAGAACTGTGCGATAAACTAATTATAAACAAATTATGCAACAAACACACTATTTCTATAACATATTCGGCAACTATTGGGGGTATTAACAATTGCATTTGGATATTAGATTACAGTTGGGATAACTTTAGGGCAAGGATGATTTTAAACGCTTTATGAGTGACTAGGCATTTGACACCCCCTTTAAATCTTTAGATGGCAACATGCAAATATCAGTACACACATCATAAACACAAACCGTCTCGAATGATAATAACATTGATAATGTAATAAGAATCAACCCCTAAAGAGCATCTAAAAAAGCAGCAGAGCACCTCGGTGAGACCCTACGTGGCCACTGGATTTGACCAATTTTCAATTAGCTTGTTACTTGTGGCACATAGGGCAACTGTGCAAAGATTGAACCAAATCAGTATCTAAGGATCGTCTATTGGCTGTCATCGTTGCTAGTCAGTTTTATTGGATATGTAAGTTTTTGGAAAGGTAAGGTGGATTTTGGTTTAAATAGGACGGACATAGAAGAGAAGTTTGGAGGCCAAATTGCAATTCTTTTGAAGAAACTTTTTGCTAGTTCCGAGGTCGAAGCGTTGTCCGTCGTTAGTGACAATTTTGTTTGTCGGATAAGGTTTTCGAAACCAAGCTTTTTGGTTCGCTTTGTATAGAGGTTTATTTGCCATTGTACAGTACCGTTCGTTTTGGAAGAGATAAGGAGTTGGATTTCGCCCGGTTGCGCGGCCGACTACGTTTTGGTTTGGATTTTGTTTAACAAACACCCTTTATATTTGCTTGTAGGTATATTAAATTTTTTTTTTTTTTTTAAAGGTGCAGCTCATCAACTACTGGGTTATTAGTGCTACACCCTCCTTTGATCGTTAATCGCAAAACGAGTGTACTACTTCGGAATTATAGTAAGAAGAAATAAGGTAAGAACAAGTTACACATATATTCACGTCTTCGGGTCTGTGAAGACGACGTACTTGAACACACACAAGATAAGACCTCGGATAGAAGGAAACAGGTAGTAACAAAAGGTAAGAAACAGAGGAAAAAACCTAGGGAAGAAATACATGTACTATTTCAGTTTTGAAAAACCACAAATAAACGACGTTCATCAGAATTCTTTGTCCAATCTAGTAATCCTAGCGAACAGGAGGATAGTTTTCTGGTTATTTGGAGACAGTGCTTCTTCCAGTGTGAGTGGCACCCGTAACGCCCTTCTTACATTCTGGTACCTCGTACATTCTAACAATAAATGGGAAACGGTGATTTCAGTGTCGCATAGGTCACAGATATCTGGTGCGGCTTTTTGGAACAGGTGGGAGTGAGTGGTTCTAGAGTGGCCAATTCGCGCTCTGGTAAGAAAAATCTTCTCTCGTCTTGTTCCGATAGCAGGCCATGGATCGACTTTTGCTTTTACGCGTCGGAGTTTGTTGCTTTTTTGACTTCAGGGCTTGATTTTTTGGAATAACAAATTCTTGTGTTTTATTTGTATTTTGTGGAGAGTCAGGGGTGCTGAGTGGTGAAAGTGATGTAGTTGATGTTGGGTTATTGGTTGATACTGATAATGGTCTCTATTTAGATTGGATTATTGGATTTTCAGCACTGGGAGTGACGGCTGTACAATTTGTGGTTCAAGAGACAGAGTTTCATCAGGTTGTAGTGGTTCGTCTTGCTCAACTCTTTGGGGTAAAGAGTCTTGCTCAATTTTTTGGGGTAAAGATTCTATCAATTCATTCGTATTAGACGTATTTTTATCTGGACATTGGTCAGCTCGATGTCCTGTCAGTTTACATGAAAAGCAAATATACTTGGACTATTAAGGATCATATTGTTTTTGCTAAGTAGCAAGAATATCATCCAATTTTGTTAATTGTTGTCCTGTCCAAGATATATCGCAGTAATGTCCAATGATTCTTTTTGCCATTCTAAGGTTTGACATGTTTTGCCTTTGCTTAAAGCCTCTAGTGACCCTTTTGAAAGCTGTTTGTACAACTTAACATATATCCACATTTTTTTTATTTTTATTATGTTTTGATGATGCATGTATAGCTACACATGTCAGGGTGTCACAAATTGCTTGTTTTCGATGTTTTTCGGGGATATTTAATTAAGAACTAGAGATAGAGTGATGCGGTAAGCGGTTTGCACTTCTCGGAGATACTTTTCAAAGCTGCCTAGATTGACGATGCCAATTTTGACGCGAACGTAGCACTAGCGAAAAAGTTAAAAAATGCAATAAACAGTTTTTGCTTTATAACTCGGTTATTTTTATAGTTTCTGACCCCCGCCTTAGTTTTCTAGTGGAATGTACTTATAATATTGTTTGAACTATTTGCTTGTTGCTCTCTAATTAGAAAACTGCTCGTATTGTCGTCAGGATGTTTGATAATAAAAAAATTGAGATACACAGGCAAAACCGTTATTCAGTCTTGAAAATTAAATACAAGTAGGCCGTGGAATATATTTCAGGTAATGCTCACAATAATAACAGTATTTTAATCAAAATTGCTCATCATATATTGTCTACTACTCTACTTCTTTTTGATATAATGCTTGCACTAATTTAATGTTCCTCCATCTACGAACAAATAGCTTGAGGACAGCAGTGGGGATGTTCTTTGCTGAGATCCTCTTTACCAAATCGGCAAGGTGGGGGTCCTGTAGCGTTGCATCTATGATTGAATGCACGGTTGAGTTATAGAATTCAAAAAGAAACCTTGATCAATTTACCCTTCATATATGATCAGTCCTGGAGTACAAGTCGCTTTGACGCACCTTCCCGCTAACCTACTTACGCCAACTTTCAGCTTTCCCACAGATGGATCCGAGCTTTGGCAATATTCGGGATCGACTAAACCAAAAATAAGTTTTAGTAGTTGCTCAACACGCATACATCATACTTTCAACGGTTTCTTTGCCTATCCATCCAAGAACTGAGGATAGAAGTGTGAATGTGAGCACTACCGCGCATGGCACCTTCATGATTGCCTCGAAAGACTGCGTCCAAACAGCTTTTCATCCACGTATTTGTACAGATCAGGAGCGTGCCTTGATTCCAATCAATTTACAAATGATGGCCTGTGATAAGCAGAAAACAATATGTTTATTGTGAAATTACAGTATATCCATCGCTCTTCAGATAATGCATATCTATTTTAAAGTGCTTTATCATTTGTATGGTCAAAGAAAGGAAGTGGATTATTATAGTTATTTATACTATCTAATTATCTACAAAATTACGAACATAATAATAGGACCGTATATTATCAATAGAACAAATAAATTAGGAAAAACAGCGTATCTGGTATTCCATAGGTTTAAAAATGATTTACTGTTAATCACCAGTTTATCAATGAATATTTGGTGTAGGTATAACCCTCTTTCTTGAAAGTTTTATTTTAGATCAGTCAGATTATTTTGTAATGCCTACCATAGCTTAAAAAAAACAATCTATGATGAAAGTAAATCTAATAACGGTTTCAAAATTACTTTTTTCTCCAACCACCTGAATAAGACGCTATTTTGTTATGTATACTTTTTGGTCCAAAAAATGGGCGATTTGGGGAGTCGTCAGTATCATCATGGTAACTGTCCAAAAAGTAGGTACTTTTCGGACTAGTCCGCAAAAGTAATTTGACCAATCAAAAAATTACAAATAGTTGTCATTGACCTGTCATTCAGAACATGACTCGAGATGTCACTTTAACAAAAACCGTAAACATGTCTATTTTTATATTAATCAGCACTTGCACATCAACTTTCAACAAGATCGAAATAAATGTCAACTTTCTATAGGAAGCGCTGTCAAGACTTGTTTAGACGTGCAAGATTTTATTGCAGGAATGACTTGCCGGGCTGAGCTCTTCTATCACCGTTTACATTATGAGAGTTATTGGGAAGTGCTCTCCGACACAAATTTGTGATAGTTTTACTATCCCGTGTAAATTACGTTTTAGTGCGTGAAAGAAATAACTACCTACAAAATGTTGTTTTACATTAAAACATTTACAGATTTACAAATGGAATTGAAAATTACAGCTTCGGTAACATATGTTCGCAGTTAACATGTAGGAGCTTCAAACATAGGAAAAACTAAGACTTCACAGTACATACGAAAAGTAACTTCGCAATTCAATTCATGTACGATTAACTAATATGGGCAACTTCGCACAGTGCTTATATCCGCATGCTTTGGTTGTGAAAAAAATATGTTTCTAGGTAAACAGTTTCGCACCTTCAAGTAAGAGTAAGGAGATGTTCAGCATCCTAGACCTAATTCTATGCACTCCAATGCTTCCTGTACTTGTACCAGTAAATTTCGAAATTAAACTTGTCATCGACCACTTAAAGAGAATCTTAGGTTAATAAAATGTACCCGTTTATGCTACTTACTTGATTGTACATCTTGTCGTATTTGATTAAGCAAAAATAAGATGTTTCGTGTTCATATTGAATTGTTCTAAGATATTTACTTCATGTTTACTTTCATAAGGAGGCTAACTTAACCTAAAAAAATATTAATAGAGTGGCACCCAAAAGATGAAGCAGTGGTCGACAAACGACAACTACAAGAGCGTGCGCAAACACACTGGGTAAGTAAAAAAGTGGTTGGAGAAAAAATTTTATGTTTCATTCGTACGAAAAATGCGTTTCCGTGACTCGCGTCGTCCACCACCACCCTTCCTCGTCCCGGAAACGTGCATTTTTCGTACTTATGAAACAAATAACTATTTACGCATGGCGTATGTTTTATTTATGAAGGTATTCAATGAAATTTCTAATGTAGACATCCAAATAAAAGTTGAACTATTATTTTCAAAATGTTGTGATTGCGCAATAGTATTTCGAAAGTATGTAAAGAATTTTATATGTAGACACTTCCAATAAAAGTAAAACTAATGCCCATTTCAAAATTTGTTTATATTTGTATACGCTCCACTATACAGGGTGCCCTTTAATTATGTATGGAATATAGTATATATCTCGGTAAATATCGACTACATACAAAATTTTTTTATATGAAAGTTGTTTAACATTTTATTTCCTATAGTAAGGCAGCATTCCATTGCTTTTATTTCAGATAAATAACGAAAAACATTTTTTTTAAATAGCAATGGACATTTTCATTAGGTTTATTTGATAGACATTTTTTTCTCTTTTAAATGACGTAACACGTTAGCACCCGTGTAGAAGAAATTAATTTTTTTATCCTATACAAGGAGAAACTTACATTTTCTCGCCTGTGTGAGGACGCGAAAGAAGACAATTGCACGCATGGAGCGAGAAAATTCAATTTTGTCGGCTAGGCGAGAAAAAAAATACGTCTTATGTAAGCTAGATGGCGCGGTTGTAATAAAATGTCAAAGAAGTTATTTCTTTTTAATTAAATAAGAAACATAAAATCGTCAACACTGATTTAATAATTAAATTTACCCTATGTTCACTTTATTTTACTGAATTCAAGAATTTATTTAATTACCGCGAACCTATACCTATCAATGTTTCGTGAATTTGAATACTTTCCCAATATCACGTGACCAATTCAAACTTAAGTCATAATCTCCTATTTGCTTTCAATAACGAGCATCTGTGTCAACACATTTAACACCGAGATGTACTTTGCACTTTACGTAGAACACCGCTTATCCGCAATAAGTAGCATTTTAACATACGAGACTACCCCGAAGTTAAAATGTGTCCAGTGTGACTAAGGAATGAATAAATCTATTTATAAAACACATTTTTTTAAAAATACAAGATCATCAAGGATTTAAAGTGTGCCCATTGCGCGTTCGTCACCGAGCATAAATCCAGTCTTAAAAGCATCTAACATTTGACAAGACATGGATCCTGCCAAGGATTTAAAATGTAACCGGTGTGATTTTGTCCCTTAAAACACACATTCAATTTTAAAACACATTTGTTAATACACAAGACCAGTAATATAATTTCAAATGCGCCTGGTATTAATTACAACCCCTTAAATCCCGTTATTTTCTAAGGAAATAATCACGCGCCAGTGAAATGCCGGAAATGTCAACTCAGTTCGCACATGATCGGTATTCTCCACTTGCACCTCTGCTGTGTTGCACCGTGACTCCCTTCGTTGACTCCGCACTGTGCAATCGCAAGCGCGCTAGAATTTGAATTTGCGTTGAACTGTATTATAAGGGAAAGAGGTAAATCTACGAGTAAAAATATACTCGTGGGCCCACTTAGATTGCACCGTTTCGTAAAATTTTTTTCGCGTAGTCAGCAGGAAACGTGGAAATAAACAAAACAAACGCGTGCACGTTGACGCGTTAAAGCAAATCCAAATTCAAGCGCTTGCGGTCGGACGTTGTTGAGGGATTAATTTTAAATGTAAGTGCATAGGATAAAAAATATTGTGTGCACCACGGCACGAAAGTTGTTTTCCGGGACTCAGGAAGTGGCCAGCCTCGGCTGCGCCTCGCCTGGCCATATCTTCCTTCGCCCCGGAAAACAACTACTTTCCTGCCTTGGTACACAAAGTACTATTATTTCAAGCTTTTTGCCACTGCCTTGTAGTTAATGGTGGACATTGTAAATATTCATTGCGATGGAAACCATTTTACTGCTAATTTCGTTTTGTCTTCAAGGTTTAATAAGAAGCGCACACGTTCATTTGTCTTATTTTAATGTAGTATATCGGGATTAATGTTATTGATCTAATTATAATAAAGTTTGTTGAAAAATTTTCTTGAATTAGGGTACCAACATGTTATATAATCAATGTCTATCAAATGAGCCTAATGAAAAGGTACACTGCCATTAAAAGAAATTCAATTGTTTTTAGTTACCCATTTGTTTTCTGAAATAAAAACAACTGAATAGAATATAGAAAATTTTTGTATACATTCGATATTTACCGAGATATATACTATATTCCATACATAATGGGCACCCTGTATTTTTCAATTAACTGTATAGACTTTGGCGATAGGTGGCTCATTTGAAAAAAGGGGGTACGGATCTCGTGCCTACAGGTATTTTTTCCGGCCTAGGTCCGTGTGAAAATTTTAGTGGTCCCTGAAGATTAAAGATCACCAATGCTAACTCACTGATTATTATGCATCGATTATTGCTTCCCTTTCCACATTCCATTGAATAAATATTGTTTTTATGGTTTTTTAGGTAATCTTTATTAATAAATATATATTTAAATATTTTTTGTCCGTGAGGAATAAAACGTTGGCGAGCGCTGGCCTAGGGTACCACAATTTGCCCTCAGTTTTAACTTTTGAAAGTAAGATATTCAATCAGGTTTGAACGATTCAATGCATTACTAACGGCCTACAATGCAGGTATAATCGTATACCGAGAAAAAGCTATACCTAGAATAAACGTCGATGGTTGCGTTGGTTACCATTGCATCAACCAATAGGATACATGTTGCAACGGCAGTTATTCCAAGATCAACTTATTCTGTGAATAGGCTTAATTGTAGAACCGGGCCTAAACAGAGAGAAAAATATGTAAGGCCGCACAAACAAAAGGTTGTATGTTATTTGCTATGGCGATTCATTGCGTTCCGCTCAATAAATAAGTATACATACTCGTATCTCATTATTTCTAGGACATGAGCATTGTTTGTTTATTAATACGAACCGTGTAATTGTTCATTACAAAAACACGTATAAAACTCTACTTCTACTTACCGATATACTACACTTACGAGAAATCGTAGAACAAGTTTTAAGAATTCGATTTGAATGCGAGAAATTGGCCGTTAAATTGATTTTTGGGTACAATGCGTTCTGTGTAAACAACCTGGCTTAATAAATTACACACCAATTTAAAAAATAAATAAGCAAGTGGCAAATTTTACTGTATATCTTTCACATCTACAATGACACTATAAATTAAATACAGTGTACAGGGTGACTTATTTGTCGTGCACTATTGTCCGCATTTTAAGGTCAAAGTGACACATGCTATGGTTTTGTTGGGATAGTCCCTGTTCTGCTACACATCATAGAACAATCTAAATTTACCTTTTTGTTCAAAATTTGATAGTTTCATCAAGACAATCTTGTAGCAGAAGAGGAAAGTTGTCCGCGCAGTCTCGACAGTAGGAACGCTTCTGTCGGTCATCTTAATTAGGACTGTCTTGAATAATTTAAGTTTTTTGCAATTTGTTGTTGTTTTTTTGTTATTTAACGCAAGTAGTAGAACTGCAGTTCTTGCTTTTCATTTGTATTTATAATTTTTCAATATCGATCATGTTATTTTATTTCGAGATCGGTTTTGTCAGAATTATTAGTTGTTAATTTCTTTTAAATAATTGCCTTGTTTATTTTATTTGTTTAATTTTGTTACTTGTTAAGAGCTTAGATTTAGACATTTCAGAATATATGTGAAGTTATTGTAAAAGTCTATCTTCGTTCTGGGATAGGAACTGTTATCGCTGCGCAGGCTAATCAATTCATTTCACGATACTCATGTGTTATCGCCGATAAGAAAACACAGGTGTAGATTATTCGAAGACGGCGCATTATTTTTGTAAAGGAAGGCGCTATTTGTGAGTCGTAGTCACCTGGTTGCTGTGCCGGGAGACGTAAATTCTCCGACATCGTATCTAGAGGTCTTTTTTTTCTATCTTACCTCGATCACTCTCTTCGTGTCGTATAGGGGCACTGGATCTCGATGTTGGTATACCAATATTAATTTGTTGCCGATATGGGGTTGGCTCGACCGGCAAACTTATCCACGGTTCGCTAACTCTTCTATGCTCAAACGACCATGACTAATATCGAGACTAAACCTATGCCGAAAAAACGTGCCGTACACTAAACAGAATAGCACATACTTCATTGAATCCAATTAATTAGGCATTTCCCAACTAAAACGTGTTTTAAGTATTTCCTCAATAAGTCAACTTTTTTAACAATGCTGTAAACATAAATAAAACGAATCTACAATTCCGTAATTATTTTAGAATAAGCCAAATGGAGCATCGTTATCATTACATTTTATTTTCTCTTTAAAGTAGTAACAAGATTCATGCCTTCCTCCTATTGCAAAATTCGTGCAAAAACCTGCAAGACAACTCTCAAGTCGACAAAAATTTAAAAGTACTTGAGACAATAAAACAACTATAAAAATAAGAATTTGAATTAACAAGGTGCAATATAAAAATATCTCCATTTAATGCTGGAGTTAATAAAGACGACAAGATTTTCTTCTGATAAAATGCTTGAAAGTTAAATCGTGATTTATAACTTTCTTATCATATAAGATTAAATTTATTCAAATTTTTGTTTGGGAAATATTAAATTTATATGGTAGTGGGAGACTGTAACTAAAGGGTTAAGGATATATGATCGGAATTTGATGCGGAGTCATTAAAAATTGTTATAATGGTTACTTTATCTCGCCACTTCATTAAACAAATCCAAACA
Source organism: Photinus pyralis (assembly GCF_008802855.1). NCBI lineage: Eukaryota > Metazoa > Arthropoda > Insecta > Coleoptera > Lampyridae > Photinus > Photinus pyralis. Next base: position 20,490,760 of record NW_022170738.1, on the reverse strand, counting down.
TAATTATCCCATTACAAACTCTTAATGTCTACGTATGAGGTAAAGATAGAAATTCAGCACTAACGAAGGGTATTTGACAATGTTTCCTTCTAGTGGTTTTCCACAGAACATGACTTGGAAAAGTTGTGCCTATCGTGTACATTAGCTGACATTTTTCAGCAGCTGTGCTACTATATTTTAGTTATTAGATTTTCTTTAAAAAATCTAGATTCTTTGACATTGACCTACAGCGTATTATATTAAAATGTAGAAAACGTAACGTATTTATTTTACAATTAGGTTATCTAATGAAGGTTATCTGTGGTAACCTAGCTCGCTCTGGCTAGCTATAAAACGACCAGACGCTGCAGTTTCAGGTATATGCAGTCATGAAGATGCAAATTGCGTTAGTGTTGAGTTTCGCGCTTTTTTCAGCAGCTCTTGGATGGACAAGCAGAGAACAAGTTGAAGGTATAGTCATCGCGCATTGTAGCAACTTAATAAATTTTTTTTGAAATTTAGTGGACCCCGAAAAGTGTGTGAGTTCAGATCCAAATGTAGGAACCTTAAAAGTTGGTATAAGTACATTACCAGACAGTTGCGTTAGGGCAACCTGCAGGCCTGGCATGATCGACCTCGCTGGGTAAATAAAACGGGTCTAGGACACTTCGCCGAATGCCCACAACGCCGACACGATTTTTTGAAGGTCCATATCGCCGACTAGGGACACTACGCCGACCGTGCCCACATCGTCGACAAGTGTGCAAGGGACACAACGCCGACCATGCCCACTTCGCCGACGGACACTACGCCGATCGTGCCCACATTGCCGAAACGTGTGCAAGGGACACTAAGCCGAACGTGACCACAACGCCGACTGTTCGAAAATCCAGGCCCCTCATACTCTGTCCAGTGTATGAGTTTGCATTTTAAAAAGTTTAAAAAACATGTCCTAAACCTACAAATAACCTAATATCCAAAGCTGCTTTGCTTCACACTCCGTCCAGTTTGATTAAGAATTTTCGTATGAGTCTGTAGTTCGAAAAAAGTTAAAAAAATATTCTGAACCTACAATAACCTAACGTCAAAAGCTACTTGGTGTTGCACACCGTCCAGCTTGATTAAGAAGTGTTGTATGAGTCGACGTTATGGTCACGTTCGGCTTAGTGTCCCTTGTTCACTTGTCGGCAATGTTGGGCACGGTCGGCGTAGCGTCCGTCGGCGTAGTGTCCCTAGTCGGCGATATGGACCTTCAAAAAATCGTGTCGGCGTTGTGGGCATTCGGCGAAATGTCCCGGCCTCAATAAAACATCGTATTTTGTTTGTGTGCATTTATGCGTTTATGACCAGGTGCGGAGTTGGGTCAGTGGGCAAGCCCTGCTACATGAGCGGAGAAGATCTGAGCAAACCATATCCAGAGTGCTGCCCTCGACCTGTTTGTCCAGCGTAGAGTAAAAGCTGGATATACCAAATATGTGACATAATGTGTAGGTATGCTTTTAGTTGTATTGTATTACAGTTAAATTTAACTGTTATGACAAATTAAAGACAAAGAAAATGTAAAAAAACTGTAGAATTAAGGGTACTTACTATTAACATCCGTTGCGGACGTCGGGTCTGTGTCAATCGCAAGTTACACTGTTCAAACCAAGAGGGAGGAACACTGCTTGAAATGCCACATTCTTTAAAACATTCTTACTCACCAGAAGCGATGTTTTCAATATTCAATATTATGCAAAAATGCATTGCCGCTGTCGGTTGGTACCATGCTCGAAATCATAGGGTGAATCAAATTTAAACAAGACTTTATTTTTAATATTTTTTTTATTATACTTACATTTAAAAAAAACAATTACAGGTTATTTTTCTACATATTGTCCTGCTTTCGAAACACATTATCCCCAGCGAATACTGAATATGCAACAAATTTCAATATCCCGTCTTTGTAGAACGAACTTTGTCGTGTCAACAGTCAATTGCGCACATAGGCTTCCACCTCAGCGTCATCGTTGAATCTTTGACCTCCCAGAGCGTCCGAAAACATGAAAATCGCAGAGTTAAAGGTCTGGACTATAGGAAAGATGCTCCAGCTTTTTCCAATCGAGTTACTTCAATTTTTATTGGGTCAGGGCTGCTATATTAGGACAAGCGATTTCTTGGAGAAGAATCCCATCAAATGGCGAGGAGCCCACCTTGAGGGACACTTTTCGCAACTCTAGCTTGTCTGTCATAAGAAAGTGCTACCTTATTAACTTATCCCGACTTCATCATTTTGCATATTCAATGACCTCAAGAAGTTGTCAAATGCGGCGAATGCTGTTGCCTGTGATCCCGATGCGCGCACGGAGATCGTAGCCTTCGTTCTCGACGCGTTTAGGCCTTTCTGCGAATTGTTTGAGTTATGCAAACACTCGAGCTCTTGAAGGCATCTCTTTCTGTTTCGTCAATCTCCGGGAACTTTCGGCTGCATTGGCCTTCCTAAGCGAGAAACTGAATAATAATGCGCTGCGCAACAGAGACGTGCCCTTCTTTTTTAGACATCGTGATAACTGACACAATAATGAACGGACAATGCCGATAAATTGCCTCTTCCACTCCTGATATCCCCGTTCAACACTAAGTGCTACCTAAAGTTTTGAAATTTCGCGCTCTGGGCGTACTGCGAATAGTGAGTTTACTGTGAGCTGTGACAATATTGTGAGTTGTTCGATGATTTCCTTGATGGTCGAATAACACATCTGTAATGTTAAGGTTAACAAAATAGATTTCTGCATCTATAGGTAATTGATGTTATAGTGACCTTCGGGATTATCATGTATAAATATAAATTTGCGTGGGTAATTACGCTTAAAGTTTCTTTTGAATCATTGAATAGTCATTCGAATACCATTCGCAGTCAAAATATTTCTCGATTATTTTTGAGGTGCTGTTCCACTCATGCTAGTTACGCATTTTAAATATTACATATAACTATTATATGTAACTATTTTATATATTATATATAACTAGCATTCGTGACAACACCTCAAACATTATCGACAATACTTTGAGTAGTCATGGTATTATGACAATTTTTACGTCAATACAGTAGTACCAACTACCATCAACCAACATAAATAATAAAGTCAATATGTTTTCATCATTTAATGAGGTTGGTGAAACGAGGTGCCCTTGGTATATTTCTTAAAATGGTCTTCTTTCACGATACTTAATTACATTCATTTTGGCAGGTTGTGATACCTACAGATCCATTGCCGTAGCAATAGTATGTAAAAACATTTTGAAATACGTCTACTTTTCAGATTTCCTATACACAGTAGTCAATGGCGAGATTGATGGATTTTTTCTGAAACTACATAGATACTTTCGTCTCTAAAAAGGGTTAATAAAATGTGATTTTCCTCTCTACTGAGGAAAGTAAAACAATTGCTGCGTTAATCTTAGTAATGACATTTCAAATTGAAACATACCCGCATCGATAATGACTATGTGTTAAACTTCAATATTGCATACGATAATTTATTCAATTTTGATTTTAGTTTCAGAAAAAATTATGTCAAACTTTTGAAATCTAGTTGAAAAACTCCACTTTCTTCATATTTTCATTTTTTTTTCTGAAACTACAATCAAAATTGAACAATTATCGTTTGCAGTAATGAAGTTTGACACATAGCAATCTAAATACGGGTAGGTATATGTTTCAATTTTAAATGTCATTACCATTATTTAAGTATTTAAACAATGTCATTACTAAGATTAACTCAGCAATTGTTTTTTACTTTCCTCACTAGAGAGGAAAATTACATTTTCTTCACCCTTTTTAGTGATGAAAGTAGTTGTTTCTAAAGTAATTTCAAAAAAAATAACTATTTTTCACTGTTGACGTTTTCCCGCACATTGTTCTATACATTAGCCGTTTAAAATCTAGTACTTCGTGCTTCGGAATGGGGTCATCCCGGCTTCATTTTTTATTTCTGATCTACAAAGTACATTAAAAATAAAAAGACCCGTGTGTCCTCAATTTTTATTTGCGAGTAAAATAAACCCAAAATAAATGATTGAAATACTGTGTTTTTAGTCCGAATTTGAAACGCTTCAGTCTAAATACGTCACAAACCTACAACCAATCACGTAGAAGTGAGCCGGTAACCTTGTGCGAGGGTCTGACGTTTGTCGGATTTGACGTTTTAAGATGCATGTTTAACTGCATCCACAACCGTCTATAATTACAAGCCGTGCTGAGAATTATGGCAACACTGCATAGTAGGCCGATTTCCTAATTCAACTTGGCAGATTTCAGGTGTATTTTATATATGTTTTGTGTGTAATATTCCTTTTTACCTGTTTTAACAGAGTGAGATTGCGACAATTTGTGTTACTCCGGACGAAATGAACAGAAATTATTATTCAGGTAAGTTGCTAAACGAAATATATCGATTTGTTGTCATAACCTCTAAAGCAGGCTACTCCTTACTGGACCCTTTACAAGCACTTGTATTTGTTCAAAGTAGGTACCTGTACAAGCTCAAATATGACCTACACACTACGTGGTACGTAAGTACGGTAAGTGTTTATTGTGAAAAAATACAATTAGTTTGTATTTCAGGTATTCTAGCACGGACATGTCAAGTCGATTTTATGAAGGAACCTTCCGACTTATTCCCAAGAGTTCACGGTACGGGAATTTGAAGTCTACGGTGCTCCCCAGCCATTTACTGTCCTTTTACCGAAATTATGTGCTCAAGCGTGTGCTTCACTTCGACCTCTTTCGACAGAAGTTTACCAATTTCGGAGATCTCGATGGAAAACACATTATGATGCAGTTACCAATTCACAGTGTTCCGAATTTTAACGTCAAATAAAAATGTTATTATCCATTTTTGTAAATAAATAAAATATATGTACAATTATAAGCTGCCTAAGTATTTCTCTTCTGTATTAAAACCACCAAGGCGAAACACAGGAGAGAGTAAAAATGCAATTTTTCAAGAGCAACAAGACGCCATTAAAACTTATATCGGCCCACCGATTGACTTTCGGACAACGTTGTCAAACTTCTCAGCATGGCTTGTAATTATAGACGGCTGTGCTGCATCTAACGCGAAAGTGAACAAGTGACAAGTGTCTGTGACAGGTGACGCAAGTTACAAATGACATTCTCCTGCAATATTGCCAATTCGTTATGTCATCTGAATGGTTCTAGGAGCTGATTGGTCGGGTTTATTACGTCGCAGAGGCAGAGCCCGCCACAATATATCGTTTTGAATAAACCTTAAAACCGCACATGTTCATTATTTTTTTGGTAATCAGCCTCTACTTTTAAATACACTTTTACCGTCCAAAAAAATGTTTTATGGTTTCAGGTACACGCTTATTAAATTAGAACTACGGAATTCAACTATACTGTAAAAAAATGTAAACCCCCAAAATGACATACATTCGACAAATCTGGGGGTCCATATTTTAAATCAGTCGCAGTAAATTCAAAGTTTAGGTACAATGGAACAAACAGACCAAAGGTACTTTGTCCAAACCCACCAGTAGCGGTAGGCCATAATTACAAAAGATTTGCGAAATTCAAGCAGATTAACGTACCCTTAAAAAGTTTTGACTCCACAACTAAAACGCCCTACAGACGGTACCATTTGTCGTACAACTTATCGTACGGCTTTAAATTTATACTACCGTCTGAACGATAATCGTACCGTGTGTAGCGACTTACTGTTTATCTTTGTAGAGAATTACGTCGCACGACAAGTTGAAACGATGTTTTTTATGACAGTGAGAAGACCAATGAGCCAATAAGAAATACAGATTTCTAGCGACGATGTCCTACTTACACTTTATACAATGCCAGCCAGATGTCGCTAGATTGAGCACACATTTTCAGGGGTGCCCCCATAGATATGGTGCCCCTACCATTGAATGCCCCTACCCATATTAGTATTACACACAGCACTTCCTCTACTAAACTTATGTTTTTAATCTAAATACCAAACATTACTCAAAGCATATCTTTTTCTAAGGAGTTTAAACAAATGGTTAATTGGTATTTCACTTCCTGTTTCTAGTAAATCAAGTTTCACTTTTATTATTCAATTTGTCATTTTCGCTGTTACCTGCGGCACAAAATCACGGCTATAGAAAACATTTTTTAATTTAAAGAAGTTGAACTAATTGAACTAATGCGTCTGGTAGGCATTCCTGCGCAATGTCGAAAGTAGGTACGCACCTTATAAAAAAAAACTAAGTGAAAAATTAATGAAATGTAGTTCTACAAGATTGGCAATTAAGATACTTTTTACCGATTTCTGTTAATTTATAAATGCTCGTGTGGGTTTTATCTCCATGCCGTTAATTGCACTTGTAATTAATCATCAGATATCTACGTACGCGCGCTACTTTAGTAAACCTCTTCATTTCAACGTTTGTTTGCTAATTAATTGTAAGCCGTTTTGCATAAGTGGATTATGTTAATGCGATCTGAAGTGTTCGTTGTTAAATGAGGAAGGAAAATTTGAAACGTGCAGAATTTCGGGCGCAACTGATCCGTATCACGAATCTCCCTCGATGAATATACAGAATTCCGCTCGCTTTGCATCGCAATTAACAATATCAATAAATAAATACCGGCAATATTTGGAAGTCGGCGATTGAATAATTGAGCTGTCGAAACGGCTCCTGTGTCTAAGCAATAATAAATCATACCCAGTTAGTTGTCTAGCGACGTGTTCTTCGATAGCTTGTCTGGCCTGAACAATTTCATGGGTGATTGCTATCTCTTAACCCGGACCTGTATTCATGCTTGATTAAATTGGATACACCTTCACAATTAGATGAAGTAAAATATTGAGATATTCGATACGCTCCCGCACGTATTTCTTTGGTGCAATTGGTTTCGTGGTCTACTGCCATTTTAAAAATCTACTATTAGCGCTTACGTGAAATATTAAATCTGGATCAACCTCTATCGATAAATGTCAGAGACAGTGTGCACGACAGAAACATTTTTGATTCAGCTTTTGCACAATATACACTCGGACGCAATGGAGAAAAGTCTAGCTAAGAAGAAGAATGCGTAGTTCGCGCGTCTTTCCGGTATAGCAAACTCATTGGATACACTATATTATATACACTCTACAGGGTGGTGACTTGCGTAACGCATCAAAGGGATTTCAATGTAAAATTCATAACATGCGATTATTGGCTCCATCAAATTATTTCAGAGCAAAAATGTATTAAGGTTTCTTGTAGAAAAAATTTTTTTACGCCAATAAACCGTATTAGTTTTCAATTTTTTGCATAATAAAGACGGAAAATTGAAAGAATAGAACCCCCATCTTTTTCAATAATCTGTGATGCCATGGAATTTTATAATACAAAAACTGCGCCAATATCCGTCATGCCATGGAATGTCTGCTATGAAACAAATCAAATTCTATCAAAAAGTACCGGGTGAATCATTAGAACTGATGTCATCAGTTTGAATTTCGCGCGTACAATTCTAGTGATTTTTACGGGATAGAATTGGCGATGATATATTTTTAGTTACCTATTTTACTAATTTTTATTAGTCACCAGTGCCGTCGTTATTTCGTTAATTTGTTGATGTTTTTAATTTACTTTTCCAATCTGTATTATCAAACAGTTCTTTCCAAAACTACGCTGTAAATTCAAGAATTTGTTGAAGTAAGTAATGTGCATTTGTAGGTTAAAAATCCCCTTCTTGAGGATCCTCCAGTCCTGTCGAGAGCAGTTTATGGAAGGAAGAGTATCCCGATGTTATTATTTCTTATAAAGCATTTGCCAATCATAAGAAAGGAATCGTTGATTGATTTGAAAACAAGAATTGCATTTGCAAAAAGAAAAAACAGGTTGTCCATTACTAAGAAACGATGAAGTGGTCGAAGACAAAGAATGGAAGCGAGTTCCAGAAAATCAATCCGTCAGTTAAGTGCCCAAGCTGGTAAGTGGTACACGTAGAATGAATATTATACCTACTAACTTTATTTTCGAATTACAGGAATGTCTTTATGCAACATGCCAACGAATTTTGCATAAAGATCTACGTATACATACACCCGTATCGGGTTTCTGTTCTACAGCAACTGCATGCTCTTGATTATGAGAATCGACGTAATTATTGTGATTGATTTAATAACAATTTAAATAATAACGACTTATTTGTAAATTAAAAATAAATTATTACTCCTTGGAGAGTGATTCTACATACACCACTGGAATTAGGCAAATGATAATCTATTATTACCAACCTTTAAAATTTTTTGTTTTGCGGGACATTCAAACTGTCATCAGTTCTAATGAATCACCCGGTATTATATTTAGAACAGCGAATTCAACATAAAGAAAGACCAAATTACTAAAAACGGTTTCCTAATATAACAATTTACAATAAATGTTCGAATAAGTCACCATTAACTGCAAGACAGTAACCAAGTCGATCATAAAATCCATTTCGAACTGCTGCTAATTGATAACTTGATATCTTTTTGTTTTAGAAAATTCCATGGCATCGCAGATTATTGAAAAAGATGCGGGTTTTATTTTTCCAATTTTCCGTCTTTATATTATGTAAAAAATTGAAAACTAATACGGTTGATTGGCGTAAAAAAAAATTTTTATAAAAAACCTTAATACATTTTTGCTCTAAAATAATTTGGGGAGCCAATAATCGCATGTTATGAATTTTACATTGAAATCCCCATGATACGTTACACAAGTCACCACCCTGTATAGTATAGCAGATTCTGGACCATTTAACCTTTCTTAGAAAGAAAATTGGTCTACAAGATTCTGGACCATTTGCAGCCTATAAAATCTGGATCAAATAAACAAGTTATTTGACAGTGGAAAAGCGAGGAGTTGTAAACGGAACGGAGTTTTGCCTTCGGGTAACTCCAGCCGGCGGGCCAGAGATCGAAATTTGTAATAATTTAAGGGGAAAATACTTGTTACAACAAATTATGTATCTTAATCCACTCTTGAATCAGAGCCGGTACTGGGTCTGGAGACACTACCACTGGTTGTCGCTGTCAAAACGGAATGGCGTCAATCTTAGACAAGGAAAGAGAGAGGTCTGATGACCATTGAACTGTATACTCTGAGAAAATTTAAATTTAATTTAATTAAATTTAATGATCAAATTAACAGGTCTGGGAAATAAAAATGAAACTAAAAAAGAAAGCACTGTGTGTCGCACTGTTTATCACAATGTACCTGACTCCATTTCATAAGTTAGGTCGTGATGAGGCGTAGAATTATTATTGTTCGCGGTTTTATTACTTGTCGGAGAACCCCCGTAACATCTAAAGCTGTTAAATAGGTGGCTCCACCTATCGATGCAATTTTTGTCCATGCGAATTTGACGTGCTGGGACGGGTAACTTTAATTTCTTCTTCTACCGTTAACTTTTCGTTCGGCAGGCTGGTCGAAAGCAGCTAATGACGTGTTAATTCCCTTAAAGTGGATTGAATATTAAGTATTTATATCTTTGACAATTTACCCGTAGTTTTGTAACTTTAAAATTAGGTGAGGATTTAATTGGGAAATTTCACACGTGGTAATACTTACCGGCATTTTGATTGCCGGCGTTATCTGTGGTGTCTGTTCTTTTTAGACCTATACAATAGCTGACGATTAAGCCGATGTAAATTAATTAATCAACCATCGTGACTCGATTATTTGGTTTTCGTGTCCTCTCGTGGTTTGGAGGCAGGTGCGATTGGGATTTAGAGGTGGTAATTTTAGAGGGATTTTCCGGGTAGCCTTCGGTGAAAAAACCAGTCTCCAAATGTTATTTTTTACTAGTTTTAGCTCGAGGGTATATCCACTAAACAAGGGTGTTCCTGTGTACAAGCTGTATCTGTTCGCTATTATCAGTGAGATAACTGTAATCGTGTACCCCATCCTCGACTTCACCGGCCAGATAGATGCTTGGGGATTAGATAAGAATTAGAACAACAGGATTTAACCGAGGCATTTAACCCGTTGCAAAACGTATCGCTAACAATCCCTTAAAGGGATAAATACTTGAAGGTGTGTAGTTGCGGCGTGGAGAGCTCTTCCGCTGCTCATTTTTCTTTTTCTTATGATTGCACTTGTGTATATGGTATCAAATTATGGGCAACGACGGGTTTTGTTTTTATATGTATGAAACCACCACTTCCGATACACAGTCAGTCAGTGCGGTATGATGTTATGTAGAATCTGAATGGTACTCTGGATGTGATGTAGCCACCACCACAGTGTATCATTCCAGATGTCGAAACGAAGTTAAGGAGTCGCAAATATAGTTCATGGGGGTCAGAGGCCCAACTGGCTGCGACTTCACTGCCATCTCTGGTATTCATAAAATAATCGTGCCTAATTAACGATTGATTCAGGAAAATATACGCCGAAACTTACATGGCCAACCACTCTCCTACTTCATTTTACAAATTTACAATGACCAAACACACGTAAATATCTACACTGTCGCTTTATTTCTTATTCTAAGGCAGTGAATGCCTAATCTGATCTCAACACGAGACAATGCCATTTAATAAATGTGTACGGATCATGAAATTTAAATGTACGCAATAAAAAACAAGGTGTACTAACTTCCTTGATGTCTTACAGTTTCTTTTTATCCGTTTTCGGAGTATATTTAAGCAACATTATTATGCGCGCGACAATACAAAAGAAGTTTATTAAGTTACTTTCTAGTTATGAAACGCGTATTGTTAGTGCGACAATAAAATTTAAAAAAACGCAAGATAAAACCTAAATGATGGCGGGTTACTTCCTAGAAGAAAAACGTATTGCTGTTTTAACCACAAATATATTAAAAAAGTTGTTTCATGAAATGAAATTGAGAATAACTCCTTAAAAAGAAATCGTGAGTCATATAATTGGTACTTAGAAGCGCGGGCTAATATTATTAATATAAAAAAGGTGTGAATTTTATTATTATTTCTGTTGATAAAATTTAACTGTATTCCTTATAGGTAATACATTTGGTAAATGTTTCATTTAAGCAGTTAACCAAAAATTTGCATCGTAATTTTTGTTGTGGTGTGCAATTAAATTTCGTTAGGGTTGCGCGTTTTTCGAAGGTGTGTATTAGGAAGAATAGTGGGTGCCGTGGGTGGTCCCCTTAGACTGTAGAGGACCGTTTCTTCCGAAATTTTGTTACATTCAAACTTCACACTACAGTAACCATGATATGAAGTATAGTAGGGAAGGGACACAAAATAAGACGCTGACGTAATAACATAATTCGTATAAGTCTTCGCATCATGATCAGTTATTTTAAGAGTCAGGAGCAACAGTGAAAATATTGTCAATGTTTTAATGTTCCTAAGGGCCTACCAAGCCGACACTGAAAACGTTGACTTACCCTATACATACCGTTGACAACTTTGGGAAAAACTGCAAGTAGAGCCACCTACCTTTCAAGTCGAAACGATGGACGTTTCGCGGCACTTTCGAATTTGGATGGCAATCGGGTCGACATGAACTCCTACCGTTGAGTGAGCTCCTACGTTGTGTAGTCGGTTCTTTTATGTGTACTTTTGTGCGTAAGACAAGTGACAAGAACAAATAAATATATTACGCACACAACAAGACCATGCCAGGGAAACCTTCTACGGGACTAAAACCCTGGCATAGGCCACACAAATCCATGAAATAAATCACCTACAGCAATAAAATGCGGGAGAAAATACACATAAATAAAGCATCTCAAATTGTATGATAAAAATCAGATAATCAAATCAAATTCAATGATTAATGGCAAGTACAAGAAAGAATAAAATGGTTACTACCTGTAATTATACCTTCAAAACACCACCACCAAAACAATCAAGAATAAAAACACCGGAAAAGCGTGATGCCTTCTGCCGACCTCGTCGCCATCATCTTCTCCTCTCCCCTAGCTTTGTTACGAAAATCCCCTAGTATTCGACATCTGCGCAAAACGGTCAATTGGTAATATACAGAGCATATCATATTTTTGTTTCAGATGTAAAGGTGTATTGCCTACCCATAAGGGTTGATTATCACAATGTTCAAGATAAGCATAGTAAATCACCTACACAAAAAATGATAGCAAACACAGGTTGGACTATAAGCAGGTAACAAAGCAAAGCAAGATGACTGTACAATAGACTCATCTTTGGTGCAATAAAACCCTTTTACCCAAAATCGTCCTGAAACCTTCATTTTCATGCCTACTTTCTATCAGGAAATTTTACTTTCCACGACAGAGACAGAGCAGACTACGTTTCCTGTCACTTTACTGGCCGCACCTGTCACTTTACCGGCCGCACCGTCACTTTACCGGCCGCATTTTTGACATTTTCATATGTCTATAATGACTCCTGTCATCACTGACACATTGACATTAATCATAAGTTATATATAAAATTGAAATTTTATATTAAAAGATTTCGGATAAAATTTAAGTACTCGCCAGTAAAATGTCATTACCTGACTCGGAAATTAAAGTACTCGGCCCCGAAGGGGCCTCGCACTTCAATGTTTCCTCGCCAATAATATATCATTATCTTGACTTTTATGTAAATAACTATCGTTAAAAGCGACATGCAAAATTATATGTCCTTGAAAGGCAAATAAACGTTAGCAACATAATATACGGAAATGAATCGCAACTCATGTCGCATATATATTCTAAACCGAAAAGTGCTTCTTAGGAGGGTCCCAACCCTAGGACTTGTCAATTGTCCCTCGTGCAGTCTTAGATGTCGTAACTAGTTCCGTTACAGTATTTCCCATCCTTGTGATGTTGAAGATCTTAAAAATTTGGTCGTGAAATTCGAAAACTATATCGTATGTGATGTTTTATTTTATTTTATTTTGCCTTTATTTTGGAGTAGGCGGGGTTTCAGCCAAAGCTGCTCTACCAACCCAACCCACTATACATGTACAAATATACATGCCCGAACCCGGATTCGACCCAGGGACCCTTAGCACCACATTCCAGCTTTAACTGAACTGCGCCACACGGGCCTCAGTCAGAAAGAGCAAGTTTTGGATCGTTTGGAGGTAAATTTAGTTAATGAAACTCCTAATTGGGTTGAAAAATATATTTTTAAGGTTCAAATACATGTGGTGGGAAGGGTCGTAATTATTATTAATTATCATCAATTTCTTTTTAATCTAGGGGTTAATTATAGAGGTGAAAAAAAGGAAATTAGTGCCCACTACAAAACGCAACTTTAATACCCATATTTGATACAATCTAAATAAAGTAAAATTTTTCGGTTTCTCTGATACCTATTTCTGTGTAACCAATTTGGTTGCCCAGTATGACCCATACAAAATGCTTAAATGCCATGCAAAATTACCAGGTCGGTACATAAAGAAATTACATAAGGTTATTACTCCACTATTTGTCATTGAAAATGACTTCAAAGGCTCCAAAAACTATCTAAGTTTCTATAATGTAGTACAAAGCTAGATATTTGTATAATCTTGTCTAGTACAGGAAAATACTCGGTTAAACTCAAATCCGGATTACGATCGAAATGAACTTATTTGTGACGAACTAATGAGAGATAAGAGATAGCCAACCACGTACGTTTTTAGTAAGGAATCTCGAAGAGAGGTGCCGTTAGTCAGCGCATCAATATATCGAGATATAGTCTATTCTAAGTTTTAAACCTTGCAATACTAGAATTTATTTACTGGAAAATTGCTTTATGACGAGGAATTAGCAATATTTCTTTAGAATATCGGTAACAACATGGATGACAGAAAAATTAAGTGTTCCGATTTCACAAACAATTTAACTCGCCGTGTACAAACACATAACGTTTGCGGGGGTGATCGGCAAGTCGCCTGTAATGCAAATAAAGGAAGAAATTACTTATAGCCGTAATGACTAATGCGTTTAATATTTAAATGAACATCTTCGCAGAATAATCGCACCTAAGTAGTTTTAACTGATGTTATTATGTAATTTACGTCCATTCACCTCTACAGTAGCAGTAATTAATATTCTAAACGTAATTATAGAATTTTATATAGTATTGTGTTCGAAAGAATCTCAATGCACTTTTATCGCCAATAATCTGTAATCTTTATGAATAAATAAGTTGCCGTATTGATTACTCATTCACAGGAAATCAACCCAAATTACTCTTTATTTGGAGATTTAGAAAATGAAAAGGAATGGCATAAACATTACGTAACTTGTGCTAACGGTAATAAACTAAAAGCTTCATTTCAAATGCGGAGAGATAATTGACGGTCATTAATTTGTTATTACTAAAGTAACAACAAAAAAAGATAAATAAATTGCAGTTAATTATTCATAAATGAATTAATCAATTCTGCCTTAAACAGGAAAGACTTTAATGTCGTATTCATGTACTTTCGATTAAATTTTTAATGCCTATAAAGCATCCAGCTGAATAATAATTGGGGATCGTTTTTCTCATAAAGAATGTCGTAATATATAATAAAACAAAAACAAGAATTAATTCAATACGCGTTTGGTTTCAAATGGAGTACGGAGATTTATACACATTTTGATATTAAAACGAAATTGCAAATTTAAGAGTACGCTTTTACCTGTCAATCGAGCTAATGCGTATATACAAGAAACAATTACAGGAACTCAATAGTTCAGGCAGGTTGGAAAATGGTCATTAATCTGGATTAATTACGGAAAACTTATTGCATATAGCTACTCAATTATCCGTTTAAATTACAGCACTCTTAATAGAAGTTATAATGAAATTAATGTTTTCACGTCAAAGGCGACAATTAAGATCTTGTTTTGTTACGCTGATCGAATATCCATCACATTTGTTATTCGACTATGGGTAACATTAATTGATGAATTGCGCTGTGTGGCAAACTAAAACAATTATGCCAAACAGTCAATTAGCGGAGTCGTAGGTAGGTACCCACCTAAGCCTCAGATTGACTAGAGTAGAAAGTTATCCTTTCTTTGGTTAAGTACTATTTGTACTTACTTTTCACTCAACGTTTGTACCTATTATATGGAATAGCTACTAATTCGTGATCGAAGAACAAAATTACAAAGTTCCTATTATTTATTTATAATAATAGTATATTAAGATACAAGTGTATAATCAAGTCTTTAAAGCACGCGCAACGAGTTTAAGGGCACGACGCAAAGCGGAGTGCCTTTAACGTTGCAAGTGCTTAAAGACCAATTATACACGTGTATCTTATAGTATTTTTTATTATACCTGCAGTATAATTTAAAAATAGGAAATACAATGAAATCATATTGACGTTATACTCGAATACATGTTTAAGTAAGTGGGCTGGGTGTTCGAAATTTCACGATTGCCATGGAAATGTCACTTGACCACAGAATACGGCCTTCTCAGAATAGAAACAGCAATGTTACAAATTTGTATGGTATTTTGGCGGACCCTGGTGAGTGTACTGTGAACTAAAGCATCAAAATAAGTGTAGCGCCCTCTGGTGATCAGCTTGTAAAGCCATGAAGTAATTTCCCCAATTCGATCTAAATCATAAATATCGATAAAGAATACACAGTTATTAAATTAAAGTGTATTTGGATACAATCACTACATTATTTAACACAGAGAACTTAAGTTACATGTTTACAAATTACATATAAAACTCAGAAGTGACTTGAACTTACGCTTTGTATATGTTAACACTTTGCAGAAAGATCCTTACATAACGATTTGTCGTACGAAATATTTTGTTTGGATTGCTGTTTGGACTAAATATTTTTGTTAAACAATATCTTGAGAACTAAATTTTTTGTTCCAAGATGTATTAAAACCGTTTCAGCA
This sequence comes from Photinus pyralis, assembly GCF_008802855.1. NCBI lineage: Eukaryota > Metazoa > Arthropoda > Insecta > Coleoptera > Lampyridae > Photinus > Photinus pyralis. Next base: position 20,474,957 of record NW_022170738.1, on the reverse strand, counting down.
AATTGTCACACAAGTTTTTGACAACAAATGTTAACTTGATCATGGTGCTTACTTGTTACTTGAGAAGCGAGGGTGGAAGTTGAATTATCTAAAACGAATTACAATATTAAGTATCTACGTCTATATAAATATAAAACTCAAGTCTACGCCCTTTTGCGCCTATACCGTTAGGCGTTAGTAATTTATAAATTCCATACCTTGAATAAATAGGAAGAAATAACAACACATTTCAACCTTCTTCGCGTTTCAAGCACAAAACAATCTGTTTCAAAATATGGGAAACGATGCCTTTTTGATATTTTATCGTTACAATCCCGCACACAACACTTTTTGCGGTCACATAACTTGTTCATATTTTAAATCTTTCAAAAGTCAAAATTGACATGTGTAAAACCATGTGTACGTATAAAATCGACGGTAAAAATATTTCCTGTAACGAGCAAAATTACAGGTTTTGCAAAAAAATATTTGAGTCTTTGCGAATAAAACGATTTCCGTTGAAAAAGATAATACACCGTCCATTAATTCGCTTGTTGTAAAATCTAAACAAACGTTGGTAGGCGTAAAATCCAAATCTAGTAAAGCCTATTATAAAGAATATGAAAAGTTGTTTCCATGGATGAAAAGGAAGTTACTTACGAATAAAGTCTTAAATGCATCGATAATGCTGGGATATATGAAGGAAATGCTAAAGGTATTTAAATCTCCTATCTTTTGGTGCATTAACTCAAAACTTCAAACAATGCTGCGATTAAAAGTGGAACAGATTTGGAAGCATACCCTAAATTACGCGCGTTTGTGAAACCTTCAACCAAAGGATAGGTACAAGCCAAAGAAATGTTCTGCATTTACAGAAAGCGACCTAAGAGGATCTTTTATTTCAGCCCCAGATGACAGTTTCAAAAGTCATACTTGAAGTATCGTTACTAAGCAACTTTAAAGCACGTGTGTTTTAAAGGCCTTTTTTCGCACGCATTTGAGTGTTTAAAACGGAGATTGTGATCCAGGTATAATAAAAAATACCTATAATTGTGGCACTGTCGAAAACCCGATAAATTTTTGAATTTTTGGTGTCCTTAAATTCATTATAGGTTCTTCCTTGGAGCAAGAGAAACCTATAGAACGAGCCCGACTAGACAGCACTTAGGCACACCAAATGCCCATTGTACCTAGCCCTTTTCCTTCGCAAGTTCAGACCCCCTTCCCCTCAATAAATGATAGGCCCCTGTTTAGGCTAAGTTGCTTCACACTCTCCGGTTCCAGATAACTGTCGGAGATGGCACGAACTTATAAATTAAGATGGACTATGCTGAATTGACAAATGACACCTACATGGGGGCAGCCATGATGTGCACTCACTTGGCGCGAAATTCAAATCAACTAATAAACAAGCATTTTAACCTCACGTTTCCTAAATAAATTACCGTGACACATGTCATTTTCCAAGGCTGCAATAGTCTCAAAACTTGAGCACTACTAAAATTCCCCTAGAAAATAACTAAAACGTGCACATCATGGCCGCGCCTATGCTAGGGCCATTTCTATCTCTATGCAACTGTTTGATCAGCAATCCATCTTAATTTATAAGTTCGTGGATCAAGGTCACATGCTTTAACTGCCTGACTCAGCGTTACCACAATCAGGAATTGACTGGTCACTCAGTCTTTAATCTTGGGCCTGACATTGGAGGGGGCAATTCCTAGGTTAGGCTCGAGAACGACGAAGACTCCCCCTCCCCCTATTGCCTTCACGGGCCAACTCGTCCTCCCTTTCGTTCCCCCTACTCGACAGTGTGCTTGATTCACCTAAACTATCTAGAGATGACAGGGCCCTCAGCGGCTCAGCGCCTCTTGACTCTATTTAGGTTCTCTGGTGCTCTGGTCCTGAAACTCGGTATTGTTGACCAAGGGAGAAGCTTATATATACCCATTCCCATTCCCTCTATTACCGTTAAGCGTGGTTTACACGCTATGATAATTGTAACAATTTATTATAACGATCGAATTGTTACGATCGTCGCGTGTGAACAAATGATTGTAGCGATTTATTGGAATTGGATTGGATGGTTGATGCCAACATTAATTTCTGCGAATCGTAGCGATAAGTAAGACCGTATAAATAATAACAGCGATTCATCGCTACGATTTGTGATTCAATTTCAGTTCTTCTTCACAATAAACGGAAACTAATTTTAATAACTCAACATATTATGTTTCTTCGTCCATTCTTAAATAATTCTTCCAGTCATTTCATTTCGCAACCATTGGCGGCTCTATTTCCTTCTTCGTCTTCAATGTAATCGCTAAACAAGCACTATAAACGACAACAGTACTTCCTCCATGGCGAAAACCATTATAACGAAAACTGCGCTAAACCAATTGGCCCTGGCCGACAATGAAATTGGAAAGGAAATCGTTACCTACATGTAAACAGTACTCACTCCTTCGAATTATTGAAACAATACATTGGACAATCACATCGTTCCAATGTATCGTACCCGAGATTGTAGCGTGTAAACTACGCTTAACGAACCCATCTGTAAACCACAGGTTTGAGGAACGAGCGATCTCCCTGTCCGGGGGAGTGACTTTATACTTTCTTAATTTCAGCTCGGATCACATCTTTGAGAAGGGGATCGAGTTTTCTTCCATATCCGCTCAACTTTTGATGATCTGCGATACGAGATGTTTTCCAAAACTTTGGCAAGCGAAATTCAAAATTTGGATGCGACAGACGACAGAAGGTCGTCAAACGGTACGCTGGAGCGAATATGGGAAAAAAATGTCGTCCTTTATCCATCGATTACTACCTTACAAATAGGTCCAGATGGGGTCAGTCGACGCCGTATTTAATGCTCTTTAATTTGTCTCTGGATAAGGTTTGCGGTAGGATGCGTTGTTTAGGAAATATTAGCGAATAAATGAAGAAAGTCCGAAAATGTTGTAGTTTTTGGAACACCAAAGGTTATGCTCATTGTTCGACCCCTGGAGGAGTGTAAACTCAGATTACTTAAGAGTTTAGAACTGTTCTTTCAGGTCTAATTTCACTGGACTAAATAGCGTACATTAATTCCCACAGTAACTACTGGATTTGGAAATTTTATGAATTGGAAGGCGGTGCAAGATTAACCCACCTTATACAGGGTGGTGCCTAGCTCAACGCAGCATAGGGATTTCAATGTTAATTTCTTTATAGTCAATTACTAGCTCCCCTAATTATTTTAAAGCAAAAGTCTAGATAAGTTTTTTTTAGAGAAAAAAATTCTGCATCTGTTCATACTTTTAGTTATAATTTTCCATTTTTCAAAACCGACAAAATCGACAAAATAAAAAATTACATTTTTATAAATCAGTGCCGCTTTGGAATCTTTTAACAAACTACAAGCGCATCGCATGTAAGTTATCGTTGTTTGACGTCGAACGATTTTCATATTTAATTTTGTTACAACTATCCGATGCAAGAAATAGCGGCAATTGGGTAATGTTTTTTTAGAGAATGTATGCTGCATTTGCATCAGATACTATTTGTTTATCAGAGAGAATCAGAGCACCTACACAATCGAAGAAAAAAAAATGATTTGAAGCTGATTTGTTCCTAAACTTATATTCGGATTTTCCGCTACTGCAGCCAAAACGTTGAATGTATTGTCGTTTTCCTGATGGTTTTGACGGACATTTTGAACGTTATTGCACTTGCAGTTCTTTAACTAATTTATAAACAAGTATAAATTTAATATACGTCAAACGCAAATAATGAAACGTGATCGCTGTTTTAGGTATAATTCCAAGGCATATTTGATTTATTGTAAAATGAAACTTTTTATTTTGTCGATTTCTACGGTTTTGAAAAACGGAAAATTATGAGTAATAGCATGAACAGATTCAGTATTTTTTTCTCTAAAAAAAAACTTATTTAGACTTTTGCTCTAAAATAATTAGGGGAGCTAGTAATTGATTATAAAGAAATTACCATTGAAATCCCTATGCTGCGTCGCGCTAGGCACCACCCGGTATATGTTTTACCAGCGTTTAGAAGATTAATTAAATTGATTTTTTTGCAGAAAAGCCGGGAATATCTCGCCCGGTTTTGCACTCTTAAATGGCATGAAAGTGTTGACCGCTCATCCCTCGATAAACGCCCAGGTAGATGCTTTCCAGTTGATCGGATTTGCATCTACCCGGATACCCCCCTTTTGGTGGTTCCGAAATTACGTTGAGTGAGTTTCCAGGAGACATCCACCTCAGACGTATATCTGTCGCGCGATCTTTCAAAAAGATTTTCTTTTGGACTTCCGAAAGACCTTCAATGTTATTACAGAGGGTCATCCATGATTCTTCGACTACGGTCTTTATACATGATATGAGCGAAACTTATTCAGTTTAACCACCCAGTTGACGCTCTGATCGTCAAGAACTGAATGTCTTACCGTTATTCCTTCTGGACTAATCCCTACAACTTTTTTGCACACTCCAAAATGGCGTTATTAGTTAAAGGCCATGTTTAATCATTAGATATTCTGATTCGCTTTGCTCAATGAATTATGCACGCGGTGGGATCATCAATCAAGCCCACGCGCGTTAAAAAAGCTGCAATTGTCATTTTGCGCCGTTCTCATTTCACTGTTGTAATCATGTTAAACACATTAAGATCGTATTACCGTCCATCGGACTGGCGCTGGTAACTTTCCGAGTTGATTAACCGACTACAAAGCATCTGAGCGCCAGTGACTCATAAGATATAGATCTCCAAATTCATTCGGAAACTATTGAATTTTAAAACTTGTTAAAATAGAAACCACCCCACTTATCCCTAAAACTAAGCTACCCTACAAAAATGCCAAAAAGAATCAACCCCATTAAAGGGTGCGTGGAACTCCTTACGAGGCATCTCTCGAACTTCACTATGTAACTAGTTAATCTCCGTATGCAGAACTTTTCAGAGATGGACATTTATTTTCTCCGCCGCTCGTGGAACTAATACGGATCATAGCGCAGAACATTTCAATTATAACATTATCTACTCATTTCTGTAGAGCACAGTCTATGGATCGGCCTTGCACGGGCCCACGGGGTCCGGAAGCCAACCTAAATTGAGTGTGTGAGCTTTCATCATTCTCGTCCCTTTTGAGCTACAGTTCTCAAACTGTGTTGCTCGCCCCAAACACAGTATTTATCTTGTATTTTACAATGTTATGGGAGTACTTACGTCTCGAGTGGTATTATGTGGTCACTTTAACGTATTAAATGAACAATTGCGAACTTACACCTTCCTTGTAATCAATGAAGTCCCTAGAGCTATTCTCGTCTGATTATGCGGATTTACGTTAATATCGTTTTTAATCAAATTTGACTCGACAAGGGATCCGGACCCAAATGAAATATCGGTTCCGGTCCTGTTTATATTTAAGCGAAAACATTTATATCGGTCCCGGTCCGGTTTCGGTCCTGAAAAAAATACCAGTTTCGGTTCGGTTTTCGGTCCGGGTCTTTGGACTCAGATTCAGTTGGTTTCGGCGGGAGTTTTGATTTTTGGTTTTGGGTCTTTTCTTCTCGGCTGGACTTCGGTTATCCGAAGAACTGAAATGTTTTAAAATTTTCTTCTAGGAAAGTAAGTGTTCTGTGGCAAAATGTCTCCCTTTGCTCGTCTCTCCTCCTATTCGTATTCTTCTATTTTTGAGATAAATCTTGGTAATATGCTTGTCAATATTTTAAAAAACCCATGTTACTTTTTATAATTGTCTTGTAATCGGTGTACATCAATACAGTACCTATCATAATTTTTGTAATAAGGTTTTTGTTAGCTAGGCAGTTTTATAAAATTACCTATACCTAATGATATAGATGAACTGGTTTTAGGAAACACTCTGCTCGTCCAATTCGTATCATTATTGGCTCCCTAAATTACTAATGTAACTTATACCATACAGATGGCCCTATCAACGTACTAGTTAACGAGGAATTAAAAGGAAACGTGACAATACGAATAATTTCTTAAATAATTAAATAATTCTTCCTGTCTTAAAACAGTAATTCCGACAAGAAGATTATTCCGCTCTAGATTGAGATATAAACCGTAATTACCCCGGAATACCTGCGTACATTTAATCGTATAAATATTTTGATTGATTCATTACGTACACGATTAGATGTAAATTGGTTAGCGGTATACACCGTGAGGCAACATTCTTCATCAAACTTCAAGCTGCCACAAATATAAAATAGAATTAATTACTGGCTAAAGAGATATAATTTAAAGAACACGTTTATTGAAATAGGCAAGAAATTTTGCTTGCAATATATTAAAACGTCAATTAAATCAAAAACTCCTTAGAAATTTTAATGAATTTTCTCCCGTATTTTATTTATAGTGGTTATTAATGGTGGTTCATTAAAATTAACTCACTTAAAAAATTAACTACGCCCATTGTGTATTGAAAAGTGTAATGTTAAATAATAACGTTCATTTTATGTTTAAAATTACATATTGCTTAAACGTGACTGTCAAATTTTTTTATGTGGCAGCTAAAGACTCTATCCAATTAAAATAGATTTAAAACCGACAAAATAAACACGTGAGATTAGTTTTAAATAACCATTCCATTAAAGCTATCAGCGACAATACACGTTATTGAATTGCAGTTAAGTAGGCAAATGTTAATCAACAATGGAGGGAACCTTCATTTGTTAAACAACAATGATGAATCGACAAGAAATTTTATTTTTCTCTCGTGGTTAACGTTCGCTTGTTTAACAAGTTAATAAGCTCAACAATCAGTTAGTACATCAATCAAACAAGATTTGGTAAAAAAAAGACTAAATCGCCTGTCAAATTCCTTCTTGATTAGTTGTTGTCTCGGAAATTAATAGGGTTTTTTGTTTATTTTACTTGTTAATTGTGTAAAATTCACGCGTTTATTTATTCATGCTTTGCCCCCCTGGGGAGCAACAGTATAATACTCACGAAGCGCCTTCGAGATGAAACCTTTTTAATCTTTTTAGGGTTGATTTTCGTTTACCTGTGACCAGTCATATTTTTAATATTTAACATCTTGATAGAACATATCAAATTTAGAGGCAATTATATTGTGGATATTTTAACATCTTTTAAATTTTATAGTTGCGGCTATTAAACTTCAACAATATTTTTATATTATTGACTTACAATTATACAATTTTTCTACCGTGAGATGAAGCTATTAACTCCTCATTATTAATTCATTAAATGATGCTTTAACGTGTGTGTGTAGTAAAATTACTGTTATAAATTACAGGTGGAAAGGAATATGCATGTAGAAAGGTATATTAAATCAATATTATGCACAACTTTGCTTCTTTATAAATAGAAGCTCGTAGATCAATTCGCCTTTTTTTATTTATTGTATTGAGGTGCCTGGTTATTGCTACACGCATTCTACCTGCTATCGTACATTCGCTACCCAATGCAATTAGTGACGGGTTAAGCTAATTGTTAGCTAAAAAAGAGAACTGTCATTGTTATTTTTACATTTCCCTTCTAATTCTTATTGGAGGTGTTGCGGCTGAAATTAATTTTCATAATCCAAAAGAAAAAGGCAAAGTATCTTTGAAAAAATAACAAAAATACAATCGAAAGTGACCTTTTTCCACCTTTACTGCCTTAGGAACAATTTTGACGTCTCTTTATTAAAAAAATGCATAACATTTGTTTATTGAGCATTGGGACAATGCATTTTCGGTTGGCAGGACAATTCACGCACTTGTGCAATTGGCGCCGGATATATCCAGCCAAGCAACATTCGCACGAAAAACACTTTACCACCAAACAATTATTCGAGTCCGGTAAATGGGCCTTGAATATTAGGTAACTTAAGCGTCTATTTTACAGAGTTTCTCAAAAGGAGGTTATAAAATGTCGTATCCATCTTTGTTATGAATATTCGGCACGGGAAAGTCGTAGAAAGGTCGTTGATGTTTCGTTTGATAAATATAGGTCTCTCATTAGTACAGCAAGAAATGTTTTTTTCCTAATCTCTTAGGGACGATTTGCAATTATGCACTAATTTCGGCGGGGAGATGAGAAACCTCATTGACTTTATGCACGGGAGCTAAATTTTGTGGTGTGTACTTCCTCCTTCTCTCTCTGGTCGCAATTACGAATCCGCCTCCTTGTTCTTTAGTTAAACATTCACAAAATTCTCTTATCTAACCCGCAACACCTGCGCACAAAATTATTTAATTTTTAGTGATAAGCGCAAACTGGAGAAAAGCATGAGATAAACTCAAATAGGACACAAATTCGTAAATTCGTAACGTAAAATCTTGACAAATACATAAACAAAGTAAACAAATTACACTGCGGTTATTTACAAAAATTAGACATCCTCCATTAGACGTAACTTTACACAACAATATAAATCATCCCCCTCGAAATGGGGGTTGAAATATATTATGTTATCAAAAATCTCTAAACCTTCCCCATATAGTTTTATTCGTTGAAGTTTTTTAAAAATAACAGCGACTATAGTTTCGGCGTACTGCCATCATCAGGCGACTAGAAGTGTATCACAATATAGCAAATTTGAAAACATGAAGAGCTAGTACTTACTGTGAAAGTTAACAGGAAAACGGTAAATTACAAACGTTGAAGACGAATAAGACGAACATGTTGTTTTTTTAATTATTAACTGGCCGAAGCCAAGTGAAAAACCTGAAGGGTGATTAAAACGGAAAGGTTGTCCTAAGTTTCAAGACGAAATTATTATCAAGCCTTGTTAAGACAACCAACCGGAGGGTTGAATTTTTACATTAAAGGTTGAAAGTTGGGTTAACCTAAAAATGAACAAAGTTTTAGATTTAAAAATAACTTATCTAAAAGGTACTTACACATTTCAAAAGAACGGGGGAAAAAATAAACTTATAAAAGTATTGAAACTATTAAGATGACTACATATTTAAATTATTTAAGTAAAGTTTAAATTCGAGATCATGCAGACGGCATGTCTCGAAATGATTGACAATTCGGTATAAGAGGAAACTGACATATCGATAAATTTATAAATTTTGAAAAGATGTATAGGGTGAATTGAAATTATTGTAAAAACAGAAGATTGTTATTAAAGCCAAGCACTTCGTTAAGAGAGAGGTGCGGGTTCTTTTTAAATTGGTGGTGAATTTCTTTCAATTCCAGAAAGTTCAATCTTATACCTTTATTACATATATGTAGAATTTCGAAATCGATGTTCGGATTGAAGGAGTGACCCGTTTCTAGGATGTGTGAAGCGAAAGAGGATTTTATTGAGGAGGAATTATTGTTTTTAATACATTGAAAATGTTCTTGAAACCTAGTAGAAACAGGGAGAAAATTTTCTACTAGGTTTCAAGATAGTGTTGCCGCGAGACGAGACGAGACGAGACTTTCGAAAGTCTCGTCTCGTCTCGTTACCTCGAGACGAGACCAAGTCTGAGTCTCGTCTCGTCCTGGTTCAGTCTCGTCTCGTCTCGTCTCGTCTCGTCTCGTCTCGTCTCGTCTCGTCTAGTCTCGTTTGGTCTCGCCTGGTCTCGAGACACTATCCAAATATAGTGTATGTAGGTAGAGCAATGAGCATATAGCATATCAAAGACCACGAACTACGAAGGCATGACAAGTAAATAATAGGAGTAATATAGTAGGTACGAGAGCCGGACGCATGGAACCAGTAGTGATAAGCTAACAAGATGAAATCTTTGTTACTGGATTCCTTGCAACTTGAATAACACAAAATGAGTTTTCTGCCAGCCTTTTTCTGGCCGGAATGTTATTAAAAATAGGCACTTCCGGTGAATTTTTTTCCGCAAATTAAACCGAAAACCAAACCACCTGAAATTGATAACCGTAGGTTGAGGGCGATGGGTTTTAAGGAAAAATTCTTTTCTACCGAGTTTTGTCCAGCCGGAAATAGCGGCAGAAGCGGATTAATTGAACTGTTTTTTTGTGAATTGCTATACTCATAATACAACAACTGGAGGCCTCAAGATGGCCTCCGTGTCCGTGGGCACAATTAAACAAGATATGTACGAAGAATCGCATACGATTTTCAGGGAATTTTTTGACAGCTCGTAATCGGAAACACGACTTCTAATCCGCAGTGATCCTTGAACTCGTAGAAATCGATTCGCAAAAGTTTATCTTTTTTTGTTCTCGATTTAGACTATTCTGCTAAAACAGTACAAATAAATACAAACAAATTCGAGACCAAACGAGAGTCTCGGCGAGACTCTCGACGAGACTCATGCTTAGTCTCGTCTCGTCGAGACGAGACGAGACTGAACCTCGGTCTCGTCTCGAAAATTCGAGACGAGACGAGACGAGACGAGACTGAGTCTCGTCTCGGCGGCATCACTATTTCAAGAACATTTTCAATGTATTAAAAACAATAATTCCTCCTCAATAAAATCCTCTTTCGCTTCACACATCCTAGAAACGGGTCACTCCTTCAATCCGAACATCGATTTCGAAATTCTACATATATGTAATAAAGGTATAAGATTGAACTTTCTGGAATTGAAAGAAATTCACCACCAATTTAAAAAGAACCCGCACCTCTCTCTTAACGAAGTTCTTGGCTTTAATAACAATCTTCTGTTTTTACAATAATTTCAATTCACCCTATACTTCTTTTCAAAATTTATAAATTTATCGATATGTCAGTTTCCTCTTATACCGAATGGTCAATCATTTCGAGACATGCCGTCTGCATGATCTCGAATTTAAACTTTACTTAAATAATTTAAATATGTAGTCATCTTAATAGTTTCAATACTTTTATAAGTTTATTTTTTCCCCCCGTTCTTTTGAAATGTGTAAGTACCTTTTAGATAAGTTATTTTTAAATCTAAAACTTTGTTCATTTTTAGGTTAACCGAACTTTCAACCTTTAATGTAAAAATTCAACCCTCCGGTTGGTTGTCTTAACAAGGCTTGATAATAATTTCGTCTTGAAACTTAGGACAACCTTTCCGTTTTAACCACCCTTCAGGTTTTTTCACTTGGCTTCGGCCAGTTAATAATTAAAAAAACAACATGTTCGTCTTCAACGTTTGTAATTTACCGTTTTCCTGTTAACTTTTACAGTAAGTACTAGCTCTTAATGTTTTCAAATTTGCTATATTGTGATACACTTCTAGTCGCCTGATGATGGCAGTACGCCGAAACTATAGTCGCTGTTATTTTTAAAAACTTCAACGAATAAAACTATATGGGGAGGGTTATAGATTTTTGATAACATAATAAATATAAATCATTTTCTAGTCACACAGAACAGTCTTGCACCATTCAATGCAGTTTTTCACGTTTTTTTTTAAAGTTTTCTTATAAAACGGCGTTAACATTTTATATTATTGAACAGAGAAACTCTAGAGCAAATACAGGAGCCATAGATGTATCTTGTATGTAGTTTAAAAAAGTGGATATCTTACCTGCGATAAAAAATAGGAAATTGTTTCATAAAGTGAACATCTAGAAAAATGTGTACATTATTCCATAGTTTTGAGACGCTCGTTATATTGTTTTCGAGTTCCTCTAACACTAGTGCTCTACACATGTACTAATATTGTGGGTGTCAAATGGTTCAGGTCCCGCGGCCATGATGTGCACGTTTTAGATATTTTCTAGGGGAATTTTCCATGTGCTCAAGTTTTGAGACTATTGCAGCCTTGGAAAATGACATGTGTCACAGTAATTTATTTAGAAACGGCGGTAAATATCTGCCTTATTTCATCATGAACATGTACTTTTTCGTGCATATTTAGATTCGTCACAAAATTTCGCTTATAATGAGACCCATCTCATTTAAGTCTTGATACAAAAACCTTCGCTAGCTCAGAAAAACTGAGTCTGTCCATAAGAGCCCATGTTAAAATACCCTGTTTTTACTGTCAAATATCTCAGAAACGGCACATAGGAACACTTTTTTCTTTTGACCATTAGAAAGTGCGTCTCTCAGAGAATAAGTGACCAAATTTTCACCAACTGCTTGTTACTTTTACCTAGGCGCTCTAACTACTTTAATGCTTGTTTATTAGTTGATTTGAATTTCGCGCCAAGTGAGTGCACATCATGGCTGCCCCCATGTAGGTGTCATTTGTCAATTCAGCATTAGCAGTCCATCTTAATTTAACATTTCGTGGTAGTGTCCCTAGTCGGTAATATGGACGATCAAAATATCGTGTCGGGCATTCGGCGAAGTGTCCCAGAGCCATCAGAAATGAAAGGGGATGTGACTGACTTTTTCTATGAAACATGACATGCTTTCTACATTTTTGGAGAAGATTTATTGTTTGCTTTAATATAAGCAAATTGAATTATGTTTGGTTTTAGTCCCAACATCGTTGCCAAAAGTGATAAATAGTGAAACTCGCGCTCATCTTATAAACATTAAGTGTTCTTCATATTTCAGTGAAAGATTTTTACGACTTTATGATTCTTTTCGAAAAGAAGAGCCTGTGTGCTTCCACACAATGTGTGAAACATATCACCGCAGTTTTATTCCATCATCATTGCACGGATAGATCTAATCCTTTCAAATGCAGTTAATTTGATCTTGCTTATTAATGTTGTACACTTGACTTGTAATTTAAATATTAGAGAGTAGGTGATAGTGTAACTAACATACTGACATCATAACATTATAATTATCACTAGATTGCATTGCTAGATGTAGTTGTACTTGAAATTTAACATAAAAAGTATAAAACCAATAATTTGCTCTAGCTCTACCCGACATGATCAAATTTACATAAACGATAGATGATTAATTAAATAATTACCTAAATTGTTTAACGAAAATGAAAGCTACTTCAAACTAACTATCTAACTTATAGATAAAACGATAAAATTACGGTCCTCTAGGCTCGACAATGCATAAAATCGAATAATAAACTAGATGGTAATTAGTACTAAAATAAATTAAGTACTTATTATGAAACACATTGTATTTCAACAATTAAGCAGCTGTTAGTGTATTTAGTGAAGTTTAACATATAAATAACTAACCGGGTTGTTAAAAAAATTTAATTTCTGACAATGATTTAATATTATAGCTTCGGAACTGGTTCTAGTAAATATTAAGCAGATATTATTTTATAATGTTCGACCCATGTTTATTTTTCGTGGTTTTAACTGGTTATAAAGTTTGTCGATGCGAACAGAAGTGGTGCAACGATTGTAAAATAAATCGGAACTGGTTTTCTTCTTCCTTTTGTAATACGTTTCAATAATTTTTTTGCAATTTATAGATGTTAAAATTAAAAGCGAATTATCATAAATTTATTCAATTGAAATTTTTTATCTTCGTTAATGATCGCGCGTACTACCCATTTAAATTAATGTACATACGCATACCATTTTCGTTCAATGTTTTGGTGAAATACAGTATTATTCCTTGAGAAAGGCGACGCCAACAGTTGCCGAAGACCGAGTCATATTAATTATCATTACATGGGACAGTCCAAGGTTTACATACCTAGGTTATCAAGTTTGTGTATTAGTTCATCTCAATTAACAAACATTTTTTCAAAACAAGAAACTATTACCGTCATTAGAATGCAATAGAGATGATGTATTAGCTAACAATGTAAAGTTATTGCTTTTATTTAATTTGATAACAGATTTTAAGTTTATAAAAGGTGCAGATGTTTTCTTTGTGTACAATTCCTATATTTTTGGAAATTATCTTTAGGCATTATGTTTGGATAAATATGGAATGGAACGTTTTTTGTTCAGATGTAATTGCTTAATCTTGGATAAGGGGGTTTTCGAACGTCTTTTCAACGAAAAATTTCCTTCGTAACCTCAACGGTTGTTTAGGAAAAAGCTCGTAATTAGGAAGCATATTGCTCCGTTACTTGCGGAAAGTGTTTTCTCCAGAAACACGCCTCGTGACAAACAATTTGTTTCAAGGATTTACTTAGTTCCAAAAAAATACGGTTCAACACGTTTTATATCCTGGTTTCCGGAAACGTCGTCAATTAAAACAGAACAACGAGAATTTTTTATATGCATTGTTTTCGGGAGTCTTGAAAAACATTAAAACTGACAGAGTAAAAGGTAATTGTAGTAGTCCCATATTGGGTGTCCAAAAATTTCCTATTTTTAAATCATTAATAATATTACAATTACTTATTTTACAACCGTACTACAACCAATAGGTACTCTCGATTATCGCCAAAGATACTTACCTTTTCGTTCAAGGGGATTTTTTACTTTTTTTGCTTTGACTGTCTTGCTTTTGGTGTTACCTCTTCTCAAAATGTAAACTTTATGGTATACTTATGAATTGTCCTTGTACACTTCAGGCACCTCCTACGAAGAGAAATTCTAATATTGACTTAAATTAATAGTTGCGGCGATTCAGTAGTCTCAATCAACTTCCGAAAATTCTAAATAAATTATTACAATAATTTGTTATCAATACCTGAAATAAATCTTTGATAGATAGAGAAAAATGTGACATCAATACTCTATCCGTGTTGCACATTAGGTTAGAATAAACACGCAATTAATTGATTGACAATGGAAAAAAATTATTCCAAAGCACATGAAATACAAATTAAAACAAAACTCCAGAAATAAAGGGAAACTTACAAAGCTTGTTGTTACATAGTACCTCGTACGCAGACGGTCGATAAATGAAATAAGGAAATCTTAAAATTACTTAGTTTTTTTTCCTTTTAATAATCCTAACAATCTGGTCGTGAACAGGTTTGCGATAAATTGGCACACTTAACTCAACACAAATGCTCACAGTTTCAAAACTTTTCTTTAACAGAAAGTACCAGATTCTTTAACGGAGATTATGTTGACTTTTTTATCCAATATCCACCTCAATGTTGAAGCATTACAATACAAGCCTTAGTATTGGACGATTTTTAAAGGTTTGTATAACTTAAAGTCTTTAAAACCGCGATATAATCAAATCTGGGATCTTAATAGTATCATTTTCATTTAAATGAAAGGTTGGATGGGTAATTCTAACCCGCGGAGGGGTGGCAATTTGCACTAGTATCTTACAAAGAGCCGAAGGTTTTCTCAGGTTCGTGATATAAGTTCAGTTCGTAATTTATACGTCCTATTTTGTTGCTGAAGTATCTTTTTGTACTTTTTAATTCAAGCTAACTCAGGTAAAATTAGTTATATGTCCATTTACCAGCGCGAGGCTTAATGATTAATAGACAGTGAAGCCGAAGTACGTCTTTTTTATTACAGCGTTGCCATTTTCACTTACTTTTATTATTCACTTAGCTCTTAACTATAGGACTAACGCATTTTTGAGATAATACATTGTACAAGTTACACTGTCAAATTCAAATTCTACCCTATTGTAGAAGGTAAAAGGAACATTATTTTTTTAGAATTTGTAGGCCATTACAGGGTCCTTGGATAACCATCTGAAGATGGCCGTTTGTTTGACTTTAGAAACGGCATACAGGTTTCAAACTTTGAACTTTCGTAAAATCTCACTCATCACCAAAATTTCAATAGGGTATCAAATTAAAATCCAGAACAGGATCAAAATGTCTGCAAGAATCAAGAGAGAACCCCCCTTTTGATTCTGACAACAATCTTTGTCCTGATTCGGCACTAGAATCATACCTGGAAAACACTATTCAGATCTGAGCTAATGAATCATTTTGAAAACCATTTAGTCCCTATGCAGAACAATGTTACTTGTTATCAAATCAATGCCGCATCGCACCAGCTAAAATCGTGTAAAGACCTTCCTTACCCACATTTCTTTATTTTTTCAATGTGTAGCACGTAATTCACAAATGAGCTACAACGTATTGATTATTTGGAAGAGATCTTCATACAATTATGATGGCACTTCAGTCAAGTTCGATTAATCATTTTATAATAAGATAGTATAGTTGTCAATTTCTAGCGTAAAATATATTTTCGGAAATAGCACCAAAAGCCGATAGCATATAAAATGGTAAGAATATTGAATATTCATTCATTCCATTATATGTAAAATATAAGTAGGTAGCTGTAAGCAAAACGTTTGTACCAACTATGGAGGTGAAAAATCCATGGGAAGGTGGTCAAAGTTATACGTGGGTGGCCTCAACAATTCAATTTATAATTTCATTCCAAAAAGGCGTTTAAATCCTAACCGCATCACAACATTTTACACCTGGGATTAATGCCATTATTGAAAACTTTTGTGGCGAAAAATTAGAAAAAGGTGTTCAAATTTAAAAATAATATCAGTAGATTGATCTCAATTGAGGGATAATGCTTTCGGCTTAAAAGTCAAGTGCACTCTACGAGCTTTCGGTGAATGTATAGTCAATATTTATACTGAAAGCACTTGAAATGTCCCCTTTGTGCTTTACCTATTTGAATGAATTGGCCGCGTTAAGTACCTATATTCTTCGCACGAATTTCAATGGAACGGAATTTAAGATAAATCTTTTAGCCAAAGCGATCAAGCTTAGCGCCTCGATCTGGGGCACCTACCTATAAAGTAATTTAAATTTAAATTATTTAGAAGATTGAAGCCTCATAGAGTTAATTAATGTTAAATATATATGAATACTAATGGAGGGCCGAAGTATTTTTATGATTCGTTTTTCGGTGGTTAAATACACAGATTATGACGGTGTTGATTTTTTAATTTATTTATTTAACGTCCACAATGCGGGAGGAGTGTTAGCTCGTCGTAATTTATGGCACTTTTTGTGTTATATCGAAATATTACCATAGTATAATTCACTATGTAAATGCAACACCTTAAGCATCTTTTTGTTGCTGCAAGGTAAATGAAGAACATGTGCCACTATTAAAATAGAAAATAAAATTGAAGGAAGGCGTGATCGAAATATAAATTTTGAGTAACTACCTGATGCGTTTATTACAATAAATTAAAGATCGTTTTCAGGAAAAGTGAGTACTTTACGACAAAGTGAAGATAATGCGTTGTGCTTTGCATACCTGCTAATTACCGACGCGATTTATATGACGCTCTTGCGTAATGAAAATTTATTGCGCCAAACTCTCCAAATGCCCAGAGAAAAAAAGAAAGGAATAAAGTAGCTAGCAGGTAAAATAATTTATAACAAAACATCCGGCGCCCCGCGGATAGTTTGAAAAGCAACACAAATTGTGTCGGCCGTCAAGTAAGTGCATGACTCTATTTCATCCATTTTCTTCGAAAAATGGCAGAATTGAAAGGTGTCAAAGAATCAACTAAATAACAACCTATTGAGGAATAATGAGCATGTAGTTAACAAATAAAGGGACCAAAGCGGCTGCTCTGTTACAAATGGGCAAATAAGTGACTACTTTCCCATCTCGGGCAGCTGACTTGTTTTTTGTTACCCTATGAATAGCCTAACCGATTTCGTTCGATCACATAAGCGTGCTCTAGGTTCTTGTTAACTTGAGGTAAGATATAAAGTAAATCTAATTATAATTAGTAATTTGTTGATTGCAGATACGTAATAGTATAATAAGCAACCGAGTGTGTTATTAAGGAGTTAAGATCGTGCACGTTTGTTTGTTGTAATTAATAACATATAAATAAATAACTAAATAGCATGATGGCCAGAAGGTTTACTATAGGTGTTGTGTTAAGAAAGATACTGTTGGGCACAACCCAAGGTAATGGAGCCAGAACTTTCATATATCAAACCGACAGTATATTATTAATGTAATTTAAATGCGTCTCTCTTATAATTTCTTACTTTGTTTAAATATTTATAATTGTTTCATTTTCCTATAGCTACTAGCACTATTTATACCTACTTTACTGATTGAAAAGTTAAATTTAATTCGATCTTTAAATTATCGCTGTAAGTTTGGTTATGTGCGGAGAACGTGTAGTTTCTAATAATACAATGTCTGATACGAAATGTTTCTGTAAAAATCAATTTATTCCATGGAAAATACACGACGGGCTGAAACTAGATGCTTCGCAGTTACTGTCATTTTGCTATAAAGGTAAACAAGTTACAAAAGTAATCGTAAACTATTTACAAAAAGGACCCTTTTTCAAAAAAATTAGTCACCCCAGACAAATTCGTTTCAGCCATTTAATCAAAATGCACCAAAGCACCTTCTGTTAAAATTTGCGAAAAATTCATCCACAACTAAAATGGTTAGCTTTGCGCCGACATAAGCAATTTTTTGACGTGTCATCCCTCATCTTCAATTAAAATGTTTGGGTCACAAGCAAGAAAGTTATGTGGTGCGCATGGGCAAATCATTTTTTTAGGCTTTTATAAGAAACATTCGTCTCTAAATAAAAAAAGTTGGGTCTGCGCATGCGCAATGCATTTTTGTAACACGTGGATATAATAAACTAGCACAACCCGCGAACCTCGTACCGCCTAGAAACAGACAATAGAGTACTAGCTGGAAAAATCAGAAAGTGGATTCCGGAATATCCAGGATCAGATATTTTCTATTAAACAAATCGCGGAAAAAGCTTTAATGGAACAGAAGGTCGTGTATACCATATGCAGATCTTGAGAAAGCACTTGACAGCGTATCGTAATCGATTGTTTGGGGAAGCCTAAGAAGAGAAGAGAAGAGGAATCAAAAGTGCATAACCATAAAATAAAAACTAAGTACGAATATGTGATATGAAATCTGATAAATTTGAAGTGAGGGGGGTCTAAGACAAGGTGGGGTATTAAGCCCGACATTTAGTAGTGATGGATGATAAAAGGGACACACGACAAAATTTAAAAAAGTGATTTGCAACTAAATTTAACAACGAACAATGAAAAATGAAAAACTCAAAAACATGAAGATGAAAATAAACCCTCAACAAAAGTAATAGTGATTTGAAGAACAAATAGAACAACGGACATAAATGATGAAAGAATAGAACAAGTTCACATATACTGGGAATTCCA
Organism: Photinus pyralis; assembly: GCF_008802855.1. NCBI lineage: Eukaryota > Metazoa > Arthropoda > Insecta > Coleoptera > Lampyridae > Photinus > Photinus pyralis. The sequence continues at coordinate 20,456,082 of NW_022170738.1, read as the reverse complement.
ATTCATCGTGAGAGAGGAACATGGAAGAAGAAATTAATGAAAGACTGAGTAAGACATTTTTAACAAAACTGGAGATTACAAACACAACAAAGATTACGGGTTGATTTCAACATTTGGAGGAGAAAATAATTCCATGGCCATGTCGATGGTGACTATGCGAGACAATAAACGAATGAATTTGGTGTCAATCATAATCAACCATGGAATTACTGCCATAAGAAGTACATTGTAAACTTCGAGGCAAAAATACCAAGATGATTCCCAAACGAAATACTAGGTAACTGTTTAGTATCACAGGTTTTGTAATTTTTTTCTATATCGAATGACGTAAAAATCCAATATGGCGTCCATAAGAAATAGGAAAGGTGATGTGATTTACTCGAAACTCACAAGTGATAAACATTTTATTTTAGCACCATCAGAAAGCTGAGAAAAATTTACCAATGGCTTGTTCAAAAACTATTTCTTGACATATTTGAAAATATATAAATCCCTGCGCATCAGTAACTTCAAAAACTAATTTACAAAGCAACGGTAGCTAATATTAAAAAAAAACACATCTGAAGGATACAATGTAATCAAACTAACAAAAATAAATTCTCGGAGTCACAAAGGTAATCGTTCACAAAATACCAATACCAATCCTAATAAGAGGGCGGGTCCGGGTAAAAATGCGATGTCATTGTCGTACTGCGTAGGTAGTAGGTACTGTCCAGCTAGATACAACGTCAAAGGGAATCCAAAAGAAAACTTAAAAGAAAACTTTGGGGGTTGAGTAAAGGTAAAGCTCTAAAAAACAAATGCTGCGTAATCATCTGACATACACCGTACTGTTTGTATGCAAATACTACCCCGTAAAAACGCTTCAATAAAGTACACTCACAGACATCAGGAGAAAGAGAAACCACTCCAAAGATATATGGTGACAGCCAAAACAATAACCCCTACCGGTAAGACGAAATTCAGTAAAAGTAATGGCGTACGAAAGAAAAATTTGCATGGCAGCAATGCGAAAGCAGACACTTCACTGAGGGAAAAGAAATACAACTGCGCGCAATACTGAATTAAAGAAGGGATAGAATTAAGTGCAGAAAGGTACAAAGCGTGAATTATAGCGACAAGACAAAGGAGTATTGTAAAAGAAACTACCACTTGGATAGCCTCTAACGGCAAAAAAAGAACTATTGTAACAAGAAACCTATAACAGCGAAGGTAAAGAACTAGGTAATTAATGAGAAATCTACTACAGAAATTAGCTTACATCTTAAACTAGTGGATTACAAAGTAAGTACCTAAATGGCGTAAGAATTTAAATAAGAGCACAAATCAAATAATTACTTAAACGGAATGTAAATCAAGAATATCAATCGGTAAGGAAATAACGTTATAAATTTCAATCGAGGTTTTTTAGTTTCCGATTACTGGCTTCCCTAATTATTTTCGAAATAAAGTATATTTAGGTTTTTTGTAGGCAGTGGGGTCATCCCGCCTTCATTTTTTATTTCTGATCCACAAAGTACATTAAAAATAAAAAGACCCGTGTGTCCTCAATTTTTATTTGTGAGTAAAATAAACCCAAAATAAATTATTGAAAAGCTGTGTTTTCAGTCCGAATTTGAAACGCTTCAGACTAAATACGTCACAAACCTACAACCAATCACGTAGAAGTGAGCTGGCAACCTTACGCGAGGGTCTGACGTTTGTCACATTTGACGTTTTGAGAGGGATGTTTAACTGCATCTAGCACGAAAGTGACAAGTGCCTGTGACAGATGATGCAAGTTATAAATGCCATTCTCCTGCAATATTGCCAAGTCGTTATGTCATCTGAATGGTTCTAGGAGCTGATTGGTCGGGCTTATTACGTCACAGAGCCCGCCACAATCATATCGTTTTGAATAAACCTTTAAAACCGCACATGTTCATTATTTTTTTGCTAATCAGCCTCTATTTTTAAATAAACTTTTACTGTCCAAAAAAATGTTTTATGGTTTCAGGTACACGCTTATTAAATTAGAACTGCGGAATTCAACTATACTGTAAACTCCCATTCCACTCGTGTATAAAAAATCGCATAAGCCGCAGTGCAATTGTCACCTTGACAGCGACAAAAGTTATCTGCAACTTTTCCAGCGACAAATACACTAGTGGTTTTTTCACTTTATTCATTTTCGAACCAATTATCGCAATATCCTTTCCCATATGACTAGTTTGTCGTCTGTCAATGATTGATTAGTTTGGTTAATTTCTTGTTCGTTAAAGTGTCCTGCCGAATTACATTCGAGATTTGTATTTAAACCGAGTAAATTTGGGTTGTTGCAATTCAAATCTGTTTCCTTTTAGCAATTGTACTCGAAAAACTGTCAACCTAAAAATACTCCACCTGTGGTGTCGCATTTTTATTAGTCGACAGTTTTTCTCGTCTAATTGCTAGGCAACAGATTTTCATTACCTTAACAACCCAAATTTAGTCGGTAAAATACAAACCTCTTGTGCAATTATAAACGACAATTCAACTCATGTATAAAAAATCGCATAAGCCGCAGTGAAATTGTCACTTTGACAGCGGCAAAAGTTACCTGCAACTTTTCCAGCGACAAATGCACCTAGTGGTTTTTTCACTTATTCATTTTCGAACCAATTATCGCATTACCCTTTCCCATATGACTAGTTTGACGTCTGTCAATAATTGATTAATTTGGTGAATTTCTTGTTCGTTAAATTGTCCTGCCGAATTACACTCGAGGTTTGTATTTAAACCGAGTAAATTTGGGTTGTGGCAATTCAAATCTGTTTCCTTTTAGCAATTGGACTCGAAAAACTGACAACCTAAAAATGCTCCACCGCTGCGGTGTCGCATTTTTATTAGTTGACAGTTTTTCTCGTCTAATTACTAGGCAACAGATTTTTATTACCTAAACAACCCAAATTTACTCGGTAAAATACAAACCTCTTGTGCAATTATAAGTGAGAAAAACATTATGAATCCGTACATTTCTATTTTATAAATTCAGAAATAGTAAATATTAAAAATTGTCGCGTTTAGAAGGTCGGTAATGCCATTATGAATTATGCAATCAAACAAAAGTGCCTGCATTTGCCATTGGTTTGTTTGCTATTTACTATAACAGGAAATTCTATTATCTACAAAATGTATTCAATTACAGAAAAAGTAGAAATGGTAAAATGTTTTTCTATTTCGGTGTCACGTTGATGATTTTCTACAACTGTTTTCGGCCGAAAACAGTTGTACAAAGCCAGTGATTATAGTCGTTTTTTTTTGGTAACTCATTTCTTAAGTTGGCAGTTATTAGTTAGTACAAGTAGGTACTTCGTTGGGTACTTCCATGTTTGAACTTCAAAATGTCAGTCTTACTACGCTGCTAACCTAAAACTTAACGGCATAAAAAGTGTTCCCAACATAAAACATGTTAGTTCTAATGTTCCCTATAGTTTCTGATAATGATTTTTTTAATTAAATTAAAGCACCGAAATAGAAAAAATAGTATGAAAAACGCGTGTTACAATGCTTTATTGTATACTCCTATCTTGCGGACACTCGTGGCTACGCTTCGCGTCGCCACTCGTGCCACAAGATAGTCGTATTACAATAGGTCGCATTGTAACACTTGTCTTTCAATATACTATTTTATTCAAGAAATAGCGCTCGTCAAGTAAGCGCAAAATACTCAGATCGTCCAATTCCGAGCGGTACAACAATTACTCAAGCTGTACCTACATGAATTTGAAGCTACCAGCACCGTTTTAAATAGCTGCAAGTGCAACAAGAACGAACAAAATTTTCGTCAGAATGAATAAAATGAAAATACAAGTCAAACTAATAACGGAGAAATGCAAGAGCCTTGTTTGATCTTTAACTGCCATGGCGTGACTGATTTTCTTAAAAGCGCCAGTTTCCGTTATCCATTTACAAAATTCCCAAAATTAAAAGCTATGCATGGATTAGTAATTTTTTTCTCTACAAAAAACCGAAATAGACTTCATCTCTAAAATAATTAGGGATCCCAAAACATCAAAACCAGAATCAAACATTTTTGATCAATTAGGCCTATAGTATAGTGAAGTAAATCCACTGTATAAAGATAATTCAACAGGAGGATGAATGTATTAACAATTTTGGGCGTTTGCCTTTATATGGTATGTCATCTTCTCCCTGGTTGGTTTTCATCTGCTGTGCATCTTCGATATCATCTTCTTCTCATTCTACTTCTGTATCATCCTGATGAAGATCTTATAACAGTGGCTGAAGCTGGCGCTGCTTTAGCTTAAATCCGCCACATAAACGGCCAGCTACTCAGGATTATAAAATTAAAAGGCTTGAGAACTTCCACAGCGGTTGATTCGTTTTGGGCGTATAATCTCCGGTGCGTCTTCACAATTTACCATTAGTTGAGCGCCACCAAGTTTATTAAACTTAACTATCCCCATATAAAGACTAGAAAAATGCAAGGAAAGGAGCAATTCAAATTAACGAAAGAACTATTGGTCCAATTAATTACCTCCAAAAATAAGTACTGTTTCCTCGCAAATAGCGAATTGTTTGTTCAGATATCACAAATTACAATTAATGTTGATTCAAAATTCCTATACATTAAATTACTGATTACATTCCTCATTTGACAAAGAACATAAATACTGATTAAAGTGGTCACGAATTCTCCCTAACAAGAAATGTTCTCAAATATCATCGTAATAATGAGGGTTCAAAAAATCAATAATGACCGAACTGATTAATAAAAAATAAATTTTATGGAATGGAATGAAATGGCCTTCTTCTGATGTCATTGTGGCGGTGGTTGGTTTGGTCTGGCGACGATTTTTCTCGTTGCAGGACCGTAATAACTTGGTTCCTTTCGTGTTGACCTGCTTCAGGGGTGAGGGGCGTAAATCCTCGAAGTCTTTTTGGAGTTGAGCGCCTTGGTTACTGGAGGACCACTTCCAATTGCTGGTTGGATTTTATCGCAGGAATCCTGGTTAGAATCCTTGTGAGAAAACTCGAAGAACCATGAACAGACACTCTCTCGTGGCTAGGGGAGAGTTTCGGATTTGAAGAAGCTGACGATCACTGATGAGGGTTGAACAGCAGCCTCACTGTTCCTCGTGAACGCCAACGACGTGATCAAAAGACCGATTACGATCTAATAATGTTGATTGTGTGGTTTAGCCTATTATATTCCTAACCTATGACCTAATACTAGACATATTAATTGCATTTATTTGTTACTCAGTTGTAAACGTTGATTAACAAGACAAAACGCAAACGGGTAAACGTCATGTTTAAACGCTACTGACTTGTAAAACTGACAGCAGACTTGTAAAACTGACAGCAGACCTGTAAAAATTTTACAAGTTAGTAATCTAGTAATTTCATTGGCCAGAATTAATGCGAAGTCTCTGTTACATGGATCACATGATATTTTAGACATTTCTTCAAGATCAATTTAAGAACTAATTATTTACGTTTACAAATGAGTAACAAATAAAATATTGTACATTATACGCCAGGTAATAGTTTTTACTGGCTCTAGGAGATGACAGGCTCGCCTAACGGCTCGCCAGTCAACTTCTCCTATCGCCAGTAAAAACTCACTTACCTGGCTAATAATGTAAAATACTATAATTTCGACTACAAGAACATGGAAATAAAGTCATCCCGACAACGTTTAAAAATGGCCACCTGAATGACTATTCCCTCCGAAACTAAATAAGATTTGAAAAGTGGCACGTGATCAAACATCTAAGGCATGGCCCCCTTACGTTATTTGTAAACAAAACTTTGGCCTGAAGCACAGTAGGGAAGGAACGTAAAATAAAACACTGAAATTGTGAAAAGTTTGTTTAATAATGATCGCAATTATTATTGATTGTAAAAGCTCGGAAATTAAAGTCGAAAGAAATTACATTGCAAAAATAAACTTTGAAAATGGTAGTTCACCGAATAAAAATAGAAATAGGCTGGGGAAAAAAAAGAACTTACCAATAAAAAAAAACCAGCCGTCAAATTAATATTAAATTGTGTAGTAAAATTAATTGTTTGTAATGATGTGAATGCGTAACATAAAATTATAACATCACAAAAAGTAGCATGTAGACTTCAAGAGGTAACATTATAGGTTAAAAACAAGTTTTGGGAATTATGGGTCAAGTAAGCAGGTACCAAGATTCTAAGAAAGGGTGAAATGCACAGGATTCGACTCATCTATGGTGCAATAAAGTCCTTTTGTTAAAAGCAAGATGGAATATTACATGGAGTTGTAAGCAAATTTAACTAAAACAAGATATCTGGAAATTACGAATCGTAACTCATTTATCCCGCATACGTTCTAAACTGAAGAGCTTTGATTAGCGTAATCCCGCTCCGGCAAAATATGTAACCCGCCCCTGGTTTCGGAGTTTCGAGCCTACAGTTGAATGTCGAAGACAATCCCGGAATTACTACCACTACCTGCATTAAATAACACAAAATAACAACAAATATTTTTTGGAGCGACGCGTTCATGACCGCCATTCAAGACAAGATGCCAAAACGTAACTCACATTCGTGCTTTCTAGATGCCGTAGGCAACTTTTCTCCACATAGAAATTGCATGGTTGCCAACTCTCAAAAATGTATGTATCGTCGTAAGCTGTATATACAGGATGGAACCTATCAATACTATGTGCCAGTATAATTGCTATTATGCAAAATTGCAGTTTAGTTGCTTATACCTACATTTCCTAATTACGCCGATTACAAATCGATGTATTTAGCTTCCAGCTTCCCCGTTTTCTCTGTTTAAAAAGATCAATGTTAAACGTTTAATCGTCGTTAGCCTTTTGTTTGCTATATAAGCAAGTTGAATTGTGCTTAGTCTTAGCATTAACATCAATGTCGAAGTGATAAATAGTGAAATCCGCGATCGTGTTATAAATATGAGTACAAATAAGTGACAAATAAAAATTAATTATTAACATATTTAAGAACTGTTATAAATTCATCAATAATTAATTTTATATAAATAAATCACGTAATTAAATTTATGTTACAATACCGTTTACCCATTGCTTAGTTCTTACTAATCCAATCTGCTGAAGAATTTATCATTGGTTGCGTTGACCGAGAATTGAATGGTTTGTTTCTAAGAGACACAAAGGTTGTCACCTTTGTCATTTGTAATAAGTTAATTACGTTTATTTTTCGTTTAATTTAACAAAAGGTGAAACTGTTCAATGTCCTACTTTCAAAAGAACTTCATTGTATTACATATGTATTGTTCTCAGTATTGGTTCTATTTTAATAAATTTGTTCGAGTATTTCTTATGATAATTTTATTATCCAATTGATGTAAGTTTTTAAGACTTTTACTAAGAAGTAATAAGCATGTGAAGGCGCTAACATACCGCATGAATACGATATTACAGACATCCATCATTAAGGAATATTTGAGTGAGTTAAAATGCAGTACGGGCGAGGCGTGATTTTTGAAATAGTAATGGCAAGAAGGATCCTGTTCAGTTCCCCAAAATAATGAATAGATACTATCCACGCGTTAGTAATGAAGTATACGTGATAAGTCCCCTGTCAATAATAAAAAAATATTTCGTCTAGACGCGTGGTGATATTCTCTTCCTTCAGCGACTCACAGCACACCTATAAGGTCATTATATCATACAAAATAATAAAAATGAGCACATCGTTAACCATAAAACGTTACAAATTACAGTGAGCCATGAGTTGCTATGAATAAGACATGAGAATCGCGGAATAAACCTTCTTTGCATACTAAAACGTACAGGAAAAATACGTCATATATGACAGAAGCTCAAATAAGAAGCGAGGGTGGTTAATTTATTATTATTGGCACCATTGTTAACGATATAACATTACTGAATACTGATATGGACCTCACAGCAATTTACGGCACTTAAATTTATATTTTTATATTAATAAGATTGAAGGATATCATCATATTTATAATGCCATCGTTGTTTAGGCATCTCGGAAAACTATTATCTTACATCCTGCATAAATCCATATCCTTATTTCACCGACAAATGCAGAAACATCAGATTTTATCCTTGGGCGATGTCAGGCAAACAATGTACAGCAATCTTTATTTCATAACGACATTTAACCATCCGCTTGATCGAGATCTATGACTTAAAATGGAGACCATTAGTGAAACCAGTGGGAAAGCGGAGTTGAATATTAAATGAATCCACTTATTGGAAAAATTCAAATTAATCCTGAAATTGTTTTCAGTGTGAGGATTTTGTCTGTTCCCCTTTTCTGCAAGGTTGGAGTTTTACACGAACAGTGTGTTTTCCGAGAATATATTTTCGATTATTGTTCAAACATTCACAGCATGGGGAGTTCTCAAAAAAGAAATTATACATCTTTATAAACAGTATTGGCATAACGTGTGTAACGTTATCTCGATTGTGTAACGGGATACTAATATCTAGTTGCCCTGGACACAAATAAACTTGGTTTCTATAGTAACAACAATAATCGCCTTTTATAACTCCCAAACTTTGGCATTGAAAAGTTTAATAATTGTGGTAAACATATCTGAGAAAAAGCTAAATTTTGATCAATTATTAAGTATTGATTTTGAAAGGGTCGCCGCGAAAACAAATTTTTACTGATATAGTGTAGCAATGACCAATGTCCTTCATATGCAGCTATTAAAATTTGGGTTGCTTAATTTAAAAGAGGAAAATCACATGTCAAAGATGAGCACGCTCAGAAAGACAAATTTCTGTCTGACTACGATACATGGATTTCAAAATGCTTCAAGCTCATCGAAAATGCGGTAGAAAGTAAGTCTTAAAAACGTCAAAAGTTGGTAAAATCAGAGCTCAGTTTGCTTCGAAAACGTTTTAATAAAGTTAATCGATACCGTACAGTTCCAACCTTAAGGAAGTTAGGGGTGCTGTGTTGTAGGATTAATAAAAGACTAGAATTTAAAGCGGGTGGATATAAATTTTGTGTGAAGGTCCACAAATAAGTTCGATTGATCAGCGAAGAAGCGCTATAAAGTTCATTTCTCAAAAGCGCATTGTTTAAATCTCTTTGCGAAATATGTGACACCATTCTGGAGTACTTGCATTTTCGTGAGAGAGGCATATGAGTGGTTTTTCATCGTAAACTACACCAAATTAATTTCGTTTTACAATCGCACAAACTAAAAATAGAAAAGTTATATTTGTACGAAATAAAATATTCTACGCGTACATTACGTGATTCAAGCCGAATCCGACGTCAATCAACTGGTATCTCTGAAGTAATTAATCCATTATTCAACAGAGACACACGTTGACGTCAGGAAAGCTGAAGCTGTAAAAATCCATAGCAAATCTCTTCAATTTGAACGGAACGTAAGGTAAATTTATTTTCATATTTCGGACAATTGTCCATCACGCCATTAATACGAACATCTACCTAGAGGAATCCTGAACGAAGATTAATTTTTATTGGGGGGGGGGGGGGGGGATGCAAATTCAGAAGAAGAGGTATTGTATAAATTTGGTTACTCTATTGACTCTTTAACCACCGTAAATTAATTAAGTATCCTAAGGGTATCTATAATAATTTCAATGAGTTGTTAAGCAACTTATGCTTATTATAAACTTTATGATCGATTAGACGTCGTCTAGTATAGAAACAGTCACGTCAATCATCGCGGATAGCCGCCCACTGCAAAACTGGTCACCTGTAGGTGATAAATTGTATAGTAATCGCTTCAAATGTTATAACTATCCGTTACAAACTCTTATTGGAAATTAAAAATCTTGAATAAATTAAATTTTCGTTTTAAATATGGTAGCGATTTATGCGGTAGACCATATAAATATCAATGCTACCGAGTACTAGTAACAAATAGTCGCTTTTTAATTCAGGGGAAGTATGGAAAGTTGTCTGATTATGATTGCGACTTACATGTAACTCCCTAGAAAAAAAACATTGCATTGTATGTACATATTACATTTATGGTTCGATAACTCGTATCTAGTGATCGAGCTTTAGCCGTTTTGTGAAAAAGTAATTTTTCGAATTTGTATTTTGGTAAGCATAGTAAGATTTTCATATGTACCGCTTTATAGCGAACAGAAACAAAAGTATGACTGGAATGAAGAGGCGATAACAAGTGTATTTTCAATAAAATGTGTCTTTCGAGATAAACGAAGAGAAAGAGAGCGTGGGTGCGGCGATTAGTAGGTATTAAAAAATGGTTGATGACAGACTTTTCTATGGGAAACAATTTCACTTCTATACATTTTTTCGCAGATATTTCGGTTTGCCATGAGGTTTGAGGTAAATGCTTCTTTTCTCTTCTCTTCTTTCTCCACCGGACCTACATTTGCTGTCTCCTCATTACGTTAAATCGGCTACGAGACTGCTTCAATCGAAGGAGCAATTCATACACCTCTATCTCTTTTACACGCGGTGTACACCCCAACTTTGGTGACCTGATTTGAGAATGTGCTTGGTACCTGGTTCTCAACTTCTTTCAATAACCTATAGCTAAAGCTGAGCTGGATGTCGGTCTCCAACTTAACAACCCAAAGTCTAGATAGCGACTGAGTACACTTGAGGTGCTAAAATAAATAGTTACTTCATGATATTGTAACTAAATTGTATTTTTCTACTCGCTTCTCTAAAATGTCACTTCTGTCACTTTTTGCACTGACATATAGTACGCGAAGCGTCATTTTAAATACGACTACTCACTAGATAGAGATTGGTGCCCGTTTGGTGGTTTCGGCCATTATAACACATCCGAAGTTTCATTAAACACGGCTTGAATTTTGTTGATTTTACCCTCCTATCTCGAACGTTCTGCATATGCCGTCATCGACCGTCTAAAGGGTACCGCTCACTAGAGTCTAAAGTGTCGTTTATAAAACTGGATACATAACATACTATTATTTACAGTTAACTAATAATAGATTTATAATAGTCTTAAAATGGATTAATTTATAACAGTAATTGTTATTTATCACTTACAATTTATAAGCGCATCTAAATTCGAACTGAACCCACACGCACTTCAATTTGCTTATATTTTAAATAGAACGTTTCCAGAAAATTACGGAAGGTCTGGGAACATAGGCATGAGATTTCACAGAACGAATAAGGAACTTTCTGGATAATTCTAGATTGCCATCGGTGATCATTAGTAGTAGAGCGCCTCCATCGGGCCGGTGGACGACTTGCTGTCTGGTTGGGATACTAGCTACAATATAAGTTAAATAATGCGAGTGAAAAGAGAGCGGTAAACTAACAAAGAGAAATGTGTCATATGGTTCACAAAAAAATACTCATCCAAGATATGATGCACAGATAACAATAATTCACTATAATCGCCTAAACTTTAGGAGATGATGAAAGGTTAATAAAACTAACAAATCATACGTGTTAACAAGTTTTGTAAGCAGCCGAATACTAATGGAAATTAGAAAGTAATTAATGAGAGACCTTGTTTTATAGTGTAGACTCCTGGTTTTGTTGAGCGGAAAAGTGTGACGAAAACCCTCAAAGCAAAATGGTTTCTTGTTCTAGCTTTGTGTGTTTGTATCTTGGCTAAAGCGAACTTGGTTCTTATCTTATCCTATATGTCTAGTGTGCTTTGTATCTAAAGTAAGGCGGATTAACGGTTTGGGGCGAGGCAATAAACCCGGTAACGCGATCGATGATAAAGAAAAACCCTAACACGCTTGATAGACCGAAAGCTTTTTTTAATTAATTAAAATTACCCTCTACAGAAAATTTAATGCTCTTTTCAAATACCTTTAACAAATATAGGCATTGCATTTGAAAACAAAAGTTGCATCGATTTCCGGTTAAACCGGACGTGATACGGGATAGATCGTTTCGGACAACAAACCGCACTCTTGAGATTAAAACACACTTTTAGTTCCTATAATATACCGGGTGTTTCTAAACGAATATTGGGGTTTGCCCAAAAGGAGCACATGGCGCCTGTTTTACTTTTTTGATAGGTACGCTGTAAAAGTACCGAAATAACCCTGGTACATAAAAGTTAAAAAAAAACATTAATAGTCGCTAATACAATATATATGGAATCGGTTCGATCATAATATCGTCTTTTCAAGTAAAATATGTAACGTTAATACCAATCATTTATTTAACGTCATAAGTCACAGTGGCGACTCTTTACCTACACGAGCTTAGTAATCCTAGATGTAAAAAGTAAAAGGTAAATAAAAAACTTAACTCTTAGAAGAAGGTAGTTCGTAAAAACAAAATTTTTAAGTTCTATTTTACGATATAGCAACGTAATGCAGTTAATCTGTGATAATGGTCAGGAACGTGTGGAACTTACGATGCAAGAATACGTTAATACGTATAAACACGTTATTGATACATCTAAAAATGTGTGTATGTGTTTATGGCAGGGGGTCAACAGCATAATGGTTGAAAAAATACTAGTTTCGCTATTAGCATAATTAAGACATGAATTCTAATACATTTTATCACAAGAACTTTCCTTTCGCACCCAAAAAAGTGGAAGTAATTTCTTTACGCTTAGTAATGCACCACTGCCGCTCGGCATTACAATCTTTAATGATATAAGCAGTAAAAAATGTACCAAGAATTTAAGAGAAGCCTAAACAAATTTTCAATGCACGTCGATGATTGATGGTGGCGCCTAACGCTTTTACGTGGCGTTACCTATGTAGGTGAACATACAATTAATTCTAAATGGGCTCGGTGCGGAACAGAAAAGGATTCAAATGAAATTTTTCAAAAGATTGTTAATTAAATTGCATATTTGTAGTACCTACCTACCGACCGGCTATAAATTCTAAAGTGTCGCCGGATATTAGTAGCAAAATTACAAGAAACACTAAAACGGACGGGTTTGTTATGCACGATAGGTAATTTAAGCAATAATATTGAACGTTATGTACACATTTAAATCATGTATTTTCCATTCATACCCGCATTACTTTGTTGTAGGTATTCACATGGGCTGCTAAGTTTACAGTTTCCTGGAACTTTTCAATCATTGCCTACCTACGTAAACATTTGCATGCATACCATAATACAATATTAGCCACATAATATAGTAGCGATAGTATCGGTAAATAAATTGCGAACGGTTTGTCAAATATTTGCATACGACAATTTCAAGACGTATACCTACCTAATGAATCTCAATTCCCAAGTGCAATTATGATTAGAGGAAAAATCACAGCGGGGATAGTCAGTGTACTTAATACTTTTTTGTCGCGTAACCTACTGTGACTGTCGCACTGTTGTAAAATTAGATACGCCACTTGAAGCTGCAATAAAAGAAAGAAAGAAATGAACACAATGGGATCTCTACCTTACATTCAACAATGACATGAATAACTTCAATGAATCCAATCTCTCTCCATCACCTACAAGTCATTTATTACGGCTAATAATAAGATTAAACTTGAATGGAAAATAATTATAGCGCCCTTTTTCTTTCATACAAATTAACAAAGAAAGTCAAAAGACAGTCGAGCGAAAAACACGCAGTTCTACCACCATAAAATCAATTTATAAAGTTTACACACCATAAAATATCTCATACAAACAACAGCTCCACTGATTCTAGATTACTCGAAAATAGTTCGAAAAACCGAACCATATATCTTCACAACACATTAATGTACCCTTCGAGATTAAATTTTTACCTGATGTTATACGAACAACAATAGTTGCAATCCCCGAAAGACAAGGTGCGGGGTTACAAAGGAACACGCCAATTGTCATTTGACGCGTGAAACAGGGGATAATCGAAAAGTGATACAGAGCGGTTAGACCGTTGGCGTGGAAATTGTGTTTGGAAAATAAATATTTTTCTTTAATTAGTTTAGAATGATGTGCCATTACTGCACTTATTGTTCAATTTTGTGTCGCTTTATATCGATTACTTTCTGTGTTATTGTTGATCTGTAAAGCAAAAGATAATAGAGACGTCGAATAGAAAACTCACGCAAGCTTAGCGTAAGTATTATTCGAAATGGAGTTTGTGTTCATTACATCAATAATATATTAATTGGTAGATATCAGTTTTTAAAATACCAGATAAGCAGAAATGATTCATGGCAGTTCAAAACTGGCACTGCATTTTAATTAAACAGTGACATAATGGATATGATGAATATTCAAATTATCGAGTCCCCATAGCACGTTTTACGCTAAGAGCAGTTGCGCGTATCGCTAAAAATTTCAATAATGGTGTAATTGACATAGTTTGCAGTGTAAGTATTATTTCTGATGATTCACTGGATTTTTGGGTGTGATCTTGAATTAGTTTTGGATCGGGATACGCTTTTTTCGCATATTGGAGGCTATAAATTAAATTCATTAGTGGATGTATACGTAAGTGCCCGCCATATGCTAAATGATTTGTTATCTCGTGCGTTATTTTTATTTGTATTACTATTTATTTTCTAAATCACCCTCTCATTCATTTGATGTATGTTAATTTTGAACTTGAAGGTAATTCTTTTTTGTGTTTTGGAATGTCAAGTGTTGTATTTCACGTTTTGTGTTAATTATAAATTTAAGCAGGGCAAGTAGCGAACCACAATATGCAATGTCAATACAATCATCGCTATCCGACAAAATGATCAACCAGCTCGAAATGCTCTTACCTTAATGTCTAAGTGGAGTTCGTGTGGAGAGAAAGAAGACATTGCATAACTAAAGGGGTCATAGGCCAGATGTATTTAAAGCTAGTAATCATTCCATCACTTTCTATACAGGGTGATTCCTATAGTACCTGCCACCGTTTGGGAGCGTATAGGGGGTGCCTAGGGGAAGTCTTTTCATATAGGACACTTGGGGTCGGAAATCCAAAATAAGGGCGCCAGAACCAAATTTATCTTCTGGAATTTCACGCCTGTATGTAGGCAACCCAACCGACCGACGTTTCGCGCGGAGCGATGCAGAGCGAGTTAGCGCGAGGAAGCGACATGGGAGGGAAGGAGGGAAAACGACAGTCAAAAGCAATAACGTTTACAAGTGTTCAACGTGGCCACCGTTGTTCTCAATGCACTTCCTACATCTAGCCAACCACTCCCCTCGAACTCGCGTGAAGACTCCTATGTCCTGGCGAACAGCCTCTCCGGCCATGACGACGCGCGCAATTAAGTCCTCTTCGGATTCGACGGGAGTCTCGTAGACGTGCGCTTCCATCACACCCCACAAGTAAAAATCTAATGGGGTGATGTCGGGCGAGCGGGCAGGCCACTCCACCGCACCTCCACGGCCGATCCATCTGTCCGGATAGGTTTGGTCCAAGTGTTCCCTCACCTGCCGCCCGTAGTGAGCAGGGCACCCATCGTGCTGGAACCAGTGGTCCCAGTACAAGTTCACTGGAACATCCATTAAAAGTTCTGGTAGCACCTCGCGCAGGAAAATCAGGTAATTATGGGCATTTAGACGCGGAGGGAGGATGTAAGGCCCCAGTAGGTTGTCCCCCAGGATGCCAGCCCAAACGTTTAAAGAAAACTTGTCCTGGTATCCTCGCGTAAACGTTTCATGAGGATTGTGCTCCGCCCAGTAGTGGCTGTTACGAGGATTGAAGGTCCCCTCTCTTGAGAATCCTTTCTCGTCAGTAACTAGCACGCTCCTCAGAAAGTTCGGATTAGCTTCTTCCTCCTGGACGACTAAGTTGCAGAATTCCAGCCTCCTTTCATGGTCACCCGGCCGTAACTCTTGCACTTTCTTAAACTTATAGGGGTGTAAGTTGTTGTTGTTGGCGATGTTCCACACTGTGTGTTGACTACAACCCACCTGATCTGCTACAAGTCGAGTGCTAGTACGCGGGTTTGCCTCGAAACGTTCCAACACATCCTCCTCTAAGGCATTTACCAACGGGCGATCGCGATCACGGGCGCTAGTGGGCTGCGAAATAGGAGGAGGTCGGTGTAAACAAACAAACTTTTCGAAATGGGTGCTTAAATGACCCAAGTATCGATGTGCATCACGAATCTGTGTGTAAAGCTAAGCCTCCGTCAGCTTACCTGCAATTGCCCTGTCTCGCACAGTCGGAAGTGAACTTCTTGAAAGACCTGTCTGCAGGGCAACTGACGGTTTGGATACCGCTCAGCGTACGCTCGTCGTGCAGCTCGTGCGTTACCATTTGCCAATCCGTACATGAAGTGCATGTCCGCGTATTCCGTGTTAGTAAAACGTGCCATAGTGTTTATTCACTTGATACGCGTCGTTGCAGACGGGATTTCGTGGGTTTAAACAAAATTCTGATCAAGTGTCAGCCACACATCGCCGCCTGAGATCGCTCCGTGTGCACCGCCGGCCGGTTGGGTTGCCTACCTACAGGCGCGAAATTCCAGAAGGTAAATTTGGCTCTGGCACCCTTATTTTAGATTTCCGACCCCAAGTGTCCTATATCAAAATACTCCCCTACGCACCACCTACACGCTCCCAAACGGTGGCAGGTACTATAGGAATCACCCTGTATAATTACAAGAACAATCATAAACTGGTCACCTCTTCAAGGGCATATAATTGTGAATAATTTAGCTTGTAATTGTACCTGTACATCGATCCTTCAGAACGTTAATTTAAACTTAGGCCACGTTTTGATTACTTATGAATTTTACAAGCGAGTTTCGGATATTCAAGCATGGTTAAACACTCAACAGTAGTGCCGAGCGTGTAGAGTCGAACCATATATATGGTTTTCGTAATAGTCTGTTGTTGGACAGAGCTCTCTCCAATAACAGTTTCGTCAATAATATTAACAGGTAAAAGTCGCTCTGTAAGCGGAGGGTAGATACAGTGATAACTTTAACCGGAAGGGTAGATAAAGTGAAACAGATGATTATGCATTCTAATGACATTTGTCATTCCTGTTTCAAATGGGATACTGAGCATGATATAAAATGACATGCAGAACATATGCAAGGCTGTTTATATGGAACCGACCGCAACCGAAGAACCTAAGTTTGCTATTTTTGACGTCTAAATTAAATTAAAAATTGTCAGAAGCTGAGGAATAGATTAAATTCCATTTTTAATATAATAATTTTGATATATGGAAGTATTTTGTATTAGGGGGAGGGGTTTAACCAAGTTTAATGAAAAATAAAGTATCTCATGCCTTTTTACTTTCAGATCCCCGAGCTAGTTGGTGAGAAAAATCAGTGCCGTTTTCATTCACATCACAAATTTTTCTTCTGACATTACGCTCATCTGACTTCGGGTACTGCTCCCTTTAACTTCCCTATAATGATAGGGTGACACTCCTCTACTGCTTATGCTTCATCATCTTCAGGTTCCGCTCTTCAGTTTCTCCAAATTTTGTTTATTATACTCCTGCTCTCATACGCTTGTCAATTTGCTCAGTTTCTGACCTTATTCCTATTTTTTTAAAATAATTCATATAAAATTAATCAATTGACTCTGTTCCTGAGCTTATTTTTGATTTCTTGAGTGTTAATGAGTAATTCCACCATTCGCGTCGTAGTTCCATATACATTTTGTTTTGTTTTTTAAATACAGATCTGGATTCAGTAGAAAAAATACACAATTTTGATAATTTAATCATCTTTCTAACTCTACAATTAAGAATGTTAGCAATAGTGCCGACTTAATTTGAAACAGACTGTATAGTAAAATCGCCTAATTATTAGGCTCACATTTTTCCCCTAGAGGACCAGCACACACAAAAGCACATCCGCGCAATTAGCTCTTAAAAACCGGCGCGAATTTTTCAATTCTCTTTCTCTGCATGATTCTTTTTTCTTATTTTCTATTTTTTCAGTCTCCACTTCCGCAACACGCCGGCCAGAAACTCCTAATGGAACCAACGTAAATCGGGTAATTGCGTCCACCGTGCTCACAAATCAATCGAAATGCAACTGCACGTCCCCTGCGAACTATCAAATCAGCGATTTTCGTATCAATAATTACTATTTATTAATCACCAGCCTGGCTGGTATCTGCACCCACTAAGCGTGACATGCCTCAGGCATTCCGAGAATTCGCCTCGCAGCCTACGCTTCGTTTTTCGCTGTTTTATTCGATGTAGAAGGTTGGTTTCATCTCCTGATTCGTACGTCTACCACGTCTATGTTTCTGTTGTACTCATTAGCTGTGCGGTGGTAGCCTTAGCAGCTGTCCGGTGTCGGGGTATTTAAGTATCTCCCCGCTTAGGTTCAAGATCGGCTGGAATGATGTGCGTACGACCGAGGTCGACTGATGTTCCCTGTTTTAATACTAGTCTTGATAGTGGTTGGGCGCAACTGGACGCAGACCTTCAGGGCACACTAACCCCACTATTCGCCACTAAAAATGTTAAATGACATCCGCACGCTATAACCACTAAACAAAATATAATTGTCTTGATTTTGATAAGCAATTTTTAAACCACACACTCGGCTTATCCAAATTATACAAGACACTAAATTCACTGTGTTCGTAAACACACGTGTAGCAAAATTGAGAAACAATCAAAAACAACTTAAATCTAAAATTAAAGCCCATCTTTTCCCAATACTATCTAAATTAAATCCACTCCATCCATTTGTTTTCTCCACGCGATCATGGTAACTCCCCACGGCGACTTTCCAGTTTACTGGATACTTTTTAGCGCATTTTTGCAAATTTATTTGTAAAAAGGTAGCTTTTAAGCTCACTTTGGCTGGCTGGCTGGCAGTAAATGCGAGCCCGTAGAAGAACGCTTGTAAAAAGACGAGAAGTGTACATTCGGGGCCGTGTAATTAACAACTTTAAGGATGAGGCTACAAGATGTAGGGTCGGCGACATCTGGGCGCCCTCCCCGAGCGTATTATACTAACCTGGAGATTTTTCAGTTTTTTTCTATCTTCTTCTACAGTTTGTCTCCAATTGCTGAAGTCCCTCCGATCTCACACGAGGACTTTGAAGTTTTTTTTATTTCGTCGATAAAAAGCTCAATATCGATCTCATCCGCCATATTGTGGGTACATACGTAAACGGTAAACTGCCGTGTGTATGTGTATAAAACGATAACTAATAATGTAGGGTTCGTGAAGTTGTAGTGTCGACTTGAAAGGAATTAAGTTCCAAGTGTTTCATAACTTTGTGCTCATTTTGTGCTAATTTGTTCTGCTAATTTAACATTTTATGCTCATCAGGTTAATGAGTGATTCAACGTTTTCTGATGACACTCCAACTTCACGATGTAGTGTCAGCTTTGATATTTTCAAAATCACTATAATTTTGTGCTCATTTTGTGCTAATTTGTGCTACTACAAACTCAGAGAGCTGCTGTCGGAAACTGAAGCACGCTGATCGACGGTCGTATGGCTCCACAACGTTGCCGGACAACTGTGTGCATTGCACGATATAACTGAATGTATCAAAAAACGCAAATCCGGCAACGCAGCGGCGCCGCACGTGAAAAAAAGTTGAAAAAACATGCTCTTTTTTGTTTTGATGCTCCGCTTTTGTCTTTTCTTAAATTAAAAATACTAGGTTCTTATTTATTTTTTATTTTTATTTTATTTCTTCCCACTCAACCCACTATACAATCACAAAGAGCCATGCCTTACCTGTGATTCGAACCCAGGACCATTGTAGCCAAACTTAGAGCTACTAACTAAGCTCATCTGAGCTACGCAGGTCGATCAATTTGATAAAAAGGGTTAAAGTTACTTCACAGTTAAAGGTCGATAAAGTTAGCACCCCCACTTTGCCTAAATGAAGTAACAGGATGCCTATAATTTAGGACTAATTAAAGACTAATTTGTACCCACAAAATTAGAATTTGTACCCGCTTAATTCCGCTGGAAAACCGAGTGGGGGTGCTAACTTGAAATCAATCCAGCCCCCCCCCCCCCCCTTCCCGATTGAAATTTTATTAGTTGCATCAAAAACTATGAATTAAAGACTAATTTGTACCCAAGTTAGATTGTCATTGTTTAAACAATTGTTACTAAAAAAGGGCATTTCTCAGAATTAATAAAAATAAATGAAACGTATAAATTAAAGACTAATTTGTACCCGTAACATTAGAATTTGTACCCGCTTAGTTCCGCCGGAAAACCGATTCTAAAGTGGGGGTGGTAACTAGACATCAAGTTGGCACCCCCCACGTTTTCCGATTGAAATTTTATTAGTCGCATCAAAAACTATGAATTAGTGTGGTGTCACACTATGCGTTTTTTACCGCTCCTGCTAAAATGGATGTTGATTTAAAAACGCATGTGTGTCACCACACTTAAAGACTTATTTGTACCCAAGTCAGATTTCCATTGTTTAAACAATTTATACATTATTTAAACAATTTTTTTCTAAAAAAAGGAATTGCAACATATAATTAAGGACTAAACACAAACATTTTTTTGCAAACAAATTACATATATTGTTAGGAAGTCGTCTGAGCCAGGGCGCAAGTTGGGAGGGAATATTGGGGTCGAAAGAATGCACTCTGCTAAATTAGTGACGATCCTCGAGATCGTTTATAATTATGTATTGCTGTCTGCATATCTGTCCGTTTGTCTGTCTGTGCATGCGCACAATAACAATAACCGTTTAGAAACGCCTGTTCGCTTTGAAAATTAGTAAACACCGTTTTAAGAATATAAGAAAGGCGCACCACCACTTTAAAAATCGGTTTTCCGGCAGAAGTAAGCGAGTACAAATTCTAATGTTGTGGGTACAAATTAGTCTTTAATTAGTTCTAAGGCATATTTTTACTTGATTTGGGCAAAGTGGGGGTGCCAACTTTATCGACCTCAGTTGAAGCTGTTAGTATTGATTAAAAGAATGCAAATTAATTATTTAGGTAAATTCCATTAGGTTATTTCCAATGTTTGAAGAGTTTATTATTTTGTGTTGGCTTGTTGAGTTCAGTACAACATTTTAATAAAATCTGCTAGATTTGTATTCTGGCCTTTAGAAGATCTACCTTCTTGGCATACTCGATGTTTGCAACGACTATAAAGCCCGTGCTTTCCGTATTCATTCAAATACACCAAAAAAAAGCGTTTTAGGTCAGGGGTGTGCCCAAAACTCAAATTAACTCGTGCTTAAAGCAACCAGTGCCATCCTCAGCATTAAGGTTGAGGTGATTACTTTCACCATCTACAACGTCTTCTCTGTGTACATTACCAGACTGTCGCTATTCATAGGATGATTCATAACAACGAATAGATGTAAAGCTTTCTCTCTACACTGCAAGATTCACTAATGAAGATTACTAATGGATCAATTAATTATCGTATATAATTGGGGAAAATTAAAACTTGACTAAAGAATCTATGGGAATTAATTTTAATTCCTCATAAATTACAGTAGAACATAAAGAATATTATATTTATTAAAACGTTTATTATCCTCAACATACCTGATATATTTCAAATATATTCATGAGTACAAAATAAATACCCACATTATTTTTTACTATTTTCACAGCCCGAAAACACCTATTGAGTTTGAAAATTTATTTAATGAGCTAAAAAAACAATAATTCAACCGGCCGTATTGGTTAGCGATAATTTATTTCAGTCTTAACAAAGACAAAAAACTGCGCGGCGTAAAAAAGGAAAAGAGACGTGAATAGATTGGAATTCCAATGATTCATGAACGACGAAAGGCGATGTTCAGATGTTTAAAGGATTTTTTTTTGTTTAGTTGTGTTCTGTTTCGACACGAACAAATGAATGTTACACTTCTCACACTACCCGATGCACCTTTGGTTTATGACTACATTTCGGATATTTGAAACTTAAAATTTGTTGATATTTTTTTGAGTTAATGGTTGGTAATTATACTTTTTCTAAACGATAGGCGGTGGTCTCCTACTAATTAGAGAACACTTAATTGCCTTCTTACCGGAACCCCCATCCTTTAATAGTGTTGGCAATAAATTTCATACCACAGCTTTTAAATACCTACTTATACTTACATTTTAATATTTGCAGGAATTACGTTTTCCCAAATTGGCTTTTGATTAACGTTAGCGATTCCGTAAATCATTCAGTCTAAGTATGCCAGGTAATAATACAGTAGAAACTTTTTTAATATGTTGGCATGTTGAATATTCTAAAAGGTAGGCACTAATTTCTGCGTATCCGTTAATTGGTTTAAGCTAATTTTTTGCATAGATGGATGGACTTAAATCTCAATTTCTAGAGTGAAGAATTTCACTAGTACCAAGCTACGAAGAAGAAGATCCCAAACTCCCTTTATGGGAAAATATATTGCCAAATTTTTAAAAAGTATACGACCGCAAAGATTTACAGTTAAAACCCACAGGGTTCAAGATTCAAACGTAGTGACTAAATCCGAAATTTTCAGAGTTGAATGTGCGTATTAAAAAAACTAAAAAAATATGCTGTGGAGGTTGGATAAATTAGATAAATGCAGATAGAAAGAAATAAATGAGAGGCCTTTTAATCAGAAGCCACCAGACGCTGAGCTGAATAAAAAAGCCTGGTAGCCGATCTCTCTCATTACAGACCTCTTTTATTACAGACATATTCAGAACCGAATGTCACATTATGTTCATGCCGACCGCGGCATCTTGGTTGGCGTCGAGTTTTTGAGCGGCGGCCCGCGCTCTGTTGGGACTTGTCCTTGGATAAAGATATCATTTGGACATGTGAACACTAGAACTACATTCGAGGTGTCTACATACAAAATTTCATTTGGAGGAATTATGCCACTACGTACACTAGGTAGCGGAAAATATAGAACCTCAAATGACCTCAACGAATGTGTTTCCAATCCAGTTAACCTAAAATGTTTGAAAAAAGTTGTCCGGTCCAAAATGCTTGTAACTCAGAAAATAAAAGTAGTGAGAGTTAAACAATTGAGATTAAACCGCGAGAGAATTCGCGTCGAACCGCGAGAGTATTAGGATGCGCGTTGAACCGTGAGAACACTCAGATTGAATCGACCATCTGTAAGTTAGCGTGGAGTGGTTTAATATCTGGTGAAGAATCCGCATTGAATCGCGTGGAAAATCGCGTCGAACCACGAAACTATGAAGATAAATCGGTTACCCGTAGATTACGTGGCTTTTTATTTTGGGTTAAACAAGCTCTCGTGGAGCCACGAACGAACTTAAGTCAGCCACAGGGAATTTATCGCAGGGTGAATTTTATTGGGTTTTATTTGAATTCCTGTCGTGCCAGCTAAGTTATGTCGGCACCTGTAGGTATTACTTACGTGCGCATACAGTGACGAAATTGAATACGAACAATAAAGATTTAAAAAGCGCATTAAAATTTTTAGTAGCCTTCAGAGGATAGTTATCACGTTAACGAACAATAGTGGACATCTTCACCCATAAAGATAACAAGGGCGCGACAATAGCGTACATTTATAAACACGCGGAAATAAATCGTAACATTTTAAATGGAATGGACTAAAAATAAAACTGCGTGGCGTAATTCATCGGCCGTCAGCCGATTTGTGCGCAAATCTTTTTGATGACATTAACGCTTGTCGTGGAAATACCTAAAGTTTTGAATTACTATATTTAACAGTTTCAAATCAAAGCAGTCACTCATTTACTAGACCCACGATTTTGTATCGACCGTCCTTTCAGCCATTTGGATGAACAATGTAGAGTAGTGCAGCAGAGGTAGTTCGTTTGGTTTACTGTATAAATAAGGTAACCACATTTTTGTATCTTTACATTTGAAAAAAACAGATTCCTTTAAGGGTGTTGAAACGTTGGTTTCTTGTCATTTAAATAGTAAACGAGAAGTCTTACAGATTCTTTAATCGGTTTGAGAAACAACTGTACATTTGATTTGTGCACCTATCAAGATTAATTAAGGGTTTTCCAATTAAATTTAACATTAGATCTTCTAGCCGAGTTCAAATTTTTTAAGATTGTGAATTGTGAGTACGGGGAATAGTTAACCCTTCGTATTTTTTGGTCAAGGGAGAGTTGAGCTAGTTAAAAAGTGGCCACTTATAATGATTTGCGTACATTTCAAGTACTCGATTCCTGGCGTAAAATTAGTATTGGTTCTTGCTATTATTACAAGGTCTGTAAATGCATGCAGGATTTTGGTTTTTAAATATATCTATAAATAAATTTTTTTTATTTGCTATCAAGTGGCCTACAGCAGCTTATATTTTACATTTGCAGTCAATAGGAAATAGGTCTATTCTCCTGATGTTTTGTTTAAAATTTCCGTCACATTGAACTAGCCGATAGCAATAAGTTTTTGGAAGAAAGT
The DNA here is from genome assembly GCF_008802855.1 of Photinus pyralis. NCBI lineage: Eukaryota > Metazoa > Arthropoda > Insecta > Coleoptera > Lampyridae > Photinus > Photinus pyralis. Next base: position 20,431,867 of record NW_022170738.1, on the reverse strand, counting down.
ATCACTATTTTAAAATCCGAATGTTTATTACGAGTGGGAATTTCAGGCCTGAGTGTAACTGAGACAAAAGATATGTTAGTTGCCTATATAAAAATAGTTTTCTTGAAGCAACAACCGAAACCTCACTTTTTAGGGAACTTCCGCTTGGTGCTATGGTTGTCAAAATCAATTCGAAAAATCAGTACAGAAGGCGAGAGATGACCCATCCCCACTATTCATATTCTATTAATTGCACCTATTGGTGTGTACGGAGCCGGTTGGCTCCTTCTGTAAGTTCTAAGTTGGTCATATGCGTATAACCCGCTCTTCCCTTCTTACGTGCAAATACCTGTACACGATTTGTAAATTACGGCACACGGAAACGGTAGCGATGTCCCAAATCGAGAACGGAACGACAACTTAATTAACGTTATCAAAACGGAAAACAAAACAAAGGGAAGTAACCCCCTTTATAACTAACGGAATGAAAATATTAAGCGCTTATTTGGAAATTAAACGATAAACCAAATTGACACGAAAAGCCTAAATCATGCTATTACCTTATATAGAATTCCTAAAAATCCGGAAAGGGAACATCGGAATTTCCAGCCGGCCGGCGTACTCTAGCGATAACCTCCAAAATCTGAGACTAGTCTTAAAATTCATGATATTTAAGCGCGCTTCATTTGACACCAAACATAACCTAATCAGAAGAGTTTTGCTGCAGCATAGCTGATTAGCGACGGTTAATTATGCTTACTTGCTTTGCCGTGTTAAAATTCCAATATTCGGTAATTAACCGGGTAAAACGAAATTTCAATTGGCCTATTTTTAACTGGAGTCGCCCCTTTAATCCTCGCTTTCAGCACCTACATAAAGAAATGTTCCACACTAGCTCTTCTAATAAAAAAATGTTGTAAAGGTATGAAGACCAATAGATAACCAATCACATAAATAACCCGCGTTAATTGTCACCTTTATGAATGCGATGGAATCAATTCATACGTAGTTTTGACAAAAAAAACATCCTGGGTGTACTTATGTGATTATGCGGTCCGAAACTAACCTCCTCAACTATCCCCTAAATCGCTTACCGACACCAGTTCAAACACAAAAAATTCTTACAGTGATTGATGAAAGTAATGACTAAATCAATAATAATTATAATAACAATATTGTAAGATTATTCAACAGGTCTCATTTAGGAGCCCGGTCAAAAATTTATGTTGCAGCTGTTTCGCTCGGTAGCTCATATTAATTTTTAATCAAATCAAATGCTCAACCATCTGCCCCAATAAATTCCGCTCCAAATTTAAATCGTGTATTTTTCATTTGCTGGTGTTTCCTCTTACAATGACATCCATCTTGCAATTGACACGATTGTGATGCCGACATATACCTATATAGGTAGGTAGGGGAGGCTTGCTGCTCAATGATCGCCGACACCAATCGTTATGTTACCTTTTTTCGGCGATTAATTATACTGATTGGGACATTGGCCACTAATACAATTATTTGATCGTTCCTTGGAAAAATTCCTACCAAATTTGATCCGGTTAATTTAGTGTTTTGGATTTAACGTACCTAATTGGTATTATTAGTATTAAATGAACATGCGATAGATGAATCGAGAATGGTTAATGGATGGTTAGATGTAGCGATTTGTACACTTCTACCAATTTAGTCATACTCATTTGTATCGACAATATCCATTTGACACACTAATGAGTATGCAGGATATACAATTCGTAAGTAACATGTTATTAAGGATAATAAATTATCATACAAATATTCTTAAGTTAATAAAACGAAGAGATTAACAAAAAAAGGGTGCTTAATTTTCTCATTATATGCGTAGGTACTCTAAACTAGCGACAATTCTCTCTCCTAAACTTCGGCTCCCTCATCATAGTTAATGAATAAAACGTTACGACCTACGGGTCGAAGCCCCTAAGGCCCAAAAAGCGACTCCCCGGAGCTCGTCGGCGATGAGAGCGGCGCTTCCAAGAACCCCTGTTTACTGCAAATTGTGGGGTACCGCCACACCTACCGCCCATACTTATCTACCTTCATTTAACCTAATGTTTAACCAATACAGTGACGTACCTACCCGCTTAGTTCTAAATTATGTTGCAGGATAAACGAGAAATTAAATAATTAACCGGCGAAAATTGCGAGTCGACAATAAATCAAGGCTCCTCTTGGGATGATGCTGTACCTATATAAGAACAGAAAAATTTTGAATTTTTCGACTAGTAAGTATGCAAGCCGCTGTTAATTTCCTCCGACAAAATCGTGTAGATTTACGAGCGGGCGTTACGTTAGTTGGATTTTAACATAATTTTAATGGTTAGAAAACCAAGTCTGTTGTTAAAGAGGCCGTAATATATTAGCTTTTTAATGGTTTTATAATATATATCTATTTGGGCCGCTGTTCACTAAAATGATTGTTAGACTGTTTTATTAACGATTAACTTTTAGGGCTATTAATTTGATGTTTAATATTTATTTTAAATGGACTCGCGGTCCCACCACGATTTAGTACCCTTATTATGTAAATTAGTATTTGTGGCATTGAATTAACATTTTATTGCCGCTTTTTAAAATTAGAAAAGTAACAGTAAAGTTTCTCAAATGAGATGCCGTTATTACCACTTTAATAGGAAATTGTAATCCCTGCCATTTAGTTATTAAAATCAACAAAGAAAATACTAACACTAAACAGTGTCGTAAATCATGTTTTAAAATGCCATATTAAACCTTGAAAACACCTAAAGACGTAGCCTATTTAAACCCTCAAGATTTATTCATCCTTCTTGGGATATTATGTACGGCTTTTAACGAACAAAGATGACAGTAAACATAAACTTCGGTATTGGTTTTAACAATGACCGTCCGAAGATTTAAATTTGGCTTAATGCTACTAGCTCGATAATCTGCAAAAAAATAAATTAGCTCCATGTTAATTAAGAGATTACAATAATGCGTCCCTATTCACTGACTCCTCTATTGACTTTGTCGGTTTCACTTTATACCTGCAACCAGAACTTTGACAACGATATTAGCTTTAAGAAAGCCTATCTTGTTAAACGAATACAAAGATAGTAGCTACTGGATGCTTAATGGGTGCCCGGTAGATATTGAAATTCACAGCTTTTAAACAGTTTTGACTTTTACCGTTATGCATTTAAGCCTTTAAACCACTTGATGGTCGTGCTGAGAGCATTCTGTTATGAAAAGTTTAATCCGTACACGATGAAAGGTAACTACAATCACTTTTTATATGGTGACTGAGAACTTACAATTTACATATTATCATTGGAGGAAGCTCTAAATCACACCATTGAATAATAAATCTTATTATTCAATGATCACACTGAAAAATGAAAATGCAACAGGAATGTAGGATTCTTTGAGACTTGTTCAATTTACCTTTACCACGTAGGAAGCTACTACAAATTATACCGAGGAAATGGTACCATATTAATTTGCTATTGTAGCACCACAAATCATGTTAGGATGGTATGTTACCTCGTCAACAGAAATGTTAAAATCTATTTTTAAATTTGCGATTATATAATTTTAATTCTGAACAACTTTAAACTCTACAGTTTTTTCTGTAAAATGTACAGGAGGGCAAGATATTGCATAAAACTAGTTTCCCATGTTAAGTCACTACAGGAGTCACTATGTTCCTACTTACCGTGGACCACCCAGTATAACGTAGAGTATATAACGCATTTTTACCATTTCTGTGTATATATGAAATTTTATTGCTTCCATAAATAAAAAGTTGGCACTGCACATCATGCACAAAACCAAATTTAGAAACTGGCGCTACATTTGCTTTTATTCCAAGTGGCTATGTATCAAATTTCATTGAAATCCCTCCATAAATAAGGAAGTTGGCACTTCGCATGCGCGAAACCAAATTTTGAAACTAAATTTGCTTTTATTCTAAGTGGCTATGTATCAAAATACATTTAAATGCTTTCGTAAATAAGAAAGTTTGCAATTCAGTTTATAAATGGTCGGGATGCGAAAAGGGCACTGTGAATTTTTTGGGCTGCATTGCCAATTCACGAACTCCGATCTACAAATTTGGTAAATCCACCTACAAAATTTCATCGTAATCGGTCCATTCGTTATCGAGATATCGTGCTAACGGATGGACCTACAGACGGACAGACACCGCAACACTAGAGGACCCAAGCTTTGTTATCCCCTACGGGCCACAAAAGGGTTTAATTGACCTTATGTGTATTTCAACTGAATTTTGTGTTCTCATTTTGTTTTTAGATGGTTTACTACATTACATTGAAGTCCTTTAATTATCGTTACTACTTACATGTTTGTCATTTCTTAAAAATTCTTGTTGTTTACCATATATGATGTGTTCAAGATAAGAGGGTCACCTCAATATCTCTTTTAATTGGCGAAATACGAAGGATTTTCACAATGTAATTTTGGATGTAACCTTATGATCTCTCCGATCGCATATTAAAGCACCCGGCACCCCTTCCGGTTTCGCCGAAATTGGGGGCAACTTTTGTTTTTCAAATACCGTGTCTATATTTGAAGGGGCAATTAATTTGTTGTACGACAACTTAAAATATTCATATGGTTGACGTACAAAACAATGGAGAAATTCGTTATTCAATATGTAGAAAACTTATGAAAACTAGCATGCCGTGTGCTGTCAGGATGCGCGGTGTCTGTTGTGTTACATTAGTAGTTCGTGTTGCGTAAATGTAAATCTTCAAAACGGAACATTGAACCAGTTGATATAATACCATCGACACCGCGGATCATGGCAGCACACGGCATGCTAAATTTTATTAGTTTTCTAAATATTGAATCAACCGTATGCGTATTTGATTTGTCGTACTGCAAATTTCCAAAGATCTTAAAAAACATAGGCATTGTATTTGAAAAACAAAAGTTGCATCGATTTCCGGTTGAACAAGAAGTTATACCGAAAGTTTCAATATGCGATTGGATAAATCGTGATATCGCATAGGTACAAAATTATATTTTACAATTTTTTCGAGAATCTCGCCAAATAAAAGAGATATTAAGATGGCTCTCTTTATCTCGAACGCACTGTATACGAAAAATCATACGTATAAAAAAAGCAATATTTATGGAAAGTTAGACAAAACGAAAACCGTTGCGTCAGCAATGAGACCGAGTAAGTTACAACAAATGTTATCCTATACTATACAAAACCCAACGAAAATCATATGGGGTCTATTGACCCTAAGTCGAGTACCATAGGTAAAGATTAAAAAAATAGTCATAAAGCCACAAATTTGTTGCCCAAAAAAAGGGTGATATAAAAATTTTAATGTTTAATGTGATCAATTGACCCCTCCTGGAGGTTATAGTGTTAAACAACATACTAAAAGTACTGATAGATGGTGGTGAAGCTAACAAGTAAGGGGGGTGTAAATGTCTTTTCTGTTATTTTTAGCGCATTTCCACAAAAATTTAAAAAAATGCGCTATTGTGGCCACTTTGTCCGTCCGTCCGTCCGCTAACTTTGCGACGCTACTAGTTCTTTATCTTAAGAGCTATTGTTCTACTTTTTCGCTATTTGGTTCGTTATGGTGTCGAGTCTTGTACCAAGGAAGGAATTTTTTCTGTACCGCTTACAAAAAAGTTATTGTAAAAAAAACAAAAAACCGTTTTTTACATGTTCCATAATTTTACACTTTTGCCGTTTATTAACGATCCTAGAAATCGTTTATAATTTTGCATTGCTATCTGTCGCCTGCCGGTTGGTCTCTCCGTCTGTTCCTTTGTCTGTCTGTCCATCTATCTGTCCGTGTGAACGATAACTTTGTTTAGAAATGTTCGATCGCTTTTACATCTCCGTTAGTTATGAACTGAATTGCATGAAATTCAATATGGGCATAGATTTAGCCATATAATACGCAATGCCAAAAGTTGAATCGAATCGATTCAAAATTCACAGTGCCCTTTTCGCATCTCGACCATTTATAAACCGAATTGCAAACTTTTTTACTTATAAAAATATTTGAATGAAATTTGATACATAGGCACTTGGAATAAAGGAAAATCAAACGCCAATTTCAAAATTTGGTTTTGCGCATGCGCAGTGCCAACTTTTTTATTTATGGAAGAATTTAAACGACATTTGATACATAGGCACTTGGGATAAAGGAAAATCAAACGCCAATTTCAAAATTTGGTTTTGCGCATGCGCAGTGCCAACTTTTTTATTTATGGAAGAATTTAAACGAAATTTGATACATAGGCACTTGGGATAAAGGAAAATCAAACGCCAATTTCAAAATTTGGTTTTGCGCATGCGCAGTGCCAACTTTTTTATTTATGGAAGAATTTAAACGAAATTTGATACATAAGCACTTCGAATAAAGGAAAATCAAACGCCAATTTCAAAATTTGGTTTTGCGCATGCGCAGTGCCAACTTTTTTATTTATGGAAGAATTTAAACGAAATTTGATACATAGGCACTTGGGATAAAGGAAAATCAAACGCCAATTTCAAAATTTGGTTTTGCGCATGCGCAGTGCCAACTTTTTTATTTATGGAAGAATTTAAACGAAATTTGATACATAGGCACTTGGGATAAAGGAAAATCAAACGCCAATTTCAAAATTTGGTTTTGCGCATGCGCAGTGCCAACTTTTTTATTTATGGAAGAATTTAAACGAATTTGATACATAGGCACTTGGGATAAAGGAAAATCAAACGCCAATTTTAAAATTTAGGTTTGCGCATGCGCAGTTCCAACTTTCTTATTTAGAAAAGCATTGAAATGAAATTCTTCTCATAAACTGAAATTGAAGTAGCACGTCAACAATGGATTGCCCATGTGCAACGCTATCTTTCATATTTGTGGGCGGATTTTTACGATTTTAACAGAAGTTGCATCTTACAAATGGGAAATGAATGCAAGTGGAAATGCGCTTTATGTAAATCGTTACGATTACTTTTTTACTTTTTTTCAAAAGTAGTTCAAATATAGAAAGTGAAGACGTTGTTCTATAAGTTTCATCACAATTACAATCTTATTTCACAACGTGTAACTGTAAATACCTACCGAGACTTAAAATACTAATAGAAAATATTAATTTACGCGCCTGACCTATTTTCGTATACCTATATGCGACGGAAGGTTTTACTCGTTGGCATCCACCCTCTACAAACATTTAGATTAAACCATCAGGCGTTTTAGATGAGGTAATCGCTCCGATCCGGAAAAATATATCTAAGATGAAAATTGAAACTGAATATTGTTACACTTTCTCATGAGCTTCAGTAAACGTTGTAGATTTAGCGGTAAAAACACATTATATTACTTTTTCCTAATATAGATATTTTGAAATTGTGATCGGAATTTTAATATTCGCGACTTGAAACACACTTTTCATTTGGGATGTAGCAAGCGCATTTAGACCGATGCCGTTACTTATGTTTGCATAGTGAAATAAATCGCTCCAGTAAGGCGATGCCGATGGCCAAATTGACATATTTTTATATTTCCACCGGGCGCTGAAATAGTTGGGGCGGATGTTTTAAAAAAGATCCAATTCCTTGGGTTTTTCTTGGTGGTGAATGTGACTCAGGCGAATGGTGAATTTTCCTTTTTGGGGGCGAATTTGATACATTGATTGAAGTATATAAGCTCCGACATTGAGGACAAAGGAAATTATTTCCTCTTTTGGCTCGTATTCTGCTCCATTTGTTATTTCGCGGTTGATAAAAATATTGATGGGAAATATCGAATGGGTGTACTTCGATATAACTATGCCTTATCCACAATTTGGAGATGAAGACGATTATTGGTATTACGAGTTTAATGGGATTTTCGACAAAGGCACCCCATTTAACTGCAATGGCTTCTGTATGTTTCTCGCTTCGGAAAAGGTGTAGAAATGGGTACTAGGTCCTATGAAGACACTCCCACCCTAATCGACGTTTTGATACAATAGACGCACTGTGACAAGAAACGCAATTGAAAGCGAGGATCAAAAGACTAATAACTGCCATTAAAAAGCAATTATCCTTGTCAAATGTAGACATTTCAGTCTGAAATTTTCAGACGACCGTTCCTTTGCTTCGCAGGAGAAAGATGTTAACCCTCAAAGCACTTCGGCGGACTCGTAGTATTTCTCTTTTTCGTTTTTCCATTAATCTTACTTACATTTTCATCATGACAGTTAAGCACAATACCCTCAATATACTCCAATGGAATGGCCCTGTGCGTAATGCTGAATATACTGATCATTTGTGTGAAGGACTGAGGAGCAAGGGTGTGATGTTTCCTGTAAATATAATTATTAATTACTGTGTTAGCGATCTGAGTTGCTGTCGAGTCGCCTTTGGAAGTTCAAGTTAAGTACGATTTTCCATGTAAACAAAAATTCCAAAGGTGACTCGACAGCAACTCATTCTTGATCGCATGGTATAAAGCCTCTGATCGGCTCCAGACCGTGAAACGTGTCTATTCTAATGTCTAATTGTAGAATTATGTTCAAACTGTGGGCCAAAATGGGCAACATCCCGAAAAGGTCTTAAAAAAGTATTTAAAAAACTCCATTTCACACGGAAACGTGTATGGTACGGAGTACAGTAATTAATGCATACGGTATTAGAAGCAACAAGACACTAAAAAAACCTTCGGGGGATTGTTGAAGAGCTTTCCTTCCCACAAATTCTTCACATTAATCCGTAAATTATACCCATATTAGTTACTTTAACCGCAACGTATACGGATGAAAAGAAGAGTAAAGTACAATATCACAAGATATGAAGAATCGCATACGATCATCAGGAGGGGAATTTTTGTATGATTTTGACAGCTTAATGACTTAATGACAGTTCGCTCGAACATGTAATATGAAAAAAAAGAGTGTAACACATTTTACTACTTGGTTACTCCTTATTACATAATTTTATTCTGAGCTTTTTGTCATGTTTTCTTCCTTCCACTTTCTCTACCATCGCATACACCGCATGATCCAATGGAAGATTTTTAAGATAGTTTTTTCCGTCGTCTTTACCACAACCAATATTCTCTGCATATATCTTGGGAATCTGATGCTTCATAATTGCCTATCAATCGACTTCTCAGTTCCTATAACAACAAAATCGTCGACCTTAGTTGAAAGACAAATGCTTCCTATCCTCAAAAGTGGCATCGTTTCGATTAGGGATGCGTGATGCGTAAACAGTGGTAGTGAAAATTTGAATTGTGAAAATTATTCCAGCATTTCAATGAGCATTGAAGTTAGTAACGAAACAAGCAAGTCCGAGATTCATGGAACTGCAAAAGGAACAACCGCAATACACTCGTAACTTACGCCGAGTGTCTACACATAAAATTTCCTTGAAAGGAATGTAATAATGTTAAAGTTTCATCACAGTGTAATGTGGAGAATATCCCACTTGTAGCTGTGATAGAGGTAGGCACAGGGTTTTACTAATCACATATTTATAAAGCGAATAGAATTGCATTCCTACATAGGGTTTTTAGTTTATTTTTATACGTTCACCGGAGTAGGTATGTAGGGCACTGAATTAAAAATCAATATTAAATCTCTTCGAGTATATAGTAATGTACTGAAGTATTTCAGAAATTTTAGTAGTCACTTGCATTCCGGATCTAAATTGTATGTCTACTGCTGGAGGCTTCCGTCCCACAAAATATTAGGTATATTCATGTTAATGAGATCCTTTGTATTCAAATTCATGCGGGTTACAAAATTGCATGTTTTGCCTTATTGGTTTTTTTCGTGGACCAATTGGTCATGTTTTTACATCCGAACCCGAAGTTTACTTATGTTCTCAGTTAGCGCCCGATTTGGTATAGTTCCTATACTCTTTTTAATGATTATATGGATAAACAATTTGCGTATTTCTTGTTTTTACGAATGCCACTTAGGTCCACACCTTGAACCTTTAAAAATTAATGATTATATCTCAAACAAAACAGAATTGTTCAGTTTTCTATTAACCCACACATTATCTTCAAGGTGCACGTTTGCAGGAACGGTTTTTAGTTTTAATTCTCCGATCTGGGCCTAGATTTGATATGTTGGGGTTACAAAAAATGTTGTACTGGTTAGAAAAACAACTATATGATGTCATAAAGGTTTGTCTCTTGTAATAGAAGTATGTTAGGAGAATATTTTTGAACAAATATTTTACACTTTGTAATTTAACTTTGCTTTTTACGTTTAATGCTATTATGCTTAAAGTGTCCGATTGTTTTACCACAATGCTCGCAATTAGGTACTTGCATTACAGTCACAAATACGTAAAAAAAGGGTAAAGACTTGAATTTAGTTATTCGTTAATCCTCAATTGGCACTTTAAAAAAAGGAAATTAAATGATTACCGTCATAAAGTATTTGTTTTGTTCTAGTTCTGGTGAGATATAATCTTTTGTTTGTTTTTCCCACCTTTTCTATTTACATCAACTTTCCAAGCAATAAATAAACTAAAATGGCACTCCGAGATTCAAGAGATTTAGATTTTTTGATGTACGATATTGCTTTTCAAATTTACATATATTTCAAAATAGTCTCGAGACTTATTCATATCTTTCTTATCAGAGTCGTTCATTAGCTCGATATATGCTTGCTCTTCAACCAAGGAACCTTTTGATTTGTTGTACTGGTGGTAAGTAGGCATTTAGTTTGTTTTCCGAGTATCTCTTGTTTCCGTTGCACATTTAACGTCGCGTACCGGTCCCAAACTTTAATTTTTTCACTTTGAATTCCATTGCTGAACTTCGTAAAGGAGCTGTATACATATAGGTATTATTGAATTAGTAAAACCAGTATGACCTTCTCCTTTTAGTCTATCTAAAATAGGCATTGCGTTTTAATTTTGTTGTCGGATCAATACAAACTGTTGTAATTAACTTGCGGCGAGTGTATACGACTAAGCTGGTATGTTAATAGATACCAGCTATTGCCAATACAAACTTCATCAAATTAATACGGCAAATGTAAATTAAGATCTTGGATGCTCTAGCGCTATTTTCAGTTTAACTATATGTTGACTTTCCTCTCACTATATTTGCTAGCTATAAACGCAAAAGATTGCGGCCATTAGGACAATTAATGAAATAATTACAAAGGATTCAAACATACGCTGCCGAATTATAATTGCCGCGACCTCCCTAATTCCATTTAAATCTAATTATGGAAGGTGGGAAAACTAATTGCGATCCATTGCACCTTTCAGGACTTTTAAATCGAGCTCTATTTACATACGAGTATACCTAGCCATTGCGAATTTTGTTCAGGAAATTAAACAATTTAGAACATTAGGATCCGATCGACTTTTTCTTTAAAATGAAAAGCGAATCGGAGAATTAATTTCAATTTGTCTCAATTTATTTTCGCGGTTCGGTTGAACGGAATACCAACATATTTTCTTATTTTTAGATTATTGATAGGGAGCACTAAAGAGTTCAAAATCCATTCGATTGGGTGGATTTAAACAAATTGACCGATAGATTAAACTAATTTGTAAGCATCGCACGTTCGTAAGACATTTCCCGTATTTTGATGAAGCTGGTAATTGCAGCAATGAAAATGCGAGTTTTTCTACGGAACATTTTTGCCACTAAAGTAATGCTTTCGGCCGGCAACTTTTCACTTTTAATTGTAAGTAATTGAAAAGTAGCGATTTTCAAAATGTGAAAGTTTTTATGTATTAAGTTTATATCAGAACTCTTTGCAATTCATATACATCAGAGAGCGTAGATTTTGCACAAGGCGGTACACTTACAAAGGGGATTTTGTATTAGAAAGGTACAAACATGTTCTTGAAAAGCATTTTAAACGGTGTCACTCGTGGCACCCTAAATTTCATCCTTAGGCTAGGATTTGTAGAGAATGTTATCATTCCGAGAGTATACCCGTGGGCTAATAACAATAATGCTAAGTGAACATGGATGTTAAACAACTATGAACAATGACTATAAACCTTGCTGGTGTCCTGGATCCTAGATGTTTAATTACTCACCTCTGTCTGTATCTGGTCCCTTAAAAAAACTACCATTTGGTGCATGGAGATTTGCAAACCCTTATACCTGAATAAGTTCTTAAAAAGATATTTGCGGGTGGGAACGGTGCTTTATATCGACAACACATATTTTGAATGAAAACTGTTTATCATTTGAAAATACGAGAGTGATGGCCACTTGTAGCACCGAACAACAACATATGCAAACTTTGCTCTTCAATTATAATGATGCTGTGTGAAACACCATCTACACACAACCGACACAGTGGTGATGGGGAAAGGAGACGCGCGTGGTTAACGCTCTGTACAGAGATGTAAATTGCAATTCTAAAATTTAATAGAAGCAGTAATAAAAAATCGTTTCACCATTCACGTTTAATAAATCACGCAACCTCACATGAGATTCGCGTACTTGGCTCCCATACAATCAAATTCTATGTAAACACCATGATACCACGTGACTTTAATCCTCCGTTGACGTTACAATAGGATCTATTATGTTCAATTTGCTATGTAAAGCTAAGATGTACTCCATTCCAGAAATATTGTATTCTGACTGCAATTTGCAAACAACTTCTCGTTCACATCACAGCGTTACGTAATCGAGATTGGAGAAGCGAGATTGAAATTAGTTTCCGAAAATCGGTTTAACGTACACAAATTTGCAATAGGAAATTGTAATATTTGCCCTTCTTGCGAGATGTCGTCAAGTTATTTTAACGTTTCGGAATGTTTGTCGCTCCGGGCATTAATGGAATTTATGTGTAAGACGTATGGAATATACATAGTTGATCTTTGGTTGGGATTTTCTTTGTGAAGCTTTTTATTTATTTTCTGAAAGCGGCATTTCCTAAACTACAGAAATGCTGCCCACTATTAGCTTACCGCTGCACCGAACATACGACTAATTTACATCAAGTTGATATTGATATTATCGTATTCTTGGTCATATTTTCCTCAGATTTTGTATTTATGTCTTTATCGAATTTTTTAAAACCCACCTGGGTTACATTTTCCAATTTTAATTCTAGTAAGAGCGTGGGGTTTGAGCCGCCTTAGATATTAAACGCGCTGGGTATAAACTATCCTAAACGTATGAAATGTCGGGGATGATACGTGCAGGTATGAACAGGCAGGTAGTCAACGGTAGGCCTAGGTGGGCACATGTCCACTCCAAATTACAGCATACTACCTACTAGATATAAAGTAAAATACTATAATATAAAATGGTAGGTATATATTATATACCAAGGGACTAAGGCACTCGAAACGTAGTTGAGGACAACAATAACCCGAGGAATTAGGAGGCACTTTAGTCCTGTTGTATATACACTATCTTTCAAACTGAGGTAATCAGCTACAGCAATTTCAATGCCCAAATATGAAAGAAAAAAATTTATTTGATTGTAACAAAATACCTTGTAATATTACGATATTTACGTTACAACAATAAACATCAGTTTGAGTTAAAGATTCTTGTACGAAACGTCTGCGCGGAAATAATTATTTGAACCGCACAAAAAGCTATTGCCTCCCAAATCTAAAGATATAGGGGAAACAGTATATTGACTATAAAATACAATGCAAAAACCAGAAACATTAATTATGAAATTGTGTTGGAGATTTCATTTTGTATCCGCACTTTTCGTCATCAAAGGTTAGAAATTTTGGTTTTTGTGTGGTAGTAGTATGACGTGCGAAAAGTTTTCATGAAATTACTCTTCAGGATTTGCATGTTGACGCTGTATTTTAGCACCTTCTAGCTGAATGTGCGAATTTTTTACTTTTGATATTCGTATTGACTAACTCATTTGAACCTCACTCGTTTTTAAGGAATTGAACATATTTAGCTTTTTTGAGTAGATGACTGATTTTTGCAGTTGCGTGTTGTATTGTTTGCTACCATGTTTAATTTGATTTCATTCCCCAAGAACGGTGTATCATTTGATCTGAGCCAACATTTTCACGTTCACCACGAAAGGAGTAATATTTTACACATTTTTAATACATAACATCAGGATGCTCAAAGTGGTTTTCCCATATAAATACCAGAGATGTGAAAGAGAAAAAAGAAAACACAAAATCAGTATCTTTTGAGTTCATATTTCCCTGTCATTGAGAATATTGATCGATCGTCATTAGGGAATGCAATCCCGCAGCAAAATCTCAATCCCGGTATTTGCGGGATTGTTAGATGTTAATCCCGCGGGATTCCGGTATTTGCGGGATCTCGCAAAACTTTAAATAAATTGGCAAATAAGCAATTCTGCCCGGTTAACATCTGTATTAAAATAAATCGCTAATTATCACAATATTTAACAAAAAAGTACCTTCGGCCTAACGTAGAACTCAAAAAAAACCTTACCTGTAAAGCACAAAAAGTCTTCTAAAGTGCCTCAAAAATCATAGTACATTTTTAACGAAAAAAGTTTAACAATTATTTAAAAAATAATTCGTCGTTACAGAGTCGTCCCCTGGTCGACAAATTCCTTAGTCCCGCAAATCCCGCGGGATCCCGCTCCATTTATGTGCGGGATTAATCTCGCAAAAATGCTGCGGAATCCCGCCCGCAATCCCGGTATTGCATTCCCTAGTTTCTAGTCTATAACTTTTTATTGAGAAGTCTGATCGAAAAAGTACGAATTGTTTTGGATTCTACGCACCAAAATTAATAAGAAAAAGTGTTTTCCCGAGAAATTTTGGTGCGGTCGATTTTTGGTAAAAAAGGAAGGTTGTACACTGCCTTTTTTTGAGGCTCTCAAAAAAAATTTACTCAGATCGACCCGGAAAAAAATTTTTCTTATAGAATGTGACCTGTAGAATCCATAATTTCAAACAGTTCCAAGATTGGGCTACTAGTTCAAAAGTTACAGCCCTTTGAATTTTTTTTCGAAATTGGTTTCTAGTCTATAACTTTGATTGAGAAGTCTAATCGAAAAAGTACGAATTGTTTTGGATTCTACGCCCCAAAATTAATAAGAAAAAGTGTTTTCCCGAGAAATTTTGGTGCAGTCGTTTTTTGGTAAAAAAGGAAGGTGAACAACAGCGTAAACGATATAATTTAGCGACTGGACAGAATTAAAAAATAAATAAATAAATAAAAGAACAGTTTGGATATACTGCCCATAGCAGTTAAGGATACTGCAGATGATCTGAGAAATCTAAAGAGTGTTTGATTCTCTGTTGATGAGAAGCTAAAGAAAAGCGACATTGAAGAAGGTCCTTACGTAAAACTAGCTGTGGGTGATACTTTCAATGTGAAAAAAATCCTCCTTATGTCGGCTTCTCACAGAATCGGTAAACTGGTTTAGTACTGATCAGGGTGCTGATAGACTGAGACGATTTATTACGAAACGAAAAAAGGTCAGTCAAGACTCGAGTGAATAAAGTTTTTCTGAAATCGAAGACCAAACATAACTGCAGGACGTACTCAAGATAAACAACATTTTTATGCTGTGTTCTACAAAGACAAATGGTATCTTGGCCATGTTTTGAACTATTATTACTACTCCTCAGGAAGGAAAAGAAAATGAAACAGGTTGAGATCAAGTTTCTGAAAGGTTGGAGAAAAAACAAGTTGAAATTCTTCTGGCCTAAAATGGAAGATACTGCAGAAGTCGAGCAACAGTATTTACTCTATGGACTATGTTTTTTCAATTCAAGTGAAGACTCTTTTAAAATAACACATCAGTCGACGCATATTGACGCATTGTACAACCAGTTTAAATTTTAGGGTTGTTTGTAAGTCTTTTAAACGTATAATTAATAATAATCTCAAACTACTCCAAAGCTATTAAATAGGCTTTAAATATTAGTCAATTTGAAAGACACATCGACGATTTCAATAGCATATTTTCTTTCACAAATGGAAATGCGCTTTAAACAATTGCGAAATAAAATTCTTTCGAGTAGGTCGGGACGCTCAATATAACCATTAATAAATTTGAAGAGGATACCTATATAAATCCACTATATTTTCTCGTTGTTTCAATGATGTGATGTTCACTTCTTGCATGATATTACTCTCGATATTACTGTATTCGCATTTAACATGTGCTCTTCCCACTTCTGAATTTTGAATTTATGCTAAGATGCAAAGATTTTGGTTTACGGTTGTTTAATTATGCGAGTACTCGGCGCATTAAAAATTGGAAATGTGTCCGGATGTCTTTGGTGGCTTCTTAGGGGTGGTGAGCTTGACCTAGTAACCTTAATCAATCTTAAGAAATTTGGATTTTCCCCTTGAACAAAACAAAACATTTCGCGAGACGGAGGCGTTGTCGGCGTTTAACAATGCCAATCGAGCGTAATTGTTATTCCTTTCGCAATAATTGGCAATCAGAAACGTGGATGATAATTGTTATGTGATGGTGGAGGAAATAAATCAGTTACCATTCGTTGAAGTGGCGCAGGTAGGTGTCTATTGAGGGCTACATGGCTTGGTGAAGTAAGAGATGCTGCGCGTGCGGCGTCTCCGTCGATAGGTCCTGGGGGTGTACGTTCAGGAGCAGGGATGCTGCGTTCAGTCGTTTGTAACTCCCGGCGGCGGTCGGTGATCGCGTAAGCTGTGCTGAAATCGGCACCTGGTCATCGGCGCCCGCGGTGAATGACGGCCTCTTGCCATGTCCGCAGGCGAAGATGACCGTAAGGCACCGGCCTCCCCTACCCCTAAACCTATTGCTGATGGACACTGCTCTCCAACTAAGGAACCAGGTACTTGCTTTAGCAATTCCCTATCTGGTAGACCTTAGAATTCCACAAATTACGCCAGAAACTTTTATTTCTATATCAAATTTTTTAGAATAGTTGACTATTTTTTCTCGTCCCAAAGTAGTAACAATGACGCCGCTTAACAATATTTTTTCAAGATGATTTTTAAAAGTTTTCGTATTATTGTTATGGAAAAATTAATGAGAAATCCTATTAGTTGCATAAGTTGAAGTTTCAAAGAAAGTTGTGGTTGCGACCACGATTTCCTCGAGCATGAGCAAGAGAGTCGCAACAAATAAGCGTGCTGCAGAGCGCGTGTTGGGTCAGTGGGTTAGGCGGCTCCGGGTGCTAGGGATGTGGCGGGAAGCTGTGCTTTTGCTGTTATATATCGATCCTGCCACCGCCCTGTACAGCTCCAGCGGCTCCGGCTAACCTACATTTGCTATCCGAGCCCAGCTACCACTCCCGTCACTCCAGAACCGGCGCCCCGCGCCGATATCGATCTTTCCCATTATCGCCTGTCGCCTATCACCTTCGTAACTCCATGTGGATCTCTAATGGCATGGGCACTTTATACGTCTTACTTCCCGCATGTATATTGATGGTCATGTAAAATTCAAGTCAACCCTCAACGTCGCTTCCCAGCTACTGAACGCAAATCGTAAACCCTCTCTTTACTTGATCGGTTGAATATATAATCACCGCATGCTTCATTCAAATTGAAGTTGCAATCGCGGCAAACTTCGCACTAAATAAATGCGAATTTCAAATGCAAAGGGCGGGAATACCGCAAATGGCAAATCGCGCGAAATTTATGCGCTGGCCCCGTCGTGTCTCTTACTTTTACCCCGAAGAAAAATATATAAAAGAAACACCCCGATTATTGTTCCAAGAATATAAAGCGGCGCTTTTAATAATAATGATGTATACCAGAGTCATTGTTTTAATAAAAACAGTATTCGTACAAAAATTTGTCGTGTAGTTCAAAATAGAGAATTATTTACAACTATTTCATAAACGTTGTAGGTTTACTTTTAGGTCATATAAACATAATCTATCAAACAACAAAAATTACAATCCCGGAAATTGAGTATTGCTAGGTATGTAGGTAGCTAAGAGCGAATTGCTCTAAAAAATTACGAAATTTTAAAACGGACGGGCTTTTTATCAATATATAGCAGGTGTCAATTTTAGGGTTGTTTGTAAGTCTTTTAAACGTATAATTAATAATAATCTCCAACTACTCCAAAGCTATTAAATAGGCTTTAAATATTAGTCAATTTGAAAGACACATCGACGATTTCAATAGCATATTTTCTTTCACAAATGCGCTTAAACAATTGCGAAATAAAATTCTTTCGAGTAGGTCGGGACGCTCAATATAACCATTAATAAATTTGAAGAGAATACCTATATAAATCCACTATATTTTCTCGTTGTTTCAATGATGTGATGTTCACTTCTTGCATGATATTACTCTCGATATTACTGTATTCGCATTTAACATGTGCTCTTCCCATTTTATATTCCAAACATCTAAAAAAAAATGTGAGAGACCAAATGACTGATAAATCTTCTAATCGGCTCTTCACAAGTGAAATGTAAAGCGTTCTAAGGCTATGTGAATTATAACTTACAAGGCGCCAAATCATACCGAGCCTTCGTCTTGCCGTATCTCACATAACCCGTTAATGTGTGTCTTAAAATTAAGTTTAGAATCGAAGATTACACCTTTAATTTGAACCACCCTTTTCAACTCCTTATCGTTGATATTGTAATCTTTCATCATAGTTTTTTTTATTTAAATTTTTTTGGAAGATACCTCAACTGCCAGGGTTATTGGCACCCATTTATGGTTTTTTGGATTACATTGGGTTAATATACATTTGATGAATATAATATAGTGCGTGTAGAAAAATTGCTGAATGCAGTTAGGTAGTTATTAACGAGCTCCTAGCGAGTTTATAATTTTGCGGTGTCTGTCCGTCCGTCCGTCCGCCCGTCCGTTAGCACGATAACTCATAAACGAATGGACCGATTACGATGAAATTTTGCAGGTGGATTCTTTATCAAATTTGTAGATCGGGGTTCGTGAATTGGCAATGTAGCCCAAAAAATAAAGTAGGCCCTTTTGACATCTCCGTTAGTTATGAACCGAATTGCATGAAATTCAATATGCGCATAGCTTTAGCCATATAATACACAATTCCAACAGTTGAGCCTAATCGATCAGCATTCACAGTGCCATTTGCGCCTTTCGACCATTTACAGGCCGAATTGCAAACTTTCTTATTTATGGAAGGTATTTAAATGAAATTTGATACATAACCTCTTGGAATAAAAGCAAATGTAGCGCCATTTCCAAATTTGGTTTTGTGTAGGATGTGCAGTGCCAACTTTTTTATTTATGGAAGCAATGAAATTTCATACATATACACTTTAAATAAAAGCAAAACTAACATCAGGTTTAAAATTTGGTTTTGCACATGCTATAGTCATACCCAGGAGCTCGTTTGCTATATTTGTCTATTTTTGTTTAGTGATTTGTATTTCTCCTATAAAAGCTTTTATTATCCTTCCGTCAGTCTTCTCCGGATTCAGTGCCACTTCCAATCCGTCCGGTAGGTGTGTTGAAGTTCTTATGTGTTCTGTTTTGTCGTCAAGTCCATGTTACATTTTTCGCATTGGGGTGTTTCTGACTTTTGGAGTAGGTGATCGTGGTAAGTTTTGTGTGGCCCAGCCGCCGCGCCGTCGTCTTAGGGTAACCTCATATTTCCTGTTGTATAGTCTTTGTTTCCATCTTCTCACATTCGGTTTAATTGGTGTAAGTTTTTGTGTTGACTGGATTTCCTCTGAGGGTTGTTCTTTGCGCTCTGGTACAATTGTTGTCACTCCCACTTCCACGCACACAGAGTTTTTTTAAAATTTGGTGTTACATGTTGGGGCAGCTTTATGTGAGATAGGTTAGTTTGTGGATGATTGAATTTCCAGGGTGCGATAATAGGTTCTTCATTTGGAAGGATTTGCGTAGGTATGTAGGTTGGTGATAGCACGGCTTTTATGAGTAGGTATGTGAAATGGCTGAGATAGAGATTTATTTGCTGAGTAGTAGTTTTTGTGTTGAGGAATCTTTTGTAGTAATATTCTGTGGACAGGATTTTTCTTCTAATTTTTAGGGGCGGTTTTGCTGCTTCGCATAGGAGGCCGTGGTTTTGTATTGTTGTTTGATCATTTGCCTTGACGTATAGAAGTAGATCGTCGGCGAAACTTAACACTTTAACAGGTGTTCTGACTTGATCCAGTATGTCGTTGATCGTCATTATAAATAATGTTACGTTCATTGGGGACCCGTGTGGAATTCGGTTCTGTAATAGTTATTTACCTAACAAGTTCGGTAAGTTAATTTTCCCGCATGAGCACTTTGTTTGCAGCACGACCGTAGGGAGTGCTGCATTTAGTGCGAATGCGGGAAAATTCTTTCCGAAAGAGTTAGGTACAATATTTTTTGTAACGAATTGCGTAAAAAAAGGTCAAAATTAATAAAGTTTTGTAAATTAGCTTTTTTTTAATCATGAGTTGGTAACACAATCATATGTTTGGTTGGTAACATAATTTTGTAACTACCCACTTTTAATAATGCACTGGTCACATTTAAAACTTCCACATCTTTGGTTAATACATATTTTGCCTTTGCAATGAGTGCTACTACTGGTCACGGCATTGCATCGTTTGCACTGAATATCTTGAGTTGCGTAAATACACTCGTTACATTTAAAATCCTTGGAAGCTTTGTGTGTGTTAATATGTGCTTTCTTAAACTGCATATGCCAATAGTTGCAGAATATCACTGGTCACATTTTAAGACGTTTTAACAATAAATTTTACTTTTTCTTGAGTTCCAATTCTGAAAAATAATTTGATTGCGTTATAAGTTCTTGTTTATATATTTACGTAAAACTTAGTGTACGTCTGTTTCCGATTAATCGCACTAAATACCCTCAACCAACGGTTTAATTGATTTTACAGCAGATGACAGTTAACCATGACATGACGTTCGTTGACTTCAATAAGTACTACCAACCGAAGAACGAGCATAACCCCTTCTCTCCAGCGGAAACTAAAAAACACCGCGATGCGGGAGAGTCGTTTTCCCGTGCATCGAGGATGCTTGGAAACATTATCTTTCCATTCAATGAGTACAAAAAAATCTTTTATGTACTTCATAAAATTCTCTATATCCTTGTTTGGAATGTTTCGGTGCTGAGTACCTATATTTTTTGTCCCCCTATGTCTCAGTCGTACAATTTTTTTAAGGGCAAGTATCTCCAGGTAGTGTCAAAAAATAAGATGTGTGTGAAGGTGGCGAAAGCTTATTTTGTTTTGTTTCGAAATTAGAAAAACTTTGCTATACTCTTGGTTGGCGTAGGTATTGCACTTTAAATTTAGATACCTTTAAATTAAAAAATTAACAAAAAATCAATGTGTTTAATAAGTGACCAAAATACAGTACACATGGTTTGTTTCCTTACAACTATTACGGGAGAAATAAATCTTGACATATTTGACAGATTTTTTCTCCATTATTTTTTAACTTAACATCATTCATGATACCTATGTTGCTATTTAAAAAAAATTCAAGAGAGCGGTCGCACTCAAAAGTTTTTAACCTTAAAATATATGAACTAATTTCAAATAGAAGCATTCCAATTTTCATGTCTATATCTCAAACGGTTTGAGTGTGAGAGATTTGATTCTTTAATAGCGATCTTGTATATGGAATTGTATTGCTCGGGCCGGGCCCAAAAGGACAGAAATACGTGAGGATAAGCGCTCTTGCTTCACAATCAGTTTCCTCTAAAAAAATCTTGAACGTTGGCCCAATTAAGTTTACATTTACAGAAATACGTTTTATTTTCGCGTTTTATCGAGAATGTGAGAAATAATGTAAGCAACCTTTCCTATATCTACGATATAGCACTTTCGAGGTTTTTTTAAGCTTCTTAATCATAATTAAACATAAAATTTAATTATGTTTTGTTTTATGAGAGAACAGCATTTGTTTTCTGACAGTTCTGTTAAATCGCAGGCAGCTTTTCATTAAAAATGTTACAATAGCTGCACAAATGTTTATTTAGTTTCCCTTTGTACAAAAACCGGTCATTTTAGAATACGGATTTAAATGCAAACTACCTTTACTTTTCTGTATAGAATCTATGAAGATAACAGAACGATTGTATAAAAAATGGCATTTTTAAAACTGCGAAATTTGGTATGAATTTCTGAACACTATACACATTTTATTGGCAGTTTTTTCTATATACCGTATTAGGTATGGTCCACGCTTTGTTTTATAAGCAAACACTTAAAATAATGAGTTTACTTTGTTTTATCTTATAAAAGGGAAAGGGTCATGAACCTTTACAGCCAATTTATCGTTATAAACTGTGATAGAAATTACAATTTTCCCAACTATAATAACAAATTAATATAAACATGGAAGGGAAGTGTGGATTTATTCGTAACAATAACAATCTCATTACTTTATAGTCATTAAACCAGCCATGTACGATAAATTCGAATCCGAATGTAGCACTTTATCTCGAACTTTCCTTACGCACAAAAAGGTCCATTGCCACTCTTGATCGAACATATTGTTTTTACTTTGGTGTTGGTAGGTACCTGAATCCTTTTCAACCAAACTTTTCTTTTACGTTTCATATTCAAAACCTGGTATCATCTCTCCCATCGTAAAAAGTAAAATACCTTACCTCTGGAATTCAAGAGTCATAGTTATGCTGCGGCCATGAAATGAATCTACGAGTTGACATATTTCACTTACTTATTTACATAAATATTATAATTCCTATTCCCAGAAAGTCTCTTGTGGCTGGGTTCAAATTCTTATTTTTATTTTCCATACAGGAAGAGGGCGTTTTAAAAAAGTTTTTTGAAAGTAACGCAGTCGTAAATTAAATGATTGCCAGAAAGTTTAATGGCGTCGTTTGCTATATAGAAGACATAAAATCACATGACAGAAGGTAGCATAGCGGTGTATGTAGGGGAAAAAGTTTTCCATTGAAAAGTAGGGCAATCGATCCCCATTTTAAGAGACGTGTGCACAAATTTGTTTCGGATCGTTTAACAGAACGCATTATAATAGATACATAATGAAATATCAAGGTCATTAATTGGTGAGTTGGGAAAACTCAAACTCATTGCGTGCGCTTGGTCTTAATTTGAAAAGTTTGATATGAACATTATTTCTACCCTTGCGTATTAATTGTTACATGTGTACATTTCATTTACATAAGGACAAATAGTTAAATCTAGATTCTTTTGATGAAGAGATCCGACAGATCGAAAGCGACATAAAACCTTTTTTCCCCAAATTAAGTGTTTTAAAAAAGACCTCATCTCTTAGTAACTGTCTTCCATCTCAAGTCACTTGTTTTGTCACTAGTGCCATTCAGGAAAAAGATCAAAATATACCTAATTGAAAATATATTGATGAAATCGTCTGTATTAAGTAAATTTGTTTGTGCATTTGTCCCTTTCCGTTTTTGTATAACGTGTTGTTGTACAACATTTGCATTTTCATAAATTTACAGTTTAAATCTTATATATATTTATATTAATTACCTAGTACTTTTATATTAGACCATTTGACGAGTGTAAGTGCACCGACACGGTATACATTATCGTCAGAAATACCTTTACCAAACGATAAAAATTGGGAAATACTTCTCTTACATTTTTGTCATAAAACGTTCGGAAGGATAATCTGTTATGGACAATGAAATAAAGATCAGATGCAAAGCTGCTGGTATCGGTCGGAATCAATAGATACCTCTTTTATGTTTAATTCGTGTACGAGAATGTATAGTAAAAAATACAAAGTAGGTAAATGTACACAATACAAAGATTGTATAAAACTATTTAGTCGCAAAGATCTCCAAGGAAACAGAGAAACTGCGTCACTGAGGAACCGAAGAAGTGATTTTATTGAACAACGTGGGGGTGGTATCAACTAGAAACTGTTTATGATGTGCTAAAGAGGGGAATGAGTGGCACATAGTGATGATATGCAGACAGGCCAACGAAATCTGGAACTTCGTGAAAAACCAGTCCAAATTGCTACCGGATTTAATAAATAATAATAGTAAACCCTCCACTGTGCAATATATGTCATGTGAGGGTAACAATTAAACATAATAAATGAGTGTCCAAATTATGAAGCACAGAGAAGAGACACAACCTACAATAAAACGATTGTGTACAGGACCTTCTACAACGCGATTAATGAAAAGAATATACTCATTTTTTTAAGAAGTATTAATGTATGAAACGAAATATGAGGCATATGTAAAAGGGATATGATCTTAGCAGCCAAAAAACCTAAGAAATGGAATTGGTATACTACATGTAGTGGCATTCCGTAGATTTATTCAATTTATATGATGGAAAACAATTTTCAAGTATGCTCAATTTATCAATAAAACAAAAGTTTGTAAGAGGTTGCGAACCGATGGCAATTTACTTCAATCGATCTTTCTATATTACACTGCTCCTGGATGTTCCTATAAAGGTATCACTCGACAATCACGAGGACAGACATAAATGTAACCGGCATTGAAAGAATTCTAGGGAGGTACATAATAAACTTTTTCATTTGCTAGATTTACTCAGTAACCACGAATTTGGCGGCGAAACGTATTAGATACATTAAAAATAAATGTGTACGAGCTCCTTTTTATATACTTTTTCGCTGATATAGCTTTAGTATTATTTCCCAGAGGCTAAATAAATTAGGCCGTAACGACTAGCCATCTTTTAATAACATATTTGTCCCCGCAGTAACAAATTTAAGTATCAAATTAAGTATCTTTTTGTCGGGGATAATGCGAATTTATATTATTGGAGAAATAATTCATTTCCCTAAGGCTAAGGTATCAAATGAGATTAAGGAATGCTACCATGAAATCGACAAATACGGCGGGGCCTTGACACCGAAATGTTCGAAACTCCATTAATTTTCACGTTCCTCTTTCTTATCTTATTTGTAGTTTCCCGTTTCTGCACCGCGTAAACATATGTAATTTAATCCCAACTAGATCTATATTGGAAAGGATAAGGTGCTATCCCCTTATGACATTTCTAACTCGATTTCTTCAGTGAAGAGCGCTCTACGTGTGACTAATTGGATATTCAATAATTTCAATCCCCTTTATTTACACTAAACTGTAAACATATTTAGAGGATAGCTTGGGGGAAAACTGCATCGCATTTGCATTGCACGTGCAGTGATGCTTTCTAATTGATCCTGTATCATCAATCGCACATATTTGGTGTCGGGCCCGTTAAGTGCAAGATGCTGCCTGGGCACAGAGCACTGCCAGAAAAGTTTGCTTGGCAAAGTTTCTGGTCACATGCACGTACATACTTTTAAAACTGCACACAGTTAGAAATATTGTAACTGACTTTAGCATTGATCAGTTACTGATGGTATTTGTACTAACCGCAATTTTTGCAAACGTACATCTATAAATTAATACAATACACGAATGTACTAGGCAATGAAAATAGTACTTTGAGTATCACAGAAACGAATAGAAGGAGAATGAAACAAAAACGAAATGCGGCCAGCAGATATTGGCGGCGACAATAATGCGAGTAGTTATGCACTAGGAACTAGTAATTGAGATGAAATAAAGGACAAGTTCGAGTGGTACGCGAAAGAAATTTTCAGAACTCAAAATTCAATTCAAAGACCGGAGTCCAAGATCTCAATCAAGCCTGAGGTTTTGACCGTAGCTAATCTGCAACATTGCGGTGTGAAACAAGGGAATGATTCGGAGGTTGCAACCGTTTAAATAGTTCACCGTGGTTTAAATAAACGGAAAGATTAGTGAGAGATAATAAAAGAGAGAGTACGATAATTAATTAAAGCAGTAGCTAATTTACTAATTAAAACTAAAATCAGTGTGATGTGTGATTACACGGATTTACTATGCAAATTAAAACGTTATTTTTTGTACGGGGCACTTTGTACACTACAATAATCACCACAAATGTGTGGTTTCTGTTTATGATTAAATCGCACTTTACGTTGTGGAGGGTATGAAATGTAAACCCTATTTTACATAGAATGTAACGTATTTCAACCGACATGCACTTTTGCCAAATATGTGGAGATTTTTGTACTAATTGTCATGGGGTTCCTATAATTTTGGTAAGTGGGTATAAATACAAAATACGAGTTCTTCTTCGAGCGTTCCTTTTATTTTGGTAGGAAATAAGACTGAAAAGTTTTGAAACTTCCGAAAGTTGGAAATTTAAAGTGGGTAAGTAAATAATAGGAGACACCATACATTATACAACCAAGAATAATAAAGTTGCGGCGTACCTTATATATAAAATTCAAGGCACGAATACGTCTCAATTGATTAAACCGAAAAGCTCAGACATACGGATAGGTACTTACTTTATAGGTTGCTAAAATTAATTCTCTCACAATTCACATTTAAAGAATGGTACTTAAACAACTTAGCCTACAAGTATGAGATAAAAGACAGAATTCTGCCAAAAGGGAAAAAACGATCTCGCCCGGGAAGTGCATACATTAATTGCGCTTTATGGAACAGAATTTGCATTCTGACATTCATATTCAGATATTCAAATTGGGGTTATTTAATAAGATTTTAATTGACTAAGATATTAGCCGATTTTGCAACTGTTCAGGAACGTAGTTATCTCTTTAAATAATTAGAAAATACATGCTTGAAATCCCTTCAGAAATTACCGTTTACAGTTATTGAAGCTTTTTAAAATTAGACTCTGTACCGCCTAATATAATGGAACATAACAATTTGGGGCTGCAGAACTAAACTAAGCTCCTTTTTTCCTCGAATAAGAACAAATGGGTCCTTATTGTAAGGATAATGTTGGCTTCCGGTTCGCTTATATTACGTAAAAGGTTTAGCTCGCATGAGATTAATATGTTACGAAAAGCTCTGACTAAAATTTATGAACAGACTTCCGTGGAAACAATGTTTGCTATCAAATTCAGGGCGTTTTCCAATTCTACTACCACAGTCGGTTTAATTAAAGTTATCGTTGTATGTTTAGCGAAGTAACGTCTTATTTGTGAAACGTAATTACAAATAACTTTCCATCCCTTATGGAACTTTCGTAGAAGTACAAAAGGAAACGATATTTTTATACGGTAGAACGCATAACGGTTTCTTATGCCATTTGGGATTATGCTTGCTACGCATGTATTTTTGTTTGAATGAGCTTGCATTATTTTATATGTCGGAAAAGGGGAGAAATAACTAACTGGCATGCAGAAATCTGTGACTGTACACTATTTAGAAGGACTAATCTGAGACGGTTGAGTTGAAAAGACAAACAGTACATTTAATAGTAAGCTCAGAATGGAAGTTCCATGGACAGTCTTGTGGGGAATAATGATTTCCTGCTCTACGGCGTGAAAGGACTTAAATTCCTACATTTATGCGTAACTGGTTTCAAGTTTCAAGGCAAGATTTGCGTAGTGGGTTGGATGGATCGAAAACCTATTACCTAACATGAAATAAAGACAATACAGTAACTTGTAGTCACTGTGGTTAAGTAAATTTGATGGAGTACACTTCGCACTTTGGAACGATCGATATATTATTATTAAACACTGTAGCACAGTCCATGACAAAAAACTTCAGAATCTGGAAGTGTTATATGTTACTTGAAAATATGAAATCGCATACAAACAACCCAGAGAACCTTACAGTGGCATTACAAACAACAGATGATTTACTAACTTACTCTATCCAAAACAAATTCCACAATTCTTTTGTTGCTTAACCATTGAAGAATGAAGGACGGTCTGCCCGAAAAGGGTGCCGACTTTTTAATTACAGGGGACTTACTAGCCGAGTGTCATCCTCGTACTATTTACGCGCAAATATTTTTGTGTAAACGGAGACGCCGTTTATTTAAACATTAGCTGTCGTCCTAACGGAAAATAAAACGCTTCATTTGCAGCGGGGTCAGAATGCTTTACAGTAAACTAATTGCTTAGAATTTGTCGAAATATGGGCTTATACCGAATAATTCACTCGAATCGAACCATTTAGATCCTACCTGATAGTTACTCTTGCTGGTGCTCTTTGACCGAGAAAAGCTGGTACATTTACTGTACTGACTGTTCTGGATTACGATAGGTGGGTGGACAGGGTCCACGCGTACCTAGGCCTCAAATTCGACCGTTAGTGTGGTGTGGTGTGCCATGTGAAGCAGGATCGGCCTACTTTCCATTCCGAGGCACTAAGATTCTTGGCCAACTGCAGTGTATGATCTTTGTTCCTCCTGTTTATGTGCTCCCAGTATCTCGGCTGCCTCATCTTCAGTCTTCAGTAGTAATTCTCTTACCTGCTTTCTTGTGAGGTGGCTGTTTTCAAGCAGTATCCGTAGTCCCTTCTGTTCCGCCCTCCTCATTGTTTGTAATAAAAAAATTAGTGGGCAGCCCAAGTGTTCAATTAACACATTAACATTCGAACTTTTCTAAGCTGAGGAGAATCGTGTATTAACAATA
Organism: Photinus pyralis; assembly: GCF_008802855.1. Classification (NCBI taxonomy): domain Eukaryota; kingdom Metazoa; phylum Arthropoda; class Insecta; order Coleoptera; family Lampyridae; genus Photinus; species Photinus pyralis. Next base: position 20,403,557 of record NW_022170738.1, on the reverse strand, counting down.
TTTTGATCTTTTCTTTAAACTGCTTACAGCACGATTAGTTATGATCAGGGGATAACTACCTCGAAGAACGACCGGTGTTTGTTCCGAACCCTCTCTCTGACAGATCAAGTCCGGGCACCCAGGTGGGGTGTTACATCACAATATCGTTAATAAAGATGTTGATTATATTACCTAGCCTTGCAATTAATTGAGATTGATGAACTGAGGGGTTACTACCGAGTATTAGTATTATTTGCTTTGATGCATTACCGTCACATGTATCGGTTTGTTACGAAAATCCCGGTAAGATTTGCAAATATAAGATAAAATCAAATAAATGGCGAGATTGTTAGACGGAGATTCTAATATTTGTGCGGAAACTTTTCGCCGACTTCATGGATGCTATATGTATTCTGTTCCGTTTCGAAATTACTTTTCCATTTTGTAAGGCCACTTCTTTTATTCTAGCATCATCAGCTTATCGTTCCTTTATATATTCCTTTTTCAAAGGAAATCTAATTCACGGCGAGATTAACAAGGTGAAATTTTGAATTACGCCCTAGGTGAAATGCTAAATATTACTTACAAACGTACCCTTTTCTAACAAATTTGTGTTTTCGCATTCTTTCTAATTTTGGGGATTTCAATGGCGAGCATTAATAAGCTTCTAACTTCATGATCACTACGCACTTCTGATTCTGGATAGGGTATATTTCATATTCAAAGGAGGTCTCATACATTCAGAAAATCTTTGATGTCGTAAATATCTTAAAATTCTTTTCAAGCCGCTTATATAAAAAAATTCTACTTTCAACTGGTTTCAGGGTTACAAACCCCAATTTTATGTAGCAGTCAATTATTATGTTAATAAGGACTATCTTTACCCCTATCAGGCTCTCTTATAGGATTTTTATACCACTGGAAGGCTTGAAATATTGTGTGTAAAAATCTTGGAATGTGTTTATTGCCAATTTGCGGCGCCAGTTGTTTGTATCGATTTTATTGAATTGGATACTGTACCCTGAGGATATCTCTAACAGCTAATATTTTCCAGAATAAATGTTTACTAATAAATCATATTATCCCAAGTATTAAGCGTGGGAATGTTGCTGCGGAGAGTAGCAATAAAGTGTTTCCAAATTTAAACAAGAAAACTTTCGCAGATTATTATAATGGAATACCACTCAGAGTTGTTACGAATCGATTGAACCGATACTTGGTCACAATTTTTTTGAATTGTATCGTGCTTTACATTCTGAAACGATGTAGTAATCGAAATTGTTCCTCCTCATTTATTTACGCTCGATATTGCGTAAGATATTTGAATAGGTAACTATTATTTCCTCCCTTTTATGATCACGTTAAATGACGTATAGGCTAAATTCGGGTTATTACATTATCTCCTTAAATGCTTCGTGCGTTTATTGTCGAAATTGAATTGCTTTTTATGCGACCCTCTAATTTTATATTTGAATTTTATTTTTTTTTTTTTTGTAGGTGGGGAAATGCTCCTTATGCACACTCCAGGTTGAAAGGTCTGGAGTAGTGTGGGGCTCTCCCTTACTCGGGTATACCCACTAAAACCCCACCTAAGGCTTCGGCTTCTATGGCCATTTGCCTATTTTCTCAAAATATCACAGACTTCGTTCTAATAGAATATTACATACAGGTAGGTCGACTCACATACAATACAATATTTTCCATATGACAAAGTTGGTAACTGACAGACAACAATAAATAACAATTAAATAGACAGCCATTATATCACAGTTTGTGCAACATTTCCACACTTTGGAAAAATCCTATCACCCTTCGACACCGTTCATCGCTGTTAAAGTTACCTTCCCATATCGGACATATCCCGAAGTTGTCCCGTATATCTTTGTATCGTGGACAGTTACAAAGTATGTGCTCTAGTGTTAAATTAACCTCACAATTCGCACATAGGGGTCTAGGTTTACCTTCCAGCAAGGCGCTATGGGTTAATGCGGTGTGCCCAAGTCTAATTCGAAACATCTTCACGAATACAAACCGACCCTCGCCAAGAAGAAATAGCGGCCCCAAATCGGGTTTGACCCTTTTCAAAAATGAATCGGACCTCGCCCATAGGTCGCTCCAACGCTCATACACCCGAGCCCTGACGAGTGTACGTCGGGTTACTGTTGTCTCATTTGCAACATCAAGGTCATTTAGTTGTAGATACGTTAGATCCTCTCTAGCCCTTTGGCTCAGCGTTCTGCACCTATTCAGTCGTCGACGTGGAACTGCGCCTGCCATCGATACGTGATTCGGATGTCGTTCATCCGAAATTACTTTAAGATAATAGTTTACAGCAGCCTGTTTACGACGGAGGGCTAGAGGAAGGATGTTCGCCTCGACGTGAAGCGCAGCGACCGGACTCGTTGGAAAAGCTCTGAGGGAATACCGTATGGCGAGGTTTTGGATTTTATCGAGATTCCCAAGCATCGCACTGTTGTCACATGTCAGATAAGCACAGCACCCATAATCAATTCTCGTTAAAATTAAGGCCTTGTAGACGTCGAGTAACGTCTTTGGGTGAGCTCCCCACTTATGGTGGGCCAGGACCCTAATGACATTCAAATGATTTCCTACACTTTGTGACAACATTCTGTAGATGCTTGGACCACCGCAGTTCCCTGTCAAAGGTAAGTCCCAAAAATTTCATATCTTGGGACACAGCTATTATACGGTCTTTCATAAATAGAACGGGGTCATAGTGTGGTCTTCGGAGTCGACAAAAATGAACCACCTTCGTCTTTTCCTCAGACAAAACGTACCCCACTGCATCCGCATTATCAGAAATTTTATTGATAGCCATTTGTAGTATACGCACAGCGGAACCAACGGTTTTTCCGGCGCAATGAATCATTAAGTCATCGACGTATAGGGATTTATCGACTGTGTCGGCAACACCCAGGGCTATTCCGTTTATGGCAATTGCAAACAGTGAACAGCTTAAAGTCGAGCCCTGCGGGACCCCGTTTTCTAATACGCGCTCGTTTGAATACGCCTCTCCAATTCTAACAATAAACTTTCTGTCTCTTAAAAAAGATCTAATAAATTTGGGCATGTTTCCGCGTAAATTGTATTCAAGCATTTTTTTAAGTATACCATACCGCCATGTCATGTCATATGCGCTCTTGATATCAAAGAAGACCCCAATCAAATGTTCGCCACCATCAAACGACTTTAGGATGTTATCAGTTAATTTAACCAAATGATCAACCGTCGACCGACCTCTCCGAAAACCGGCCTGACAGGGGACCATGATCTCGTTTTCTTCCAGAAAGACCCGCAATCTCCCATCAACAATTTTTTCCAAGAGTTTGCCTAGGCATGAAGTCAAACTAATTGGACGGTAGTGCTGCGCCAACAACGGATCTTTCCCCGTTTTAAGTATGGGAACGACTATGGCCCGTTTCCACTCATCAGGGTAGATACTATTTTCCCAACAAAAATTAAAGAAATCTAAAATCACTTGTTTCATCGGGTTGCTACAATGACGAAGCATCTGATTGTGGATACTATCGTGACCGGGAGCGCAGGATTTCGTGTTTTTAAGTGCAGATTCTAATTCATCCATACTAAAAGGTAAGTTATATTGAAGATTCTCATCCGTATTGAAGTTAATGATTTCCTCTTCCTTTTCAGCTTTAGTCTCAAGGAAAAACGCTGGATAGTTTAACGAACTACTGACCTGATAGAAAACTTCCTTTGGCAAATATTGAAATTCAAATTCGTTCTCGGTACTAAAATAAAATGTTTCGCTTGGGGTACTTTTGATGATATGCTTGCATTTGTTTCCATGTGTTTGAAGCACTAAACGGAGGAAGGGAGGGGAATACCTTTTAAAAAACTTTTCTGTTTCAAATTTTGCAGATGTACTTTGAAAAATTGAATGTTACTACAGGTTCTTTTGTGCATTCAATATTCTGTCTCTGTTGGCCTGGCGCGCTAACATTTTTGGAGGATAGTTCAAACCTGTTGCTGTTTTAACATTATTGCATATATGTGTGTTCACAAAATACAGCAAATACTGTACTCTTAACTCTAAAGTTAATAGAAAAGGAACTGGTAATGGATGGATCGAAAAATGAGTATTTCTGAAAGATTATAACTTGAAGAGTAGATTATCTATTAATTTTAGATGTAAGACTATATTTTTTAGTTGTTTATCAACTGAAATCTTTTAAAAATATCTATTTGTTGGTCGAAAAGTCCACTTATTCCTATTGATTTTAAACTCAACTATAAATACGTGTGCTAGAAAATTGACCAAGATCGAAAGAGTACAACCTTCTTTGATGTGGTAAAAAGGTATTGTGATTAAAGGCTAAAAGAACGTCACTGTCCCCCAAAATTAGAACTACTGTCAACTTTAAGTGCATTACTATTTCCAGTGTATCCGACTGTGGTACTGTAGGTATTGTTTACAATTGCAATAGCCTATTGAGAAATTTGAATTATCGGTAGAAGCCAAGCTCATCTCCATCATGTTAATCCTTTTTTAAAGCAAATTTTATTTAGCAGCATCCTTTAATTGTTTAGCGTTGCTAGTATTTCTTCAACTGTTTAAGGTTATTAGAGGACGATCCCAGTTTCTTAGAAGAGTTCTTTTATACATTGGATATTCCCGAGTATTTGGCCTGTAATAGTGAATGTGTGGGATCTGCTGTATTAGGGGGTGAAAAATACATTTTATTAAAACATTGTCTAGATTTCAGAGATTATTTTCATATCAATAACGTTGTCAAGATCAATATTCGCTAATTGATCTTATTATTGTACCTAGAACGCTAACATATCACATGACGTTATACAGGATAGGATATGACATTCGCCCTTTATAGAAGGTTGATAGCTATCACCATCTCTTTATGTCTTTGTTGCAAATAACTAGCAAAGTTAAATCAATAAACTCTCGACGCAAAATAATACCGTCCTATAATCTACCATTTTAAAAAGGCTAATTATTTGGGTTGTATGGCTGCTATAGCCAACATCGACTGGGAAGTTAATATTACTTGTAAATATTTGTACGAGAATGTGTATTCCACCTTAGACCAATTTGTCCCAAAGACAATAGGAAAAGTGCGAGCCAGAGCGCTATACAAAAAAAGCAGGAAAGTAAGTGACAAATATTCATTCGAAATAGTACGCCTGGAATTAAAGCGAATGATTAATAACGCCAAGAGTTATATCAACTGCATCCTTTTATCCTATTAGATGACACTATAGCCTTGTATCTGAAAGTCTTATGAAATTAGAATTCTGGTTATCCAAATGTGGATGGTGAGGGAAATGCGTATCGTCAGGGACTTTACGGTCAAATTGATTTTATTTATAAGAGGCAAATTTCTTATTTATTTTCTTAGTAATAAGTTTAGTTTTCCTGGCAAACTGTGCAACTAATTTTACTTTCATTTGTTACAGGTAAGAATTAATGTCTTTAAATGGGCAAGAAAACATCAGTACCTATCTAGTGTGAAGGGAAAATTCCATAAACATGCATTTTTCCCATTTTACTGCAGAGTGAAAGCTAATCAGGTAAGGAATGAGCTAATGTGAACTAAATCCCTAGGATATTTCAACCTTATCGCTTAAATGCACATACGTTTCATAGTGAATCTGTAGCTAAAATATATCCGTTTGGGTTAAAAGGTCTTCACCAGCACACGGTCGTTTACCACACTTTAATCTCGTGTCAATGTAGAATAATTATGCAATTTACACTTAGTGCCGAGACTCACTAGGTTTGTAGTTAGCGATCACTTTGCAAGAGGAACATGGCATCTTAACTTCCATGTAGATTTATGCACTCAGTATATAGAAGATAATATTTGAGAATTGAAGCTTTGCCAAAAGTTTATCATAAAAAAAAGCTTTTTACTGCTTTTCTACGTAAAGCAATTGAAAAACGAGATGTCACAACAATGTTTACAGCATTCCAGCAAAATGGAAATGCGATTTGGAATTTATTTTACTTGCGTCTCGCAATGACTTTCCCGTCATTTTATTTGTCCCAAACAGCGTATTTGGAAAACATTTTGTATTGTTAATGATCATCATTATTTACCTGCATTACCCCAAAGTAAATGCTGCGCATCACAATTTTTTCCAATTTTCATTTAATTACCAGTGAGAAAATGATTGCCAATCTAAATACTGCAATTAGTACTTGATACAGTTTCTTTTATGTATGAAAACATATTTCCTACGTAGATTTCCAATCTAGGTCAATATTCGAATAGGAAAATCGGGTGAAAATCTAAATAGCACATGCAGCGATTACCGCGCATAACTTTTTGAACAATGGTTCCACGTAAGCTAGGGAAAACGCTTTAGACTAACTGAAAATGTTGATCAGGTTTTCACAATTAATAAAGCTCTCGAGCTGAGACATTCCCTTCCATAAGTTCTCAAAAAAAAGGTCTTTTGAGACTGTTTACATTGTCCAAAAACTACAGTTTCAATTTTACTCCCCAAATCATCACGGTCAAGAAAGTGAACTGCGAACTATCTAAATTGTGTTTGGATAATGAAGTTAGATGTCATAGTAATTCAAGAAACACGTACTAATTCTTAATTCCGAATTCTGTTATTGAGACGTTATATTGATAGACTTCCTGCCCTCTAAGGTTCGTGGCTCAGCAACGTACATTAAAAACTCAATATCCAATTATAAAAAATTTCTGCTCGAATTATATCCAACGTTTATTTATATTTCAACGCAATTTGACAATATGTCTCCTGGAATTAATATAATTAATACATAATTAATAATTAATAAATTAAAAAAACTCAATAATGTGGACACACATATTCAACATAGTATTGACAACTTATCTTTAATTATATCAAAAGACAGAGTACGATTTTTAGCTGCTTCCCACCCAGAATCTAATGGATGGTTGTATATTATGCATTGCCCTCAAAATACCTTGGTACTGTTATTGATAATAATACCTTTCAGATCTCTATTGCATTTCGTATGGGCATCCCAGACATGTATTTGTGGTGTTAACAAAGATGGGACACACGGATTAAGTTGTAAAAATAGTCTCGGACGTCACTCCAGACACACGGAGTTAAATAACGTCAAATCCTTATCTGGGATGTTACTTGTTCCGACACCCTTGCCAATTCATACATTTCCTGTTCTTCCTACCACGCTGACACAGTAGCTTCTCTAGCAGCCCAAAGGAAAACAAGTTAAAAACGTGGTCACTCGCGACCGACGAAAGTGCATTTTCCCCGCACAGAATCATTTGTCGTTCTGGTCTAGGGGCTGTACTACACCGTATAAGAAAGAAACCACAACTAAAAAGCTTAAACTGGAGGACTAGTAGTGGTACAGACGGGCAGAGAGACGGACAAAGTGCGGACAATGTTCATGCGCTAACAAAGAAATATAGGAATCTCATTGATTGGAATTTCTATTTTATCCCCTTGGCCGTAGAACCTTAGGTATAGGTTTTAAGAAATATGGAGTACTGGTAGCCGGGCAGAAGTCGAAGGTGTTAATAGTGTGAAACTGTGTATCAGTCTTCTTGCTTTTCCATCCCTCTTGCTGTCAGTTTTTGTTGTTAATTTCTCCTTCTATAACACCGGTCAACAACAAAATAATTTTTTTTTGCGCATGGGATTTACATAATATATTCTGACTATAATAATCAAAAATAAATAAAAAGTGCAATTAGACATCGAAAATATTTGCTTTTGCAAAAGTTATAGCGATTTGATTGAAAGCTTTCAGGGGTGAAAATTAATGCTGGAATCTTTGTTTTCCTTCAAATAAAAAGAAAAATGGAGGGTGATATTTTCCCGCGGTTACTTAGCAAAGAGAGAAAAAAATCCTGGAACAGTTTTAACGCAATAGTCCATGGTTTCCCGTTCAGGGTTTACTGGGAAACCATAGAGCTGAAAATTATGACGAGCTGACAGGTTTTGGTTTTGCATCATCAGGTATAGAATGTCTCTAAAGATGCACAGGTTACATTCTCATTTAGATTAACTTAAGGATAATATGGGAGCTTATTCGGAATAACAAGGACAACCCTTTCATCAAGACATAATGGAATTTAGGCACGTTACCAAGGCCAGTAACCTGGAAGCATGATGGAAGATCATATTTGGGGGGTTAATGAGAAAAACTTCAGTTGAACATGACAAAAACAGCAAAACTGTCCCATTTTTAAACATTTAGACTCTAAGACAAACAAATTATAAATGTAGGAACGTTACCTTATATAATAAATCATGCCAATGTAAGTAAGATTTTATAGGTATTTTTATTTTTTGGTTTTTTGCATTTTTTTCGCACAAAAACAAATACATAACCTTTTTTTGTTTTAATTCTTATTTGTGGCTATACAAGCAATACAAATAAGGTATATATGTCCCATGCGCAAAAATGCTGTAGACCGGTGTAATGTATCTTGAAAGCTAAGACATATAAGAAGAAAACGAACGAGAAGCGAAAGATTTGGGGATGTCAACTTTTAGTATTTTTAATTACCCCTTTCATGTCGTCTACACTCCAAAGCTAGGACTATTTAATCATATAAACGTGATCGGTACTAACAAGTATAATATGAAAATTGTCATTTCCGATTAAATTTATAAAATTCATGATGGATAACAGGCAAAGTGTGCTCAGTAATATGTTGGAGTGAGGGTGCTAACAATACAGTTGCAGGCCGACAATTTAATAAATGAAAGTACCAACACGTGCAATAGCAATAATAATTCACCGACAAGTAAATGGAGCAACCCGAATTAGGTACTCCAGATTTCAAAGACGGAATACTGGTTGTTTGTTAAGGTGAGGTATGTTTAAACTCACTTTCTCAAAGAACGATATAATTCGGAAGCGCCCGTTTGGCACATTTCTTTACGGCTGACGGTTTTTACTACCGTTTATATTAGCCTGAAAATGTGGGTTCCACGGAATTGTCAACGTTACAACGGGATTTACAGTCGCTCCGACTAACGTTCATACCTAAAATTGTCCCACGTATGATTATATAAATTCGCATTTTCGCGCTACCTCAAGGTAATAAAACTTGATAGTAAAACGGATCGTAAAATTATTCGAGAACGTAGGAAGATTTTAAAATCCATTAAAACTTTACAAATTAACAAAGTACCTGTCTTTTGAGATTGACTGTTCGCAAAACTAATCTCTTTACAGCAATCGTAATTCATTTTTATTTAAGTACACGGAGACGCGACAAAAAATTCCATGTCTTTCTTCTTGCACTCCTACCTACCCCATTCCTTAATTAAATCAATCGGAATATTATTGAAAGAAGTGCTTTTCATAAGCTCTTTTTAATGTACCGAATGATAATGCGTAGCTTTTGTAACTTATTATGGGCTGTGCATTTCTGGGTCTCTTCCTACTGATTTGTTCCGACTTATTGAAACATTGTCCCTCACTTAGAAGTCCACTGATTAAATTTGAGTTGTATTTGATCCTTATTTTATTTGTTAATACTACTACTATAAATAGAAAACTAGTCTCATCAGAAATGATTACACAAGATTCGCTCAAGAAAATACACTAACCAGTTTTCCATTCGAAGGGCATCGGGAGGAAAATGCGATCTAAGCATTGATCGGTTACGAAATGGCGCTAATTGAGTCAAAAGGATCGATGAGATTCAAAATAAGACACTCAAGACAAAATGTGGGCGTGAGCTTAAGACATCTGAAACGCGGTAGAGACTCGAAAATCTTGAGAAGCTTTAAAAGTCTCGCAAACTTTTCTGATGCCCTTAAAAACCACAGACTCTAAACCTTCCGAGCTCAAAAATCCCTCTTTAAACCCAGAAAATTGGATCTGCACATGTCAGCGCTTTGAAATTTTTGGGGTGTCTATAGCTTTAAGCGATCAAACATTGTGTACACACGAAAAAAATATGAATATTTTAGCATTTCAACAGCACTAAACATCTTAGAGACAGGAAAGCGTTTTATGTCACTTCGTTATCGAGATATTCGCCATTGAAATTTTGATCCCACCAACAGAGACGTTCCAGTCTCCCTTCATATACCAGTGGGCACTCTCTTCGAGGTTATAGAACCTGTAAAGGGACAGGATGGAAGTCGATAGAATACAATTTTATTGTTCGTCGAGTTGACGGATAGAAACATTTTAACTTCCCCAACTCCTTCCTCCAATTTCAAATCTTTTGATCTTTTTTCCAAACAAAACGGGTAATAAATACAAATTCTAATATGGTGGACAAAATGGCACAACGGGCGGATACAACCGATAAAAAACAACTCCAGGCCTTCCATTGGAATAAGTACTGTGAAAGAAATATCATTTTTCCGTCACACCTATAAGTAGTAGTGTATATGGCATCACTATAGGAAAATTGATTCCAACTTTGACACAACTCGATCAATCAATTTAAAATATGCACTTTTTACTTGTGAAAACAGTGCATCTCGAAGAATAGGGGAGAAGGACCTCTTAACGCACAGAAACTTGAAGGTAGTCTGGCACACCTGCAAGGTATTGGGTACTTACTACTTTCAGGGTTCTGGGGCAATGGCCCTAAAAGTCTATCGGGATAGACAGATCACAAACAATAGTGTGGATTTACTGCCGGACTTTTTTTTGCTAAAAATGCGTTTAGGGAAATCAAAAAATATAATGGAATGGGTGGTCCTAGAAGTATTTTGATGTGACTGACCTCAACAAGCGTCACATATTCACATTTAAACAGATAATTTTTCATTTAAGACATTGGTGACTAGATAAGCCGCGCGCGCCTACCTTCCTACCTGTTATCGCTTCACTTAACAATTTGCACCGCAGTAGTTTGTGAAATCTTAAAGCATACGGAGTTCTAGTGGCAAATGGGGTGAATGGTAGTGTCCCTTCTATTGCAAAGAGTGAACTACTGAGATTAAGGGTGAGTTTTCATTTCTGTTTAAATAAGACTGTTTCTGTTTAAATAAACACACTGAACAACAAAAATCACTTACACTGCTGAAAGGCCAACGAAAATGTAGATTTGTTTTTTTTTTGGATTCGCGTCACGGGTTCTTAATATCCTGATTGTCATTTCTAACATGATCTGAATTTTGATTTCTCCTGAGGTGGCGTAAAAATCCAAAAAATGTTATACTTTCTTTTCCCAAATCTTTTCAACATGTGCATCCATTACAGATTCATTAGTCATCAACAGACGTGCCGTGGAAATAAACTTTCCAAAATGATATTTTGGCTACTAAATAAAGGTAAATTTGGTTGTTTTGCATACAAAGTTTCAAATGTTAAATTACACTTTCTTTACGTAACAGCGGGCTGAGTGTTTTCCAAAGTTTTTAAAGAACTCCAAGAATTAGGCAAAAAAATATTTCGCGTAAAAGGAGGTTCTTCTTGACATACCTGAGAAACATTTGACTTTAATTTTTTATTAACTATCACACCCGGCGAAGTTTTTACCGCTGCAGCGAATCTCGAGGAAAAGGGAATTGGCCACGGCTAGCCAGGGAGAGCGAGTCTTTTAGTGAAACAGTCACCTAGGTTCGACAAAGCTTATATAATGTTGGGCTCCAAGTATAATGGACAAGCCACTCCAAAAAATAAATTAATAAAAATACAAACTAAAAATTAAATAAGAATACAAGCTTTGTCCTCGAGCACTGGCGGCGCAAAGAACGATATACATATTATGATATTTAATTGCATAAAACAAGTAAATTTGCAATTCGGATCAAGGTTACATTGAATTAAATGCGAATTTTTAGGATAGCTGTTATTTACAAACTATAACTTAATCGAATCTTCTTGACCGACAGAAAGATAAATAAATTAACAATCTAACTTAATTACCTGCACCTCTAGTATTTCAGATAATCGTTGCGTATTAGTTTTTCGTACTGTCAAGAGCAAAGCTTAATTTGCCCAGCACTTTGTACAGCTGCTTTGTCGCCTTCCATCATGAAGACAAAGGTCTTCTTAGTCTAAGAGCCAGCGACACACAACCCTACGTCATCGCGGAATTCAACAAAAATATTATTAATAAGTAGGTTTGAAAGAGGAAATAAAAAAATTTAATACCGACATTCAACTTTTTCAAATGAATCAAATTGGAGTTTACTGCTTCGTTTCCTTATCAATATCGTAATACATATTTCACGGCTCTTTGAATGAATTAAATAGTCAGATTAGATCGTAATTTCTATGTATAAGTCTGTCTAAAGTAAACGCGAAGTAATAAATTATAATTTGATGAAATAGACAGACGATAAACAAAAAGTAAATATATGCAATCTGTACATACCGCCCCACACAACCACAAGCTGCAATGAAATTGAAAATCTCCTACGCATCCTTGCCACCGATGCCAACGTACATAATACCATGTGGGGCGGGAAATTGATTAATGCCAGAGGCAAAATATTTGAGAAATTACTGCTCCGCCATCCAGAAATGGTACTCCTAAACGACCACTCTCCCGCCCATTTTTCATCAGGCACCGGATCCTTTTCTTCTATAGACATAACCATAGCAAGCTGTAACATAGCTTCGAGACTACAATGGTTTACCCATGGCGACCTGTGTAATAGCGACCATTACCCAATTTTAATACAGATACCAACCAAACAACAAAATCGCCACAGCAGATTGGCAAAGATATAAAAGTTCTATCGTCCAGCAAATCACAACGCAAATCTCTCCCAAAAATGAATCTAGAAACCCTATATAAAATCATCAATGAGACATCGCGGCAATCGATAGCCAAAAAAAACCTATCCAAGTAAAAAAATCCACCTTGGTGGAACAAGAGGTCGAATCCTACCTACAAACACGAAAAAAAGCACTAAAAACCTTTCGAGAGTACAAGAGCCTGGAAAACCTCATACAATATAANGGGTAGTTGTGTTGTTCTAGTATGGTATTGTATTGGTATTTTCCCTGTTGGTGGAAGATGTTTAATCATTTCGACGTTGGTCCCGAATCAGGATTATTTGATTAACAAATTATTGCTTAATTTAATACCGACATTCAACTTTTTCAAATGAATCACATTGGAGTTTACTGCTTCGTTTCCTTATCAATATCGTAATACATATTTCACGGCTCTTTGAATGAATTAAATAGTCAGATTAGATCGTAATTTCTATGTATAAGTCTGTCTAAAGTAAACGTTAAGTAATAAATTATAATTTGGTGAAATAGACAGGCAGTGGCTGGGGAAATAATCTTATACGATAAACAAAAAGTAAATATATGCAATCTGTACATACTGCCCCACACAACCACAAGCTGCAATGAAATAATTGAAAATCTACGCATCCTTGCCACCGATGCCAACGTACATAATACCATGTGGGGCGGGAAATTGATTAATGCCAGAGGCAAAATATTTGAGAAATTACTGCTCCGCCACCCAGAAATGGTACTCCTAAACGACCACTCTCCCACCCATTTTTCATCAGCCATCGGATCATTTTCTTCTATAGACATAACAAGCTGTAACATAGCTTCGAAACTACAATGGTTTACCCATGGCGACCTGTGTAATAGCGACCATTACCCAATTTTAATACAAATACCAACCAAATAACAAAACACCTATAAGACAAACAATCTAAGATGGAGAATCGCCACAGCAGACTGGCAAAGATATAAAAGTTCTATCGTCCAGCAGATCACAACGCAAATCTCTCCCAAAAATGAATCTAGAAACCCTATATAAAATCATCAATGAGACACCGCGGCAATCGATAGAAAAAAAACCTATCCAAGTAAAAAATCCACCTTGGTGGAAAAAGAGGTCGAATCCTACCTACAAAAACGAAAAAAAGCACTAAAAACCTTTCGAGAGTACAAGAACCTGCTGCCCTAGGAATAAACAACGACATTACCATAAACCCGAATGAAGTAGTCAATGAATTAGCTCAATATTACGAAAGAGTATCTAGCAACAAACAACACAGCGACAAGTTTAACACATATAAACAAGAAACCGAAAAACTAGTAAACTTTGAATCACAAAATCTAGAACCACATAACACCCCAATAACAATGGTAAAGGTAGACAGAGCAATTAATAACACCCGCTGCTCGACCCCTGGCGCCGATAATATACACGTCGAAATGATTAAACATCTTCCACCAACAGGGAAAACCTTCTCTTGAAAATATACAATACCATACTAGAACAACACAACTACCCAGAAGAATGGAAAGAAGCCCTTATAATACCTATCCTGAAAACAAATAAAAACAAACTGACACCATCCTCGTATACAGACCCATCTCCCTTACTAGTCAATGTAGAAATTCACTCGAAAAAGCAATGAAAACCGCATTTTTATTAACATCAAATGACATGATTCGTGACCAAAAGTCGCGTCATAAAAAGTGGCAGACATTACTTTGGCACAGGAATTTGCCCGGCAGACATATGTAGTATTGTCAGGGCAGACATTATCTACTTTTTAAAAAAAATTTCGCTAAATTCCGTGATGACGTAAGCGCGACTGTTTTTTATACCCCTTTCGCGCCCGGCAGACATGTATTCAGCACGGGGTATCGGCTGGCACACATTATGTTTACGTGATGTGCTCGTTGCCAGCAATAATCCCATATATTTTTTTTTCCAATTCCGTCATGACGTAAGTAACCTATTTTTTATGTACACTTAATTAATTAATTAGCAACAATAAGCACAGGATATGCCTGGCAGACATGGCGGTTTTGTTTTTTCCTCTTTCAAACCTACTTATTAATAATATTTTTGTTGAATTCCGCGATGACGTAGGGTTGTGTGTCGCTGGCTCTTAGACTATCTAGAACAACCAATAAACTATCGCAGACACAACGGCTGCCCTATTCTCCCTTAATAAAAAGAAGTGCACCTGGCTTAATTTACAAATGTAATAATGTTTTTGGGGAATCCTACAAAATATGTTGAAGAGCAATCTCGTTATTAACGACTGACTACAACATTTTTGCAAAGGTGTTATCCATGAAACTAGCGAAAGTTATTAACAAAGTAATTTCCGCAGATCAAAGCTACTACGTTCCGAACAGATTCATGTACGATGCAATTCATTTGCATAGGCAAACCAACACAATATACCGTTAGCAATTGGCAACCGTTCAATAGTGGTATATCGCAAGGTTGTCCGTTATCAGGAATTATAAATAAACCATATTTCTCCAGAAGATATGAACAACAAGATACGAAGGATCGCATACGATTTTCAGTAGGGGAATGTTTGACACTCAGATCGCATTCGGAAACACCTGACTTTTAATTCTGCTCATACTCAATAGCATTGATCCTTGAAATCGATTGGCGAAGCTTTGACATCGCTGTCTGTTTTCGTCCTTGTGTTAGACGAGCAACAGTCGGACATACGGACGGACAAAACCATTATATAAGAAGGGGAATGTTTTTCTATCGAAAAATTCTCCTAAAAAGACGCCAATCATGTTCGAGGAGATGTTTCAGTAACCGTTGCCCGATTTAACTAAATTTCACAATTTTTATTTCCGCTAGGTTTAACACCATTTTATTTGCCACCAAAAACCTTTTATCTGCTCACATCAATGCTTTGTTGAAAACGTAAATCGAGTTGGACAACTAAGTGTCCAAATTTCGACATTGCATGCCAATATAGTAGCATTGTATTAAATACAATGATAGTAGTTAGATAGACAGTTAGAAACGGTGTATGGTTTCGCTCGCGAAAAAGAACATTTATACACTGTAAATTTCTGATTCAGTAAGGTGGAAAATTGTTGCTCTTAAACCGTAACATTATTTTCTCACGGTCTGTCACGATATCGAAGCAGGAATTGAGCGTCTAGTGGCAACAGTGTGATAATGCGAACAGTAAAATTTTTACACAAAAAGTTTGTTATCAGTTGAAAAATCACGAGAACCGCAGTTATATTTCACCAAAACGCACGAGTAATAGAAGCAACACTGATAAGTGATAACAATAAATGCTTTGGGTCGGAGTGATTTACCCTCGTGCCGCAATGAAGACCCCTTTATTTCTATAAATTAGTCCTCTTGTGTAGAAATTTATTGAGTTCCTGTCTGGCATTTTTTTATGGAAATTTACTTTGTTTCTTTCAAATCAGAAGCGTAATTTGTTAACCAAATATGTTCGTATCCTGCGCTACACTAGGGAAGTCGTATAACCAATATCTTATTTGATTCTGAATTTGGAAGCGTATCTCCACAAATCCAAGACGACAACATTTTACGTTCATTGTAGTTGGTGGGCTTTTCTCTGGTAGACGCTTTTTCTACGTGTCGTAAATACGTGGTGACGTATTCTGAATAAAAGATGGAAATATGAAATTCCCAACCCGCGCTACTTAGGCATTATCCAAGTTATAATTAGTATCCTAATGAGGGGCTTAAGGCGACACATCTCGTGTTTTTAGAAGTTGAGAGAATCTAAATTATTAAATTTAGCAATATTCTTCAATTAAATGCAAATTTATTCCCCTAGAATTGACTTACCTATGTCTTTAGGTTACTTATTCGACCGTAAACTTAATTACTGCATTAATTTATCAGACAACAGCAATGGAAACGAAAGTAGGGTAAAATTTTTTGAGCTTATTTGCCGAGCCTACTTTGGTGAAAATTAATATTTTGGCGTAATCAAATTTTAAGATTTCCATTAGTAAGCTTTCGTTTCGTTTAATTACTTTCATCTTAAAATGTCAGGATTTGTAACAAATTTCCGAATTCTCCGTCGCAGTAAGTGTTTCCTAATTACCGGCCCTCAACTTTTGTTCTTTTAACATATTTTAATGTTATTATGGCGCGAGTGCACCTGTGTGTTACTTATCCAGCCCCGAAGAAAACTTTTGATTTTAAAAACTTTCTTTCGCTTTTGAAGGGTTTAGCTAAAGTAACTAGCTACTCTCATTTATAATTTCTGTGCTTCAGTGGATTTGGCGGATCTTACGATAATTTTGAATGCCATCCATTCGCTCATATAGTGCGGGTAAAGTACACTGCAATTTTAGTAACGTAATCATGGTGATGTTAGCGAACATTTTTTAAAATGTAAATGTAATCTTTTTATTAGGTAAATATTCCCACAACAACAGTTTTAAGCAAAAAGTTATAACCCGGTTTAAAAAGACGAATACCTATAACTCTTATTACCGATTTACTTTATTGCAACACAATTCCTCCTTAATTCTGTTCAATTCCACCACTTTTATCTGTATTTCACTGAATTCGAATTGGTTTGGATACAAACTTTTAACTGGTACCTCACTACCACACGGTTTAGCTTTAGGAAACTGAAACGAATAATAAGATCTACGATTAAAGGACGATCAAAATATTTGACAGGCATACAATTAGTGTTGGCGCGAGACGAGACTTTCGAAAGTCCAACAAAATGTTTTATACTGCTTAGAGAAAAATTGTTTGTTATACCGACAAGGTTGTTAAGAACGCCTACATAGGTACCCTTAGTATTGATCCACAGATTTAAATACAGCTGTGATTGATCTAAGTCAGTGTGTCTCACATTTTTTTGTCTGGTGGCACACTAAAATTCACGCCACCCCTATACTTTTTTTTTGCTTTTTTACAGTTAGATAATCAGTCTTAGTAAGTTTATTTCGAAACAACACAAAAACATTTGAAACAAAAGTTATCTATTATTTATAAAAGATAAAGGAATTTGGTGTTCAAATGTGAACTTTGTGAAGTATGCATAATTAATATAATGCTTATTGCATATTTCCCTGATATAGGTAATGGTCGTGTTTTGGAAAGACATACCCTCATCTAATTTTACATCTTATATATTAAAAATTAATGTTTATGTGTAGTGTACGGTCGAAAGTACTAAACCGCCATTTCAATTCGAAAACTCTATTGCGCATATGTCCCTTACTTTCCAGCAGTTATGTGTTAAATGCAAAATAAAGTAAAGGGCAGAATTTTGTAAATGGAAAAAATAGGAAATTAAATCGTGACTGAAAAGAGGAAAAAAATATATATTTGTAATTGTAACAAATGAGCAAAAAAATTAATTCATTTTTGAAAGCGGACACAATTTTACAATTGATCAATAACCCACCCTAAAGGTCTTTTAAGTGGTGGATATTTTTCATTTTTTTTATTAAATTTGTTCCCCCAACACCCGTACTAGGTGTGATTCTAAGCTTTTGACTCTAGCGTCTGCGAAGCCATTGAAATGTGGTCCTGTAGGGGGAGAAAATTTCCATCTAATGGAAAGCTTTTCGGACGCCTGCTGTGCGAATTTAAAAAGCAGCGCATAAGCTCCGGTGTCTCTTTGACAGAAAGTAACTGTACCTCGAAAGAGTGATAAAGTTTTCTGTGGATAGGTCAGTCGTAAGTTCTAGACGAGTAGCAGTATGTTGCCATGCAGGACCACAGAATTCGAGGGCAACATATAAAAATTACTTTAGCTGTGTAATTCTGCGAGATGGAAGTGAGTCCATTATAGGTGGTGTATAAGTTTTTGGCCATGTTTTGACACCTTACGCAAGCAGAAAGTGTTTTTTCGATAACTAGGAGCAAGAGCAAGTATCCAAACTTGTAAAAGTTGTAAAGTTGTAAAAGTATGGTTCTTGGACCTGGATGCAAATATTTTTTATGTGTATACTCTGTGAGGAGGTGATTTGGGCAATAACAGGGGATGTTATGCAGAAAAAGGCGGATCTATGGCATTTTTGAAATGACCACCAGCTCTAAGAAAGCCCTCTATACCCAAAAAGAGAGAAAGCATTCGGAATGGCTGAGGAAGTAATTTATTTTGATTAATTAAATAAATCAAATCAGATTGAACATGCTTAATAAGACAGATTAAAGCTTTTTGAAGCTACTCAAGAAGATGATTTCCGAATAACCTTTGTTGGTGTAATTTTCTTCCCAAATGGGAGGGGATGAATAAAGTTTGTTTAAAGTTGACACGAAACCTTCCCCATGGTCTTTATTTATGAAACGATATTACGACTAGTTTTGCCGAAACTGTAGTTTCATTATTTCAAAATGTCGGGTTGCTCCATTGAAGAAGCAGACTATGTCACGGCTTGAGCTATGTGCAGCTGCAATGTTAACGGAGTTAATGAGAGTTGTGTTAAAATCGAGGTTAAAATCTTTTGAAAGTGTAAATAAGGTATACTGGACAGACTCTACAATCACACTTCATCGTATTCATCAGGTAGATTACTAACAAACCTTTGTAGGTAATAAAGTTGGTAAGAATTTTTCTGCTCCTGAAAATTTGCGTTATGTCCCAGGGATTGAAAACCTTGCAAATTATCTAGAGTTGTAAAACCAAGTGATACCAAGCGATATAGGTGTACCTCTAGAATCACACCTTGGACCTTTACTTTTGAAGCGTGTAAAAATGTACTACATAGCACCTACATGCAAAATCTACTAGTGGCGATGTACAGCCTTCATTTACTATCGAAATCTTAAAGTACATACACAATATGAGCAGTTATTCCTATGAACAAGCTCATAATTTATCTTTTTTTTAAATAATCTAAACCTAATCCGTTTACTTCCGTGTGTAATTTAGCACTAAACGTTCCATTGTAGAGAACTAGTAGTAATTAACATTGTGTGTATGCATATTTTAGTAGTGTAAACATGAGTTTATCATGTGATTAATGATACCAAACATTTACATCATAAAGGTGTTTACTGTAGTGTATGGTGATATAATATTATTGCAGATAAAGGGTTTATTTGATCACTTAGTTTTTATTGAAACATTTATTAGTAATTTACATTGTTGACTAAAATCAGGCTAACTGCAGCATATTTGTATAAAATTCCTATTATAGAGGTAAAAGTAACTTCAGTTTGAAATTTTGCCACGAGTTTTACTCACGCTTTAGTTGGCTTTCGTCTCTGAGTTTATTGATTGAAGCGCTTTTGAAATTCAAACCTGAATGCCTCTTTTCATGAGTGATGCGAATGGTAAGTAACAATAGGCGGTTGCAGGCTAACTACTATTAACAGAAAAAAATCATTAACTACTTTATTTTCACGATAAACCTCGGTTAAAATTCTCGCTTGATAAAATGTCCACTGGTTCGATAAAACTGAAAGGAATGAAGCGAACAATTTCTGCATCATTAAATTAGAAAACACTCGTTCCAGATGAATTAATGTTCTCCGGTCATTTATAATTATGAATATAAATTTATCATTGAAAATTAAATCGTGAATTCAATTTTAATTGGTTTTGAATTTCCCATGAGTACATTTATTTTCGCAACATAATTTTTTATTGGATGATTTAAATGCTGCAAACTTGTACATTAGATTTTTATATTTGGTCCTTGATTTTCATTTTGTTGAATTCCTGTGAAAACAGGTCTCCTCTTTTATTCATTTAACCGTTATTATTAAATTAACTGAATTCATTTTATCCGGAGACCATACAAACACACAAAATTGATACAAAATTGGATGGAACTACAACTAATAGGTGCAGTAGTGCGAGACTATAGTTATATACAGTGTGTCCTTAAAGAAAAATGTTATTTTACATTTCACAAAAAAAAATTCGTGATAAAATGATCTGCGTAAGAGATATTTCAAAGACCTCTATCAAGAACGTGTGTAATCATGATGAGTAATTAGCGCTTATTATAAACGGGATCTTGCGATGTTTCATATTTGCGCATCAATCTAACAATTGCGGACGTTTTTTATTGAAAATATTTTTATGTATAAATAGGTATTTTGTGAAATGTAAGATAACTTTTTTCTTTGAATAAAACTTGTTGGGACACACTGTATATCCATAAGATTTTCTTTATAATTATTTTTATTTATTAATTTTTTGTGTAGATTTTATTTATTATCAATTTAAGGGTACTTGGCATTTTAGTTACTATGCAAGTATAATGCATGTACCTATTTGCTCTTTATGTAAAATTAAAAATTCAGGTCCATATTTTCAAAAAAGTTCAATCAATCAATCATTTTTACTTTTCATGTAGACTACATAAGAGTATAGGAACGTCGCAGAAATAAATAAATACATAAATAAATAGATAACAAATAATACGTGCAATAACAGGAAGTTGAATGCAAGCATAAGAATTGCTGAGATATTCTTTAATACTGTAAAACAGGTATTCAACGAGGCACTTTTTTAGGGATCTTTTAAATACGCTATTTCCTAATTAAATCGAGAGAAGTATTAGAGGGTTCAGGGAGCAAGTAGGCTTTTGAGGACTCCTCACTTGGGTCAGGATGCATTTTGCTGATGTGCAGATAGACCGCTTTTATGGTACATTTGCTGGGAGATTTGGGTCCTCTTAGCGATCTTGAATTGCCTTTTGGGGTTGGGTGTTGAGGTGGTTTCGAATTCTTATGTGATTTATTTCACTTTTTGGCACAGATGTATACTTGCTACTAGTTGCATTAGAAATGTCAGGGTCAGATACCATAGTAGTGGTCTTCAATGAAATAACGAATATCTCCCCATAGTATTTTAATGAACGATTAGTACAAACGGAGAAATTTATCCGTTTCGGACCTCCACTGTGTCCATTCTCAAGTAAAACGCTTAAAGGGAAATTAACATTAAAAATTGTTAAATTAGGGATACAACCGCACTTACCGTTAAAGGGAACACATGTAGTAAAAATTTTTTGAATTATCTAAATTTGATTAAAAACTGACGGTTAATACGACTAATAATCAGAATTTAAATTTATACTTAAAATTCGCCATGGTGGTCTTATTAGTTGCAGAATTTTCGGTTTAATAATTTCAGAATAGGTTACTAAAAATTTGTCGTTCCTTTATTTTGTGACCAGCGGATATTCCTGACATCAGTTCATATTGAAAAACTATGTACATGGTACAAAGTACTATCAAAGTATGCTCTTTTGTCGCTAGTTAGGCCTGCGGAAGTCGAGGTTTACGGTCCAATTCAGTTCAAAATTTATTGAACGTGTGATCAAATTTTTGTTTCATATAATAACAGTTTAACACAACAACAGAATGGCACACTTTACTTTCCGAATTAGTTTATAGCGAAAACTTTCAAACTGCTGACATAGTAATTGCGACACACTGTAGTTTTTTTACGACTTGGCGTCCAAAACATTTCAAAAATGCTTTTGGTACTAAATTTGATACACCTACGTAATCCTAGGACTAGAGTCATCAGAGTCCATCGTTTCTTAAACAAAAAAAGGTTAAGAACCGCTGGACTAGACCGAACTGTTTTATGAATTATGTGAGATGTTTCGAAATTTTCGGAAAATATACTCGTTCAGTTAATAAACTACCTTTTATAAAGCAAACGGTATAAACCCATGATTGCCAAGATTTGCTTAATAAGGAATAGACTTTACCCAATATTTTACACAGGGTGCTCCGAAATTCATGTCAAATTTCGCAGTTTTGAAAACCTTAATCATTCGCTCAAATAACTTCAGTAATGAGATTGGGCGATAAGATTGTCCTAATTAGGATCTTTACAGGGTGTTGGAATTGAAAGCCACTTGCCAAGATATTCTAGTAATTCTTTTTCGATTCCTTCAATTGTCTGAAGCAACCTCTTCAGAAAATAGTAGCGCATAATGCTTCCAACGACAAAGCACAGGCAAATGCGGTTTTAGTGCCTACCACTGTCACAAGAACGCGTGTTAACGCTTTCGAGAATGGAGATTGGATGATACTGTTAATCTAAAAGACAGTAAACCATGCTATTCCATTAGAAATTCCTTTAGGATTTGACTCTTCTTAGTTTTTACATCCAATTACAGCTTAGGCGCTGAAGTAGGGAAGCAGTTTTAAATCCATATACACAGTTTTAAGCGGAATTTACTCTTTTGCAGAAACTTGGTAAAGTACTTTCTAAGTCTACCCTCACTTCATGCAAGTACAAAATCTTTGTTTATGTTTAATGTATATAGAAGAGACTACGTTTACATAACGCGTGCCTCTTACGGGGTTATTATTGACAAACACACAAGCACGTTCGTCTTAGATCAAAGTTCATATTAAATTTCCACTTCAAAGGAAAATTTAACCTCATTTTCTCTTGATAGGTAGCTATATTTTTAGTCTTTACTGAGCATATTACCTATTTATTCTTTGGTTATCTTCTTTTTCTATATTGTTCTTAAATTAAATTTTATATAACTGTAAACAACGAAAGTTTTTATTCTTTCACCCCTACCCACTTTGATTTGAACAAGGATAATGAATTTTTCAGCTTTCACAATGTACCTTTTACACGTGACCGCTTGAATCACTTAGCTGTATCAGGAGGTAGTTTTTGACGTTTATTTCACCCTTTCACATTTGGTCTTGGAGGTATCAAATTTTATCGGAGCCAACATTTAAAAAAGCTTTTTATGACGAAAAAGGATTCTAAGTAGCTTTGGCTCAAATAAATAAATATGTATTCTGAATTTTTTAAGATGTTTTATAGGGCTCCACCTTCGTTTTCTTCACCCTCGCCTTTTCCATCAAAATAAAGTATGCAACAATCAAAACAAAATTTTCCCAGTCCTTCTATGCTGTTCCTGGGGATAATCGTTGGATGTATTCATAATGACGCAATTTTAAAAACTAACTTTACTCATGAAAGCTAATTTTAAGATAAAATTGATGACCTTTTCTAAAAAAATGAAATTGGTGTATATTACCCGCTTACTACGGTTGCTGTTGATAGTTTGCAGTGTTCATTCTCTGCTTGTATTTTGGTGTTCATTGATCTTCTTTTTTTAGTTTTTCTTACATCTATAAGGGAAAGTAAGAAACCGAAAAGAATATTGGAGTCAACAGATTACCATTTAATCACTAAAGCGAATACCACCAAATTCCATATAATAGCTTAATACTAAATAATTCAGCGCATCTATACGTAAAGAAGTAAAAGATATTAAAAGGAAACTACAATAATCTAGCTACGTCAAAATTATAAATATAAGCAAATCGTACATCCACTGATCCAATTGAGATCATATAAGGGTAAACAAAGTCCCTAAGAGAAAATGCATTACATAATATGCACTTAGATAGGGCGAAAATGTTATCTCAAGGGCAATATTTTTACACAACATAACTTTTCATTTAGGAGACAATTTCCGCATTCAATCGAGTCACCTAACCTTAGATAGGTAGTAAACTTATTTTCCCCCTTTAAAACTTTTAGTAAAGTTTTAAGCCCCAAATTCCAGTTTGTCAGGACATCTAATACCGATTTTCTTCGACATTTAATTATGCGCTGTGAGTATCCTACATCAAATCCTAAGTAATTCATTTAACTAACGACTTTTTTATCACGTTTTGTTTTTAGAAGCGCTTTTTATAAAATTAATCGGCGAGGGATGATACCTACTTCCATTTCCCAGGCGCGCTCTACTTAGTTTTATGTTCTCGATCAATTTTAAACCGCTTATTCGCTTCTTTTTTGAATCGACAAAAAGCGCTAGAAGTTGGACTGGCTTTGTAATTTGATACATTAGTACAAAAAATGTTTAGCGTAACTTGAATTGGATCTAAGATATAATCTACGAGCGACAACGACAGGTTTTATCCGTACCAGAGATTTCGGGAGTGGCTGGGGTTTACCTAACCTAAATTAGTTACTGTAATCCATGTACCCAAGATACAGAAAGTAAATTTTGAAACCTGTATGGCGATGGAATAGTTTCTGCTATCTAGATCGCATGCACGCATACGAAATTTAAAATTTGCGACACGAAAAGATATACCTAGTGCAGACCATAACGTGAACTGAAACACTGAAACATGGCTGTTAAACCTAATTTGTCACTATGTGAATGTATGGAACGCCGTTTTAGTTTAAATTCCAAAATTTGACAATGTATCATTTTAAATATGACAGTCAGTCTTATGTCTCTACTAATCAAAATGGTGCATGAAGTAAATTGTTAAATATGAATGGAGTGCATTTGACAAAATATTTCAATAAACAAGCAATAACAAACAATTAAATTGAATTAAAGAAATATTTCAATTAATAAAACAATTTCGTTCAACAAACATATAAATTCATTCATTTTGTTGATTGAATTAGCTATTTATTTGATTTTACTTTCCTTCAAACATTGTTTTGACAATTCTCTTATTATATATCTATGCCAACTAAAGGTATAATGATTTGTAACATTCTCCCCCAGAAAAGATAATCAGAAATTATAAATGCAATATTAGAATTAAATTAAAACTAAAATTAGGTTAATAGACAACCTTATTCTGCATATCTAACGGGAGGTCGAATAACTCTACCTTAGCTAAACCATCTCTTTTTCATGTTTCAATATTCGTATATTACATTTATTGCGATCAATCTTAGATTTTGGGTCTTTTTTTAAAACAATTACATTTAATTCTAACGAATATATTTTTTGTACAGTCCTAATTATAATATCGTTTTTGCATTTTAACTTTGCCATCTTTGTTTGTAAATACCTGAATTATACGTGCGATTGGCCAATTTTGGCGTTTTTTATCCGAATCTTCACCTAATACCAATTCACCTACTTGTAAAGGTCGCGTAGTTTTGTGACTCTTCTTTATCAATAAAGTTAAATGTTCTTCGGTTAAACGCTTCTTAAATTCTTGGCGTAATTCACACTTGTTTTAACCAACATAAAACAACCATTAAATCAGAATAAAAATACGCCGGAAGATGTGCTCAATTTAAATCTCTAACAATATTATGATATAGACGACTTCCAATTAATGCTGCCAATAATTCCTTTCGCAAAACGATAATACGATCTGTAGGTGCAATTCTATTTTTCGGTTGAATGAATTGTACTTCAATTGTATTCAGATATTCAGAAAATTACATACTGCAAAAATTGATTTTGATGCATTTACAAATACATGTAATGATCGTTTAGCTTCTTTAGCTCTTGGGATACGACATCATATTAATTTTGGTGATTGTCGATACCACTATTGAAATTCAACAGTTTACTCAGACGGTAAAGGTTCGTCCCAAGAAAGTTTGGTTTTCCTAGCCTTTTGTAAGATTAATTTTATTATTATAAGTGAGAAATTATTATTAATGTTGCCCAAAACAGTCCACCGTAGCAGGGTTTCAATGGCAATGGGGCGAACAATGTATTTTGATGATGACCAGTGAAAATATTTCCTAAATAATCAGCCCCAATTAGAATATCTATGGTGCCAGTTACCGCGATATGTAACTGTTTCAACTATTTGATAGGTTGTTTGTTTTGGATATATGACTTTGGACGAGACCGAAAATTTTAAAAGTTCTAAACCAGCAACTTCATCACGTAAAAAATTGATGAAATCCGTTATCTTTGGTGTGCTTTGGGTTTCCATTGTGGATGATATGAGTGCAGGTTGTCGTTCCCAGTTCATAATGACATCTTTTGGAATGTCCTAAGATCGTTGTATATGAATGTAATAACTATAAGAAGGATTAAATTAGTATTTTGTTTGATTCAACTACTTCAAACATTATATATATATAAAAGGGTTGGTTAAAAACCAGGTACTAAACCAAAGTAAGACAAGTGCCACTTGCGTACATGTCATTGACGGATCATTAACGAGAATAAGTAATTAGCAAGAGAAAAGTCATGATCTACAATTATCTAAGCTCACTGTAAAACTAAACTACGTCATAAGAAGAATCTATAAACGTTTTGATAATGTTAAGTACACATATACCTACATAAACTTATCCATACATACCGATAATTTTGGAAGTTTACTGTCTCGTTCAAAGGAAAAGGGCGGACGGCGATGATGACCGTCAATTGCATACTATCTATGTATTTGAACTAGGTACTTCAATAGGCTGACGGCTTCTTTAATAGGGAAATAACATCACTCGTCTTAATTTTGTTTAGTACCAGGTATTTGACAAGCCCTACCTTATACGCTAATATAGCACTGAGTAATGTTTGTACGCTTTTGACACTACTCATTTAGCACTACACCTTAAGAAATCTAATTAAAAGTAAATCAAAAGTCAATTAACGTAATCGACAAAGTGTTTATGATCAGTGAAGTGGACACATGAAGTTGTTTGTGTAATTAAAACTCTATTTATAATATTTAGAAACCGTTCAAATGATGATAGATACCTTACCCCCTTTGCAGCAACCAAATATTAAATTCCGTGTTGCTACTGCGCAGTGGACTCTTTACCTTTGTGACTGCAATTCCATGCAGTCAGTGGACAAAAGTCTTTACCAAAAGTAAAAAAGTGACATATGTGTGTAGCTTGTTCGCTATGTTACTAGATTGAGACCGTTGACAATTATTCAGGCGAAATCTCCATATTCAATATTCATATAATATGAGTAATCGGGAATTTTCCTCTTTGGTACTCCGTAAGTAGCTGTTTTCTTCTATAGGAAAATTATCTACTTCTAACCGTTTTAAACATGTAGTACTGAAATTTTTTTTATGCCAGATTCCGAAATAATTGCCATGTTGCTTTTAAGGCTTTCTTAATGGACTTTACTTTCTACCAGGTTTAGGATTTTTGAAATGTTTCCCATGTGCAATTGAGTCGATAACCTTAGTCAGGTTTCGTCTGTGTATGGTCGTAATGATATTCATCACAAACATTTTGGGGACCATTTAGAAAATGCTTCACTCATTCTAAAAAATTCTCTTGTGTTCTAGAAAATTAATCCCACCCCCCTCTTCTTTGTCGATTTTTGGGCACGAAAACTCAGCTTCAGCTTGTAGTTTAAGAAGTTAAAAAATCAAAAACGAAATCAAATTCAAATTAAACGCTAGAGTAGTGATCTCTTATGAATGTTTCAGGCTTTATAAACGAATAATAAAATATTCATTAACATTACGAGCGTCTTTTTAGATTGATTAATTTGTGAAGAAGAGTTCGGAACTCGGTTCGGAACAAACTGACCGAGGACCTTCCCTACCGATTTAAAGTGAAGGACTTTTTTATTGAAGTTTTTGTGTACTCCCGAAGCGAAGCGTGTGCTAATATTGGATTTTGAAATTTTAATCTCAAAAATGAACGACGTAAACTTGTTATCTCACATATTTTTAGATGACTTTTGCTTGTAAACATGGAAACGGGAAGTTATTGCACCCTGGTTTCAGATTATTAATTTGAATCACTTTATCTGCGTACCAGCATTCCAGCCGGATCTATTTGCTGCGCAATACATTAACCCTAAAATGTGGACTGCGCGAACATTACAACCGAATTTATGGACTCTATCTAAAGTTCTTTCACTCTTGATTATTGTACGAATTACTAGTTCAGGCCACCCTTTCCGGTTGTCGTAAAATATCCCAGTAAATGGCAAAGTAAGGAAAGTGTAACAAATTTCTTTTGTCTGTTAGGGCTCGTTATTAATGAAGATCTCAATAATTCGCATAAAATAGAATTAATAAAGATGAGTGATTAAGAAGGTGTATTGGTAGGCACCGCTGCAATTAGAGTAGACTCCCCTTCTTATTACAGTATAAAATTATAATTATGAATTGATTTAATTAAGCCTCGACTGTTCAGGTAGTGTTAAGTAAGACGAATCGGTTTTAGCTAATAGCGGATTTTAATTATGAAAACGCCCCGTTTTTATGAAAGTCAATATCTCTTAGCGTTGTGTTACTTCATCTTATGATACAAGAAGTAGGTATTACAAAAACATTGTAAATGAGGTAAATTATAACAGAAATTAATTAACACCCTGCACACTGAAAGGGGAAATGAAATTCTTGGCATGATTATGTTTCCGACTTTAAACGAGGGTATTATTTGTTAGTGATAAATTATGACTTTAATAGTGTGGTTTTTAACAGTATTTTTTCCCTGCTTCGCATATAAAATGAAATGCTCCGATTTCATTGTAGTGGTACTTTATTTAAACTAAATCAGAAGCACATTTGACACTTTAAATACCTACTGTTCGAAACATTCAAAAAATCTTGAAACCAACTTCACGATTTTTAAGGGTTTCTTTTTCACTAATCTTCAGTGGTTCAAAGGAGTATTCATGGCCTCGAAGGACGCTGAACGTCTGGTGAAGATCGTAACCCCTGTAAGGTAATTTAGGATCTTGAACTGCTTTTCCTACATTCCTACAAAATCCTTCCATAACTTTATTAATTAAACAATTAGAACCCGTTACTTTCACCATTGGTAAAACAAGGAAAATCCTCTTCCACAAATCCTTTCGTAACTTTTATTTTTCAATTCAAGATTCAACTCTTTAAGTCAATTTTAAATTCGGAAATTAGTTGACACCTTGAAATCAGTTTAAGGCTCCCTAAACTTGTTCGTGATTTCAATCGCATAGAACAATCCTTTAAAAATTCTCTTCCTATAACGGCCCAAGGTGCACAGTAGATATTTTATACTCATTGCGTACAGTTAAAGTACCCACATTTAATTGTGGTTGTGTATTATCCTATTGAGTACTATGCTCTATTTATGTACTTCGTAAGATACTAGCACAAATTAGAGTAATATAACGCGTGTGTGGTTAATGGACTGTATTGCGGACAACGTCGGCAATAATATTCTCAGCCCTTACATAATGAAAGTTAAGACTAGAAGATTTTTTCTCCTCAATTTCATTTGGTACGACGCAAAACCCTGCTTTCAACTTCTCTAATCTGGCCATTAGATCGTTTCAATCGTGAAAACAATTCTAATCAATCATGAAGAAAGTAATACAACAAAAAAGCTCCCGATTACTTAATTATCTGCAAATCCATTACTACAATTTATTCATTGGCGTAAATAAATAAGTATAAGGTAAAATGTTTAAATATGTAAATGAACGTGGAAGTAATTTCCCTTCTACCATTCTGTGTTATTCCGAAAATGAATAATGTATAAAATGTAGTATCGGCTTATTAGGATAATTGAATTTCCTTGAACATCATCCACTCCATATACATATCCTTCTCGATGTTTGACAATTACTTTCGTATCGTTTTAATACAATTATGAGGGGATATTTTCAGTATCAGATTATAATGCGACATTTTCGAAAGATAACCTAATTATTTCCTTCATTGATGGTTTTTCACATTCGTCTCAAATTTCATCTGGAATTTTCCCTGTTTGGTGATTTAGACTTAATTGTATGGCGCAACCTTTTAGCAATATAAACAAGGCGCTTTCCTTAAACGTAAACGTGACAGTGAAGGAAAACATGAGGTAGCAGACAAACGTAAGATCCTTAAAATGTTTACTTAGCGCAATATAACGTTTCTGCAATGCAATTAATGGAGGTATAAAACCGCGACTAGTCTTACACTTAAAGGATTAGCAATTAGGTATAGACCGCCCTAGCTTGTACATTTACCAATAAATTACTCTTGTTGTGTAACCGTATTAATGCATTACTTACATGAATAACTGAACTGAGGTCGCTTTAATCAAGTCTAATTGTACTTGTTTTGTAGTCGTAGCTCTTTGCCTATCATTACCATCTAACACATATAGCTGGGTCCTTTGCATAGAACACTTGTCCAAAGGTTTTGCTATAGGTTGCTGTTTCATCAAATATGGTTCGTCCTGTCGGATATACACACAAATGGTGTATTGTTATGGGGACGATGGATCCAGTTAATAATTGCTATCCGATTCTACTTAATTTGATCAATGCAGCCCGAAAGCTTTTATCAATATTGTGCTTGTCAATGGTATTTTAATTTAAAATGTAGGAGTAAATTAATCTCGTATTCTCTGCAATATCATTTGTACGTGCAGCAGAATACCGGACATATCGTTCAAAGGGTAGGTACCTATATTGTTTTTGTTACTTTGGGTAACGTAATTGATTTTGTGGCCATAGCAATAAAGACATTGTTCCTATTATTACTAATCCATTCCATTAACAAGTCACTTCCGACATTTTTGGAATAGCGAAACTAAAGTAATCGTTCTCGTAGTGGTAGCAACTGGACTTTTTTTTAAATGAAACTCCAACAGGAAATCCTTCATCAATTTTGGTATACAGACTTTTCCTAAAAATTCAGTTTTGTTTAGTTCTCGGCATCGTAAACCTTCAGTTCGGTTCGTGTTTTCTGCGTAAGAAGGGTAACAAATAATTACTCCTCTTTCGTCCAATCAAGGGTTGCGTTCTATTAATTATTTCTTTTACGCCGCAGAACTTCATTCTTGTTACGCAAAAGCGAAAAGTGCAATAAGGCAATTGGCTGACACGCCATTATTTTAAATGTATTGCCCTAATTTTTATTTACGCAAACTTTGGAACAATTGACACCATAAACTTATAAATCGAACGGTTTTTGAATTGAGTTTTTTCGAAATTTGGGGAAAATCTGTTTGTTCACCTAGTAAATTTTCATTTCCCTAATATATGGAAGTGTTTTAGAACGTGTGAGTCAATCAGATTTCTTGGCATTGTTATTGATTATAAACTCAGTTTTATACCACACCTAAACTCAGTTGTAGCAAAATGTGCTACTAGATCCAACATTCTAAAATTTCTGTGTGGCGTCAAATGGGGTTCTCATCCAAGCACTCTATTAATCTTATATAAAAGTTTTGTTCGTTCTATTATTGACTACTGTAGTTTTGTTTATTTCCCGACAGCCACTATTCATGTTGAAAAATTGGAAAAAGTCCAAATTGCTTGCCTAAGGACTGCCTTAGGCCTCAGGAGAACAACTCCAAATAATGTCGTACTTGCGGAATCCAAACTGCAGTCAATTCAAGAACGCTCAAAAAGTTTGGGTAAATGCTATTTCACCAAAATTCTGTCCAATTCTATCTTACCTTCCTTTCAAACTATCCAGTCCATTATTCACAATAAAAATGGCAATAGAAACACAATTAAATTAAATGAGAAACCTAATCTCTTAAAACAGTGCATACTGGATGTTACTGATCTTAATATAAAAGCGCACAAGAACTATAACATTTATTGTTTTGATTACAATGTCCTTAAAACAAGCCTAAATGTTAATTACGACCTAGGCAAGCACATGAAAATAGCTAAAGATCCAAATACAATCTTAAATGCGTTTCTCAGGGAAAACAACTCCCACGTAGTGTTCACAGATGGCAGTAAAACAAATGACCAAAGCAGTCATGTAGGTTCTGCTTGCTTTTATGTCAATACAAATAAGAAATCTGGTCAAGCCCTACCAAAAGATACGTCAATTTTTACTGCAGAATGTTTTGCCATTGGAAAAGCTTTAGAATCAGTTAGAAATAGTCAAGTTGCCAATTTCGCGATAGTATCTGACTCTCTAAGTGCGCTCCAATGTCTAGGATCAGCCAAAGTTAGTATAAATTTAAATTTTTATATTCTCAAAATAAAATACGAATATAACAAAATTATGGCAAAAGATCCAAGCAAGAATATAGTCTTCGTATGGTGTCCATCTCATATTGGCATATTGGGAAATGAGGCTGTCGATGAATTAGCAAAATCTTACACAAGTAAAACCCCTACTCCTAACTTTATAATTCCTTTCACTGATTTTTCGCAGAAAATTAAAAAAACTTCATATATTAATACTAATGATTACTGCTTAGAACAATCCATCTATAAAGGTTCCAAATATTTCAAAATTTTTTACAATGACTCGCCTAAAACTTGGTTCCACAAATCTAGAGTAAATCGTAATATTACAGTATCAATAATTAGATGCAGAGCGGATCACTACAATCTCGCTACCTCTTTGTTCAGGGTCAATATCGTAGATGATCCAATATGTGCTGCGTGCGGTGATTATAATGAGGACCTAAATCATGTTTTATGGCAATGTGATATGTACAACGATCAAAGATTAAATTTAATTAAGAATATTTGCAGAGGAAAGACGTTATTACCGCTACACGTAGACTACCTATTGTTTTATCCCAACTCTACTGCTTGTGAACACATTGTTAAATTCTTAGATGCGATCGGTCGACCAATTTAGTTATATATATCTACTAAGGAAATAATATGTAAATATTATTCTATGTATATGTAGTTTATCTTTAATAAAGGATAGCTGATATAAGGCTCCTACAAGCCTTGAAAAGCTCAAATAAAAAAAAAAAAAAAAGAATTGTTATATTGGAAACAATGGGTATAAACAAGCAAGGTAGTTAAACGAATTGAAATTTTACCCTATGAACAATTACCAGATTGAGTGGTAGAATGGCGATCAAAATTTAAAGGGACATCACGTCACTATTTTTGATTTTGGAAGGATTTTTGAAATTCAAGTCAACGGAAGCATGTGAACAGGGCGCTAAAGTAATTTTGAAAAATTTTGAAGAACTTGAAAACCTTTTATGCTGGGTATAGGGAAATGTGGTATCAAACGACGTAGATTTTCCTGTATATTCCGCAAATAGATATTTAGAAATAGATTTTTAAGATATTTATATTTTTTAAGATATTTATATTTTAAAACACACACGTATCTGACGTCAAGTAGTGCGATGTTAGCAATGTTTGATTTAAAAAGTTTGAATACCAGGAGAAAATACTACAGCTAACTTTCCTTTATAAGCTTCTTCGAGGTTTCACAGATGATAGTGGATTGCTCAGTCAAATTGGATTTATCACCCATTCATACTCCAGTCGGTCGAGATCATTATTTCATATCCCATACGCTCGTACAAATGTCCTCAAACATTCACCATTAATTAGTATGTTGCGCACATATAATGAATTACCACCACAGTTGGATATATTTGGAGACTGCCTTCACGAATTTAAAAAGAAATGCTATCTGCACGTACTGTAAAGAATCTTATAACATTTTGTAACCCGTGTGATTCGTGATTTCCCTGCTCCAATCATGTAACTCGTTAGTTTTGGCAGTCATACAGAATGCTTTTTTGTTTAAGTTTTTGTTTAAGTTTCAAATATTGTTAGCCGTGATCGTTATAACTATAAAGGCATCTAATTTATATTTTATTCCTAGTGCCTTTTTGTTTTTTTGTGTTCTCTGTAGCTAGTAACTACTTAATTACTAATTATTATTTTATTTCTTGTGTACTTTGTTATATTTGAGTTATATTTCATTTACTCACTTAAATGTGAATGTATGTACTGCTCAACTGTAATTGGGGTAAAACCTGTAGTTGAGCAAGCAAATTTCATCAATAAATCAATAAATCAAATAGGATCAAATATAGGGTGTTCTATTTAAAATAAGAAAGCTGCTATCCACATCCGGTAAAACCGGAAGTGAAACGATGATAATAATATTTTCAAATTTCAATTATTAATAGGAGTTTAAACAGTTTTAGGTAACGGTTTGCGTGAAACAGCCTGTATATATAAAACAGAATTCAAACTTTATTACCAAAATGTCTGGTATATACATCGTCAATGATTGACTGTCGATGGTGGCATTAAATTTATATTATTCAAAATCAAAAGAATGAAATTTGCGTGGACACCACCTCGAGGCGCCATCAGTTATTATTTCAAACCCGAGATGAAACCCATAACGTATGATGTTCAAATATTAATTAATTAAAAAAGCAACCGAGAAGTCAAATGATTCTGAGATCATAGCCGACGCACGCGGCATTTATTATCCTTGTAATTAGCCAGCAGCTTAAAAGCGCGTGCAGGCTAATTAAAGGTATACATACTAAACAGTTTTTCACGCCAGATAGGTCGCAGATAATTATTTCCCAGGGATATTACGGAATAATTCATATATGTCGCTCCCAGACCTTAGGTCAAATTTTTCGTTTGACTTGCAAATAGCGTACAGTACAAAAGGGTTTGGTAGTTCCCTTCAAGTGCGAAATTGTAAACGACAATGGTCGTAATTAAAATTCCTCTTTTTAGGACCTTCGCTACAAATAACCTTAAACGGAAACGTATATTCCAATTAATTGGTATAGAAAAGCAATTAGGTGGTATATAGGAGCATACCCTTTTAAATTGTTTTAGATTGACGTTCTAATTAAAATTGTTAATTGAAACAGTAGGATATCCTCCGAAACGAAATTTATTGGGGTGTAAGAAATCATGCCCGTCGATCTAGAGCGCCGCATTAAAAGTAGAAGGTTCAATGTCAGGTAAGAAAGTATATACGTATGTGACATCAAAGTGAATATTTTCGCCCTTGGCACAATGCAAATTTATGAAAATGAAGCGTTGGTTGTTTGCGGTGTATATTATGTTTAGGACTGCAGGCTGCCGAGTAATTTGCTGCTTACTTACTTTAGCGGAAAGTATCTTCCTATTCAAAAACTCTTCCACACTGTTAAAATTGGCTGCCAATGGCGTATAAATTGTCATTTATATACAATTACATATACGTATGTTATGTTTACATTTCGCCAACAACGATGGTGTCAAAAGTCAACGGCGTTTGCAGAATTTAAAGGCGATTTCATTTACACGAAGTAACTTATAGGATCGGAAAACTAATTAAAAGACTGAAGGCTGAGTAGTTTGAAACTTTGCGCTTTTACCTTTTAGCCAAAGATTACGCGGCTTTAAACTTACTAATGCAAACGTGAAATCGACATCTATATTACCATGCTCGGGTTCGAAATTCAAAATATACTTCCATTAGGAAGTCAGGTAATTCAGGTCCGAAATTGGTGTATGTTGGCGATTTTAAATGTATTGGCCTAATTAGATTATTAGATCTGTATTAGGTCTTTTGTGTTTGATAGCCGAAACACAATTAAAAATCTTGCTTTTCTTCAAATGTATGTGTTTTGGTGTTATTGCTACTTCTGTGCTAATGCTGTGCCATTTATTTCCGATGTTTATAAATATTGTGTTCCGGATACAGGCCGAGTGGTTTTAAATGGTAACATTCATAATAAAGCTAAACAATAGGACCCATCTGTTGTTGACGAGTAAAACGTTCGGAGATGTTGCTCATATAATTTAAATGTTAGCCAAGCTTCTACAAATAGCGTAAAAACTAGTATAGTCAGTTTTGAATTATCCAATTGCCCTCTACTTCCTACTACTCATAAAATCGAAAATAACAAACTTGACCCGTTTCCTAAACCCACTTTAATTATCCATTCAATTTACTATATTTTTTCCTTATGTGTCTTGGAATCATCCCCCGATCGAGGCATGATTTCATATACACACTATTCAACATTCTTTAAGTAATGATAAGTGGTGCTTATGTACTTTAGGGACTAGTAGAGAATTGATAAACAAAACTAGCACAAAAAACTTACGATATCTACCCTTGCTGAAATTCTGGTGAAAATCAAGGTCGGAGTCCATAACAAGAGCGACTAGTTCACATCGGATGGAATAATAAAAGATTTAAAAGTAAAATGGCACGTTGAGTGAGAAAGTACTAGACGTCAACAACTGAGTCATCTTTAAAAAAAGCAGTTGAAGTTTCTAAAAACGATGTCATTGCTGTAAAACTATCAGAACAGAATGCATTAGTCCAGGGGATGCCTACGCTGTCGACATATGCTATCATAAGAATTGTTGGACCGGAAACATCGTTAACGTTTTGAGGGAAAATTAAAACATACCTTTACTAAGAAAAACACTTCTAGCTTTTTGACCAGTGACGAGGTTCATTCAGATTCTAAAAATACAGTAGCTTATACGATAAAAACTCCCTTTGTGTTTGCTCTTGCATCCAATTTACAAATGTTCGCTCTTTTTACAGAAAACTCCTGAAGAACGCTTCTCATTGGTCAATCAGTTTAATATGTGCAAAAATTGTTTAAGTCTTCTTCATAAAACTGCCAATCAAATGACAAATGGTACACTTGTAGGGCCAATCATCGTACCGTATTGCACTTAGGGAACCGAACACAATTGCCCCTTGTCCAATCTGGGAAGTGGGAAGAGCAGAATGCGGCATTGCAGTCTTGAACGTTGCGAATCTTTCTTTTTTTTTGTTTAATAATAAAAGACAATGTTATTATTACCACTGAATTCACTCAACGGTATTATTCAAATGGCATTGCCAAAATTTATCTACATTTCTCGTATATAAATTAAAAGCGTTCCAATAGTTGAATTGAACGGGTCTCGGTAAACAACTAAGGGTGATTTTATATCGTAGGCGTTATAGATGGATGGTCATCAAGCGTAAATCGTGTCAATTAATGTAGCAGAACTTTGCGTAGGTTTGCTTTTTTCCTGCTTTTATTATACAGTGTATGAGGTGTGTGTTACTCGATTGTATCTTATGGTGAAGGGATGTTTGCTTAACCTTTGAATATAATTATATTCAAAGGCTTAACGAAGGATGCCAAGCGGAAAATCAATCAAGCACACGCTAACCACATCAATTCTGTGTCAAGTGCGTTATTGATTGATTGAAATAAGAGGGCGCGCAATTTTTTTATAACGTCGACCCGATCTGCATATCATGTTTACTTTTTGTGACACGATGTTAGCTATTAAATTAAGTGATAGTTTTAGTGGCAACAAACCCGCTAGCTCGCGGTGGGTTATTGATTGGACGGAATGTCAAATCAGAATTCAGCTTAGCGCTCATTTTATATTGTCACGATTCTCTACCCATATAATATCATTTTTGAGGGAAGGTCTCGCACAAAAAAAGGCAAATGAAAATTTTATGTCCTTGCGGATTCAAATTTTCGTAATAAAAAGTTTAATTTTTCGCATAGAGGTATAGCAAAACCTTTCGGAAAGAATGAATGGTACCTATAAAAAGGTACAGAATCGCGAAAACAGAAATTAAAAAAGGGATGAACGTAGTTATGATTATTGCGAATGAACTTTATATGCAAAAGGAATAACTTGCCCGGGATACACAAACGATCCTTTCACCCTATACCAACACCAGTGGCGTTAGAATCCTGACCTGACTTCAACGTTCGCAAAATGCGATTTTCACAAGCTGTATAAAGCTCAGGAGGAAAGTTGTTCCCCCATATTTCGCTATAGATACAATTCACGGCATTGTGAACGTTCAAGGGTTTGATGTTATTTATTCCGTCGTCAATATAGGAAATTGAGGAAAATTGGAACTAGTATTCCTTCTTCTTACACTTAATTGAATATAATGATTGAATATGCTCTTTTAAGTTTAAAGCATAATCGATCGGCATTCTCAATGAAACTGCGTCTTCTGAGGTCGAATCTTATTTTTCGTCCAATTTAATTTGCTGCGTATTTCGACGAGCGTATACATGCACAGATGTAAGTAAATCAATGCCTTGATTACGTTTATGCTGGCAGAATTCCATTTTGGCGCTATAATAAAAAGAAACATATTAGAATGGGCGCCATTCCTATATTGCGAATCCGTTTCTCTATAGTCTAAACGTTGCCCGTTGTTGTCTTAAAACTATAATTTTGCATCTTGCCAATTTCAGGAGTTTTTATCTTAGGATTTGAAGTCAATGTTTTAATAGCACAGTGAAAAGGTGATACCATTTCAGTGTTCAGATTTCGTAGAATTTCTTTATTTTTCTCTGGTATTTACCGCGCTAAGCTTTACGGTAGTGTAGTTTCAGTCTTAAGCTTGACTGTTCTTCAACTTCTGGACTCACAAAACTTATAAATTAGCGTAAGGCTTACGTACGCGATTCTACTTAGTCTTTAGTACATAAGTTCTTTAATTCGAAGTTACACAAAGACAGGGAAAATGAAAGCGTCGTCGATCAACGTGCTGTGTTCATTAATTCGCATTTGTGGAACAGAACTGTTTACACATTTCACTTAAAAGCAAAACATGAATGGGGAGAGCTTTTCAATCTTGGATGACAATTAGCGTACAACGCCTTCCATAACGTTCAACGATTATGCGTGTTATTTTGATATTGAAGTATTCGTAATCTTGACAGCGTTACCTACATTCAAAGGGTCAACTGCTTCAGAGTAAAGTAAGGGTAAATTTACCTAAGTAACACTCACACAACATACCAAAGGCATTAGCTGTTAATACTTACAAGTGTTTAAGATAAACATTATGAAATTGTGTAACTCATAACTTGGAGTATCCACTTTCAAAGGATCATTGGTGTAATATAATTCTGTGTGCGACATCACGATCTATCCGGGGTATTTCAGTTTCCGGTATCACGTCCGGTTAAACCGGAAATCGATGCCTAAGGCTCAATTTTCTGTACGACATAAGATATGCATATGGTTGATATATACCAAAAATGGAGAAGATTCACGACTTAGAAAACTTATGAAATATAGCATTCCGTGTGCTGTCAGGATGCGCTATGTCTGTTGTGTTACACAAAAACGACCTTTCGATATCAGTTTTTTTAAATATTGAATCTCCATTTTTTGTATATCAACCATTATGCATAATTTA
Source organism: Photinus pyralis (assembly GCF_008802855.1). Lineage (NCBI taxonomy): Eukaryota > Metazoa > Arthropoda > Insecta > Coleoptera > Lampyridae > Photinus > Photinus pyralis. The sequence continues at coordinate 20,364,285 of NW_022170738.1, read as the reverse complement.
TATTGTGGTACAGCAAATTGATTACTCACACTCATATTAATTTGTTGTATGTGCCGTTTCATTACTAAACACTAAATTGCTCAAATTCCTACAAGAAAATTTTTATTGATCTCTTATAAAATTTAATGTAATTTGGATGTAATATCTTAAACGATTCGGAAATTGTTTATTGGTACATAATGAAAATTGCTTTGTTTTGGATTCCAGTTTTTCTGTAATAAAACCGGCACAATTTTTGTAGACAGAAAAATGTCTTTCGAATACCCTAATAAAAATGCTAGGTTTGCTTTTTGGAAAAAAAAGTTCCATGAAGGAATCTTCTTGTAATCTTCTTATATTGTATAGAGTCCTCTTAGGCTATTATTGTAAAAATCTTTACTTATAAAATCTTTAAAACCTTAGATCTCTTAGAACTCCCTAGAATCTTATAGTTTCTACAGAATATTTGGAACCTTTAGAATCTTCGTACCATTAGATTCCTTGGTATTGTCATAGAATCTTAGAACAAACCTGCTTGGAGTCGTGTTGTAAGCTTCCCTCCTCAGAGGTTTAGTAGAATCTTTTTGGGATTACTTGAGGATTTTCTTGTAATCTCGGAAAGTATTTGTTGAATTGTCCGAGGGCGTTAAATTATTCAGAATCTATATCTCAGAGGGTACTAGAACCCGGCTTAGAATTAGAGGTTTGTAAGATTTTCCAACGGCTATCCTGGAACCTTCATCGAATCTTCTTACCATCTGAAGACTCCCTGTTCAAATATTTTTAGAATCTTTAGATTAGAAGAGTGCAGAACTGTTGTATAAGGTATGTGTCAGGCAAGGCATTAGAAAATATGACCGTGTTTTACAGAATAACGCGTATTCCTAAATACTCTAAATTGAAACTCGTGTGGAGATCTTCATGATCGTAGATTAATAAATATTATGGACATCCAAATATCTGCACACAGTACTGTGTGTTACAAAGCTTCCTTTACTTAACTGTCCGCTTTTTTGTACAACAAGGTTCCACATGTTTGTCGGTGGTTACCTCTGTAACCATTTAAATGGAAAATTAAAATTTGTTTGGCACAAGATGCCTGTTTAAATAGTTAAACGGTGCTTCTCGGTTAATACTAAAAACCCTCGTTTTTCTCTGTAACACGAATTTTCTTACATTGTATTTAATAAAAATTTAGCGGTGCTAAATCTTGGTTTAATACGACCGGCAGAAGGTTAAGTCCTCCCCCAATTGAGTAAAACTGAGTGGTTTAAAATAAGTCATTTTTTTTTCAGATCTAAATTTTTTTTACATGGTAGGACAAGTTAAAGACCTAAAGGGTTATATTGCTTTAAAAATCAGTAATGTCACATCTTTTGTTGTAGTGTCCCAATCATTAATTACAGTAATATTAATAATTAATAAAGTTTGCGTTACGGTACCCGCGGACAAAAAACCTGTGTGCGACTGACAAAAAAAGCAATGGAAAAGAAACACTGTTTTTTTGTAGCAAACTTCATCATTTGCCCCTTCGCCAGTACAATGTTATATACTGAAATTATGTTCAAATCGTTACATCTCAATTGCCTTTAGCTATAATTTAATGCATTTCATAATTAAACTGCATCGATTGCGTTAGGCGAAATAGCACACAATAGAAGTAACTACAAATAAATAATATGAGCTAATCGCAATTTATCGGCAATTAATTCCTATGTGGTTAAATAGTGTATGCCCTTTCAGTAATATACAGTTATTAGATATATTCAAAAGTACAATATGCCAATCGCCCTTGCGGGTCTTTTTACGCTACAGATCAGTTTGTCCACGTGAATCCTTCCTGGAAGATTCTAGTAATTTGTTTTTTCACATTTTTGATTCTAATATTGCTGAAGAGCTATTCTTCAAAGGATCTAGTAACTCTGGATAAAATTATGCCGATAAATTTGGAATACCTCAAATCAAGTGGAGAATTTTGGGAATTAATAATAATAAAGGGCCTTATTTACATCAAGTGCAGCTTGAAAGAATATTCAAGGCTGTTCTACCACTTAACCTAGAAAAAGAGAACAATGTACTAATATAAAATGGCTACATATTTTCATTATGAATAAAATAAAATTTGACACGTCTTAAACTCTCAATTCATAAGTATAGACGTCTTTCCTTAATTTTATATGGGAATGTAAAAATGCAGATAATCAAAAATGAGGTATATACAATTTACATGCCTAATCTTTATTTTCCAAAAATGACTCACTAAAAGCAAATATATCACACACATTCTGTAGAACCATTTCCCTTACTTGAATAAAGTGATCCAACAAAGAACGCACGTGTAAATGAGCTATTTAGATACGCCAAAACTAAAGTAACTCAAAATTCAATGTAACTTAAAATAAATCTGCTCTGGTTTCAATTGTGAAGATGTCATCAGAAGAAACTTTTTTCTTCCTGTTTATTAGTTTATTTATTTTGAAGATGTAGGTTTTGCGAAGTTGTTTTCAGGTTCTCGTCTAGTCTGATCTGTTAATATGTAGCTGCGCTTTTCTGTAGTATAGGAGGTGTAGCTGCACATTTTTTGTGAGACTATGTGTTGTTTAGATATTTCAATCGCGTTTTATAAAATAATGGTCGTATAACGTGACCGATTGAGGAGCTTGCATACTAGTGATATGTATGGTTTTAGGTGCGTTATTGCAGATACCGGATTTAAACCAACACCTTTGAATTTGTCTATTATGACAGCATGTGGGATTATTTGAGAAACATTTGATAGGATGACTCTCTTTAGAAGCAGTAACTAATAACCTCCTTATACTAGTCATATTTGAATGCAACCTCGATATTCATTAAGTTATCCACAATGCTAGTAGTTTTCAGGTGTAAGCATATACGATTATTTGCTACTCTCGATGTATGTGTTGGTTCTATGAGCTTCCCTATAACTCGCATAGTGTTCTAGTTTGTAGTCATCAATTGTATAGATAATGATGGCAGTGGTCAACGTAGTGGCCATTTTAGTGTCCTTTTAACTTTTAATAAAATAAAAATCTTACCTTAATTTAGTTGAGATTTCCAGATGACAGCTGTCATTAGGATCTGCACAGAAATCCAATGTAGCAAAAATGTCTTCTGGTTGAACACTTCTCACACTATTACAAAGAGCAAACACCCTTTGTAACATTTTGACTACTGATGACTTATTTACTCGTGCTTTACAGATACGATTTATTTATATAGGCTTTCCAAACTAAATCTCGCGGTTTTTCATAAGATGATTTTAAATTCGCCCTGAAATGGATTATACAAATACTCTACAAATGTTCTCTCCACCGACGAGCTATTTTGGGAAGATTTACACCAAGGTTCAATCACAATACAAGGCATTTTACTTTACGCTTTATTTGAAAAGTATTTGACTTTATTATGTACGAAACTCGTTAGAGCCACAACGTTTTTCCTCATTATTTCCGAGTAAAACGGTCCGCCCCACAATCAAACGTCGCTTCACAATACGTTTTGTGACAAACTTTTCGTATCGTTAAAATAGATTTTTACGATATAAATTTGTCACTTTGTTACTTTCTAGTTAATTTTAAATTCAACTCACGCTTTTAATAAAGGTGTAAAAATATAATGTTTTCTATTTCGGGAAATGGGGCTTCTCGAAAACCCTTATAACTACGATAGTATAACGTTTCAGGGATTTTACCTGTAATAACCTTTGATGTTTATAAATACATAGGTACTGATATTTTCCGGAGCCGAGTTGCCATTATTATTTTTTTTTAGAAGTAATGGCACATTTTTCCAATAGCTAATAGGCGAGTTGCCGTTAATATACGAACTCATCCCTTAAATATAAGTTTTATTTGGCGCTCCTCAGATACAATTCGCTTCGTCCTCGCTATTAAAATGGTGATGAATTGATTAAAAGATAGATCCTGAAGAAAATGCCGACAAAAAAAAAGTGATTTCCTCATAACGTAATTCAAAGATACGCTCTTCGTTATGGCCCTACCCATAAAGAACAAAGCCTATAGGATGTTTAAATTTCTAAAGTAAAAGCAAAGGTTTCCACCCACCGACAATTTCACGGATTAGAAAATTCAAAAAGTGCTTTGCGTATTCCTTACTGATCTAAAAACCAACGACCCCCTCGCGTCAACATCTTCCATGCCATCGTGGAAAAAGTATTACAATGCGCAGGGACGGACTGGGTTTCAAATCAAAAGAAGACGATGTTTTTTAAAACTAGGACGTAGGATACCATAAAAGTCAGATTTTTTTAAATTTCGACAAGGTGCTTCAGCTGCTAGGGCTATTATCACTGAAGTGATGTAAATATTGTTACAATAGATAAAATGCCAGTAATTCTTAAGTAAGGTATTAGGTTATTGAATATATCTGGTAGATTATTTGAGAGGTTTACTGTTTATTCTTGTTGGTTCGTATTTTTTATAGTTGAGGATGATGTGGGAGACGGTTGTTCTTGTATTTCAGGCTTCACAATGGGGTTTATTCGATACTCAATTGGCTAGAGGCGGTATTGTTGTTTGCTAATCTCTTCTCTGCGGACACGGGTAGGGGAACGTTATTTTTGCAGGTTGTGGAGATGTGCCCAAACTGCCCACAATTTTGACATCGTGCTACATGGTAGTACTTGTTTGTTTAAATTTAGTTTCACGAAGTGAAGCAAGGATGTGAGCTTGAGTTGAATTGTTTGAGTGAGTGTCTTCTCTAATACTTCGTTTGGGGATTATAGGTGGTACATGTGATAGTATTAATTATTCTCGATGGGGGTTATTAATGCCGGCAAATGAATGGTTGTTTGGTTTAACAAAGAGGCTACTAATTCTTTTGTTGCAAGATATATGGATACACGTTGGTTAGAGATTTTGAAAGCTGCTACGATATTCCTAGGGCCGACAATGTTTCCTATTGTGTATAGAGTGGGTGCCTTAAGAATCAATTACTATATACTTTCTGTGTTGTAAATACCACCATATGACCTGTACCATTGAAATGTATTACCGCAAAATTTACAACCCCCGCAATCGTACGTAGGAAAGAGCGAATTTTTTAAAAAATTACGAAATTTCAAAACGGGAAGGGCTTTCACTTATAAGTAGCAATTGGGGGGTTGCTTGTAAATCCTCTTGATATAATCGATCAAGGAAATAAAAATATTGAACCCACAAAAAATTGACAACCCCCTCAATCGAACATTGCTACGTATAAGAGGGAATTTTCTTAAAAATAACGAATTTTAATAAGATCGGATTTTACTTTTATTTGGCAATTTAAGGGTTACTTGTAACGAAATAAATATATTTGACCTACCGCAAAATTTACAACCCCCACAATCGAATACTGATACGTGAACACGGGCGAATTTTCTTAAAACTAAGAATTTCTGAAACGGGATGAGATTTTACTTATAATTAGCAACTGAAGGGTTGTTTGTAAATCCTTTTGATATAATCGATCAAGAAAATAAAAATATTGAACCCACAACAGAATTTATAACCCCCTCAATCAAACTCTGCTACGTAGGTAAGAGCGAATTTTCTTAAAATTACGAATTTTTAATGCGGATCGGATTTTACTTTTAATGGCAATTGAAGGGTTGCTTGTAACGAAATAAATATATTTGACCTACCGCAAAAATTTGCAACCCCCCACAATCAAATACTGTTACGTACACGGGCGGACTGGGTACTTACGGGCCAGGTGGAATTGCATAGGTTACGGGCCATTAAAGTATTAGTGTAATGAAGATGGGGGGGGGGGGGGGGCTCTGCGGTGCACCACAAAAACATTTCAAAATCAATATATTTTTTTTTTATTGCAGCTGATGATTAAAAGTAACAAAATATACAAACGAGGCGAGTCGCCTATAATTGTGTTTCAGCACTTGCAAAATACGAGAAAAAATGATACATTCATTGTAAAACACTTAAATAAAAACAAAATTTTTTAATGAACAACCTAACATCAACCCCAATGACAGAAACGTGTTAGTAATTTATTAATAGCGCAAGAAACTAAATACAGCACATATTATAAATTTCCAACGGGCCAGTATGACCTACAGGCCAGGTGGCAATCGCCACCCGCCCCCCCGGGCCAGTGCGCCCCTGGTTACGTAAATACATCCGAATTTTCTTTAAAAATTAAGAATTTCTAAAGCGGGACAGGATTTTACTTATAATTGGCAACTGAAGGGTTGTTTGTAGACCTTCTTAATATAATTGATCAAGGAAATAAAAATATTTGACGTATAACGTAGGTAAGAGCGAATTTTCTTAAAAATTACGAATTTTTAAAACTGGATGGGATTTTACTTATAATTGGTAATTTAAGGGTTGCCTGTAGATTTATTAATCATAATCAATCAACGAAATAAATATATTTGACCTACCGCAAAATTGACACCCCGCGCAATCGAATACTGCTACATGAATACGAGCGAATTTTCTTAAAAAGTAAGAATTTCTAAAACAAGATTGGATTTTACTTATAATTGGCAACTGAAGGGTTGCTTGTAAATCCTCTTGATATAATCGATCAAGGAAATAAAAATATTGAACCCGCAACAAAATTTACAACCCCCTCAAATCTCAATCATATATTGTTAAGTAGGTAAGGGCGAATTTTCTTAAAAATTACGAATTTTTCAAACGGGATGGGATTTTACTTATAATTGGCAATTTAAGGGTTGCTTGTAGATGTATTAATCATAATCGATCAAGGAAATATTTGACGTACAACGAAATTTACAACCCCCTCAATCGAATACTGCTACTTAGGAAAGAGCGAATTTTGTTAAAAATTACGAATTTTTAAAGCGGGATGGGATTTTACTTGTGATTGGAAACAGAAGGGTTGTGTGTAGATCCTCTTATTATAATGGATCAAGGAAATAAAAATATTGGACCCACAACAAAATTTACAACCCCCTTAATTGAATACTGCTACGTAGGTAAGAGCGAATTTTCTTAAAAATAAACGGGATGGGATAATTGGCAACTAAAGGGTTGTTTGTAGATCCTCTTAATATAATCGATCAAGGAAATAAAAATATTGCACCGACAACAAAATTTACAACCCCTTCAATCGTATATTGGCTACGTAGAAAAAAACGAATTTTCTTAAAAAATACTGATTTCTAAAACGGGACAGTAAATAAAGACCGATTAGGTCGCAGTTGTCAGCAACAATTCTGTTTCTACGCCCTTCCTCGTATGTTGTCTTATGGAACTGCGTGTAAAAAATAAAGGGTTTGCCTATGTGGTTGGGTTACTTGGGTATGTCCCGGTGACGCACCCATAGAATAAACCAAATATATTTGTTGTAGTTCCTGAGAACACTTTTATAGAAGAAACGCAAATTTTACGACTTTGGAAACGATCTATTCTGAACATTCAGTTTATAAAAAAAATACTTTTCTCTCAAAAGACCCAAATTGTGTGTTTCTTCTCTAATTTTTTCCAGATGCGTTGAAGGTTGGAAACACTTAGGTTTTTGAGTTAATTTTTTTTTGTAACAAGGGTGTAAAATTTTTACAGCAAGCTCTAAACGTGAGTATGAAAAAGAAAAAGAATTTCTGGAAGTTTGCTGTATAGATACTATTTATGTACCTAAGATCAAAATTGGCCAGTTTTCATCCAAAGGTTCAAGAGCGCTTGCATTAAAAAAATGATTGTATAATTATTATCTTGGAGGATGACGGGTAATTATCGTCGATCCATTAATGACAAGTACTGTCCGTGTAGAATTAGGACAATGACGTTAAATCTAAGGTATAAGGAGACTTCGTGTCAAATCTTCAGGCTACTTAATTATCCGCTTATCAATAGACGCATTTTTTAATTACATATTAATTCGATTAGTGATAGCTGGAGAATTTATACAACCAAAAACTATTAGGAAAATTCCAGGACCTTGATTGGTTCATTTCTTACGGTTTTTATGTATCGCAAACTTGTGTTGATATTACCATTACGCTATAATGTGATGAAATTATGACTTTGATTGAGGTTGGTCTTCTGTCTCATGTATGAAACGGCACGGTACCAAGGTGATAATAATAATAATAATAATAATAATATAAATTTATTAAGGGATAGGAGAAGCCATAAGGCCATTAGTATCCCCCCTCTACAAACTTGGTCGCATCAGATACTTATAACAAAACAAGTTAACAATATTATGAAATACAAAGTAAATATAACAAAAAAAAAAAGTAAAAAGTGAGTTAAACAGTATAACAAGAAAAACGAAAACATAATAGCTCTCTACGTATAAATTTACACATTAAACATCAAAAAAACATGTTCAGAGTCCTGCAACAAACAAAAACACGTGCGATCGAAACCATTACAGGACCTGGTGTGTCTAACATCTTCTGGCAGCTTGTTCCACAATTTGGCCGCTTGTATATAAAAGGACGATGCTCCAATGCTTGTCTGAGCCTTAGGAATATAAATATTTGAAGTCCTAGTACCGTAACAATGGAAACTACTACGTGATCTGCTGTTTGGATTGTTAACAATGTTGCAGTATAATGGGAAATGTTCTCATTTACAAATTAGCCATGAAATGGTCATGTGTGCGCAATAAATCTCATTTTACCACCACCTAGGCATAATCCACTGTTCTCCCCGTTGAAGGATGCCTCCAGTAAGGGAACACCCTAATCTACAGAAGCATAAGTTAATTTCTGTTGCATGAAAAAATTATTGCTTTCTTTCGTGTTATTGATATGAATTCGCTTAAATCATGAGACTGGGTTTCAGTTTCTCATCAGATTAATATGAGTCTTGTTACAGTTCGCAAGAGTTATTTACAAGAAACTCAAGATTAAGGGACAAACGGTTAAGTAATCAACAAAATTAATGTCGCGACTTGTGGTTTTCGCGTTTATAGAGATGTTGACAATGCTAAGTTGGCGTGCATAATTTCGTACGAGTAAACTTTGTTTGGTTCAACTTTAGCGTAGGATTCCATGCTTTGCCTACCTACTCATTTTCCAAGCTAACGATTTCACAATTTTGTTTTTTTTTTTAATTAGCTGGGTAAAATTTTAGTATCTCGTCTCTTCTCTTCTCGTATCTTCTGAGAAAGTGTGTAGAAGTTACAAAGGAATGTTATTACACTATACTATTGCTATTTGTACAAAATCTCTATTTTCGCGCTAGAGGCCGTACTTTCTTCTGAGTAATCACGGTTTCTTATAAATGAGTTCTATAAAACCTCTCGGTACGATGGGAAGAGAGTATGTATTATTAATAGATTGCAGACGGTGATAAAAAGAGAATTAGGTCTGAGTTGTAAGCTTCCGAAAAATTTGTCGAGGAAATTCCTTTCGGAAATGTACAAAACGCATTTAGTGAATGGTGAAGATGTATGAAAAATATTTCAGCACATCAGCTATGCTGATCAAAAGGGATCGGCACAGACACGGAGCTTCTCAATGACTGCGTGTAATTTATTTAAATGTAAAGGTCTGTTGAGTTTTACATTGTCTACTACTACCAGAGTGTAACTAAGTATTCTTTGCTACTACGTTAAAGAAATTCGTTTGAAAACAAGAAGGATTAATCCGATTGAATCTGTTACAATTAATAATAAAATTTCTGGATTGGCGTAAGGGTTAAATGTGCAAAAAGCTTATAGTTAAGGTGCTACCTAAAATGAAATGGGGTGGCTCATCAAAATCTACAGAGCATTAATAATGTGAGAACTTCATTATGTATGTATTATTTACTCGTCGGGACGCAGAACACTCCTGTCAACGCTGAGTGTGATACTCAATTCTGCAATAAGGTTGAATTTAGAACACCTACATAAATGTGTTCATCTTTTTTAATCGGCAATGAATGTATTTGCGTTAGAAATTTTGCTATGAGGATAGTTTAAATCTGGGCACATATCCAGTAAATGTGGTCACGAAACTAAGTTCGTATTATTAATATTCAGAAATAAGGGTTGTGGATAGTAAAGTTGTAAAGTGACGTCTAAACTGGATCTAGTTTTTCTTGTTTTTATATTTTTAATGTAAACGAATTTGTCGGGTTTCGTTCTTTCATTTATTACATGTATTCAGATAAAAAAGAAAAGAAATAAGTCTAATTCCGAAATCCAGAAGGAAAGATTTTTTTGGAGAATCTACTCAATGAAAAATGTATTATTAAAGTTGAGCGTAGTAAAAATCACGGACTGAATTGCGTCTTAGAGAGTCGGGAATGAAACTGTCTGTTAAGAATAATCGATCGACGCGAAGGATTTGGAATCATCAGCTAAATCAAAGGAGCCGAACCAAACTAACACCGGAGTTCGCTTTTGAGAGATCCTGACGAACCTAACGATTTTTTGCGTTCTTTTCATCTTGCACCAATTTAATTTACGAGTAGTTTGGGAGTCGTATAATAATTTTGACAATTATCACATATTTTCTTTGTTGTAAATCGTAAATGAAATTAGGATGGAATCCTTTATTAACAACATTTCGAACCAATGAAAGGGACGACAGTGGTGCCGCGTGGGTTACTCGATCAATCACCTATTGTATCGGAAAGTTTTGTCGAAGAACCCTTAATTCCAGTATAAGTTTTCCCGTGTTAAGCGGCTTCAGGGAAATAGTACGTAAATGATATACAAATTAGAATATAATTAAAGGCTCATAGCTTATAGTTAGAGGGTATTAAACGCAACTTCAAACTTCTCTTTTAGTTTAAACTTCACCGTGGCTTGTAATGTTGAATATATAGTGTGTACAGTGATGAGGTTTCCTATAGGAAAACGAAAAACTTTTTTAATATGGGTTTTCGGAGAACAACTTATTCTTCATTCAAAATTTTACTTGTATCGAAACTCATAATAGTAAAAGAAAAATCTAATAATTGTTGTGATGTTTCTTAAGCGATTGTTAGATAATTTCGATACAATCAACATTTTTGATAAGGAATATGTTTTTTCTTAAACCGTATATTAAAACTTCATCACTTTACAGAATGTATATAATGTGACGTGGGTTTTATGAATAGAGGTTAAAAATTTTAGTTTTCAGCTGCACATGCACAGGTTTTAGACTAACTTTCCGAAGAAGCTTGATTTTCCCAGTATTTTAAAAAATAAGTAATAAAACTTTAAAAAGGTAATGGCAAACCTTTCGCTTAGATACGCGACGTGGCGTACATGAGCTTACCAACGACAATCTGCAAAAAATAGGATATTAGGGTGTCAAACTTCGAACACCTTCTGCTACAAATCATTATACCTTTACTATTAGTTAGTTGGCATAGTTACCACATTTAATAATACAACTATGCCAATATAATGTTTGAAGGAAAGTAAAATCAAATGAAATAATAATATAACTTATTATACATTCATATAAAACGACATTATTGGGACATTATAGTAGAAGAATACGACGATGTATTTTTACATAGCCGAGTTGTATCCTGCCAACTATCCCAAAGGCGACCGGAATGAAATAAACTCAGAAAACTATTTAAAACGCAATAAAAAATTGTACGGTTATTTGACTAACTAATATTTCGATTGCAAAACTGAAGGATAGACTTAAGTTTTTGAACGAGTTATACAAAAGAACTGAAATCATCCAAAATGAAGCCGAAACCGAAATACAATTAGAGGACGTTTTTAAATATAGACATTTATACAGAATTGGTAACCCTATTGTAGGACCAAGTACAAGTTTATTCATAATTTCATACACATATAAAGTCACCCGCCTGTTTTTCCACTTAATTTCACTTACCCCTCCAATATCTAAATCTGCATATACATAGATAACTATCAAAGAGAAGTTAACTTTTAAAAGGAAATGTTTATCTACCTTTAAACTACTCCTAAATCTAACTAATACCTTTGAATTACTTTTATTTTTGGAAAATGTACCCGCATCTCTTTTTGAAATACAAGAGAAGTACTTGTGCTCAGAAACTAAACTCTCTATCTTCAAATGCATAAGACGGATGAATTTCACACTGAAAAATTAGGGGAAATAGGAAATACACTTTCCCTAATTTTTCATATACCTATCTAAGTTCAAGTTCCGATTAGCACCGCACGAAAAAAAGATTTTCTGTCAGTGCTATTATACACTATTATTTAATGTAATTATCATAGAAATTGTACGTCTGCGAGTTATTTGCAAAAAATACTGAAAAACGTTCGAAGTTTTGGACTAACAGAACACTGGGGTTGATTATAAGAAAAACAAATTTGTATGTTTGCCCTACATTATGTACCTACTTCACGCCGGAACACAATTCTCCCAATGTAATAAGCCTTGCAAAAAGTTTTTCTCATTGTAATTCGAGAATGGTAAGCAATTTGATGAATTATTAATAAATGCTAGTACGGATTACGCTTTCTTGGCGCAGATTGATATTGTAGAATTTCCGTTGAGAAAATCGGTTGGGAAAATGTATTCTGCATACGCTTAAAACACAATATCAATATTGTAGGTTACATTTTCATTCGGTTAAGTAGTTTTCAAATCTCAATTGCAGTGGATCCAGGTTTTGGGATATTCCGCCACATGGAATGGGTGGGATTATAAATACCATAATTTGAGGTTGGTTGTTTATACAGCTGTGGACAAATTTCCATAATACAAAACTGGTTTTCCAAATAGGACATTAAGTATTTGATAAAGAAAATTATGCAATTATGTATCGGTAATTTACTAGAACGATGACAGTCTCTATATCATTTAACGACAAATCAGTTCGTTTCAGGTATATTGTCGGTGTTGTGCAAATCACTTTGGTAGCCGCATTAATTTGTAAGTAATTATTTCGTGGAATACAATATCTATTCTGCGCCCCCAGTTTTAATTAAGCGGGATGAAAAATTTACTCACATAACAAATCGTTAATATTTTTATAGGACTTGTGTACACAGCTATTATTACAACAAATTGTGTAAAGCTTTAATCTCACAAGCACAGATGAGGTTTATTCGCCCTTTTGAGGAATGTGCATATTTTGATCTACTTATAACGAAATCATTAGTCAATTAAATACGTATTACATGATCTTTGGGTAATCTAATCGAAGGTTTTAAACTGCATCCCAAGCTGCATAAACTGCGCATTGGAATGAAGTCTAGGAAATTTTATTTATATTTTTTACATTTCGTTTTGTAATTCGTTTAAGGGTGTAAAACAAGATATAAGAAGTTTCATAAATAACCAAGTTTACGGATACCTGATCGAATTTATTACTCACGTAGCGCAATTATTTTGGATTTGTCGCCGCCTTAGGTCATTATACTCGTATTCAAGTAACAAGGAACAATTGGAACGGATTTTATTGTTCGTATAATGGGTTTGTTTATGTATCGTGAATTGATATATTATTTGTGTTGAAATACTGTATTACTTCTCTTAACTCTTAAGGTGGCGTTTACAAAAAGTGCAAAAGTTGCCTTGCGATTTCCGATTTGCGATATCTGCATTAATTGGAGTACCTACGTGTTTCTTAACCGAATAAGTCAAAATATTACAGATACAACGAGCTCTAATACATCAACGAGCTTTTGATGTTTCTATTATCCGATCTTGTCTTGACTATCTGGAAGGATTGAGTTAAATAATTAGCATTTTACCTATGCCTTAAAACAAATATCATTTAATACTTCGCAATTACATTCTTTAAAAGCGACCTATTTTAGCAAAGCTCAAATTTCATCGTCATCGCTTATTAAATTTCCATTTCTAAAAATCCCATACAATTGAATACCGAACGATCCTCGAGATCTTTTTTGGCCCGATAGTCTGCGTAGCTGAAAAACAACGACCGTTATTATAATGCCCGGTTTCACAAACGATGATTAAGGTATTCAGATACTTCCGTCCAGGGTAATTAAGTGGGACACATTTTATTTGCCATTGAAATAACCATAAAAATTTTGGAGGTATTGGTGTTACGTCAATGAGGACATTATGTACAATCACTCTTCAGTGATGGAAGATACGCTAATGCGGTACACGAAATTCTTCAGCACAGGCGGAGCAATCCCAATGCTTGAACATTTCGCCACAACGGTTGACTATATATAATAGAAGTGACAACGCTAACTGTAGCCGTAGGAGATTCTGATTGTATTGTATTGTTGGTATAACCCTTCTTTTATCCAGAAGCTTTTGTCCTTTTTTTCTTGCAAAATACTAACATTCTTTCTGTTTCACAGCTTTTAGCCAGGCTCTGAAATTTCTTTTAATGTCGAAGGATTACATATTAATCCATGGGTAGTACTTATGAATTGTTCTTACGTGGTGGAATTTTTTCATTAATTTTGAAGACCACTGAGATCTTACCTTTAGCTAAAGTTGCAAATCTCTCAACGTCGTTACGTCCTATATATTCACTATCGCCATTTGCAAAAATATTCCAAAAAAATCTTATTGCACAAATTGCAAGGTACATATTTGGAACATTTCAGCATCACACTAGCAAACTCAGCTGCATATAGAAGAAAATGCAGTACCAATACCAAATCATGAACGACATCCCTCAAAATCAGTAGTCATATGCAATGCTTCACACTTCATCACATTTTTGTACGAAATAACGTTGGTCTTATGTCGGCCGATGTCTCCATTAAGCAAAATGTGGTTACAATTAAGCGAATAATTTATGTATTAGTTTGGTTCAACAATCCGACGGCTCTTATCACCTACACGTATTATCGAAGTACCGGATGCTGCACATTTTAAATCTCTCATATACCTATGTTTGGTAGCAAGTATTTGTTGTCCACGTCTATGTAAAAATAATCAAACTCTTTCGTACCCTGATGGTAATTTATTATTTTCTCTATTTGTGGGACAGATTGTAACTAAGTCTTTATCTTGTACGAAATGTAGCAAAAAATTGCACATTCTGGGGCACTGGGAAACCTTAATTAATCATTCTGAAGAACAAAAATACTTTTTACTTATAATTAAAATTGTTGTTCAAAATTGTGCTAACCAACAATCAATTTGAAATAATTTCGATGTCAGTTTTCTTTCAAAGACAGCAATTTTATCTTCGGATGCAATTTCAATTTCAATTTTAATTTATTCAACACTTTTCAGAACAACAAGCAAAGCCCAATAACAGTTTTGAATACTAATGTACACTTACAGAAAAAGTAATACTCTTTTTTTCATAACCTCCCTAATGTATTCATTGTAAACTGAGTATTAAAGAACTTAAAAAAAACAGGGCAACAACGTATGAAGGGGTTCTTGGCATGATTTTTTGTTTCTTATTATCTTCACCACTTCTATTATGTTATAATGCTACAAATTTATAGCAAATATATTTGACCAAGTCACTAATCCAGTGAAGTAATTAATCATGAGTGTATGGACAAAAATTCTCCTTGCGTTACTTACCCTTGACATAATAAGATTTGATTAAACTTTGTCTGTAAATATTTCAAGATCTGTGAACAGGTTTTCTTATGTACTAAGGGTTCATGAATTCCCTTTACCTGTCAGCGAAAAATAACAACGTAATCTTGGACAAGTATAATTTTTATAAATTGTGAACAGTAATGAAATGTCAATGGTCCTCCGATGTCATCTTTAGCATTGGTGGTTATGTCTACAAAAATAAAGCCTTTCGAAACAACGAAACAAACAATGCGTGAAACAAGTGTAAAATTGAATTTTCGAATTGAAACCTAAAATAATAACCGTATGAAGTCGCTATTCTTTTTTCAGAAAACCCTTAACCGGGCCATTATAAATATTAAGATCGTAGAATATTTTACTCATTGGTTTTCTTTCGGTTTATTATTTAGTTTTGTCCTATACTGCAAGCTAATTAGTACTGAATCGATAAATCTGGGCATTGGTAATATTGTAACCGATGTAACTGAGGTACAATTCTTCCTAGACTGAAATATCTAAAGTTTCATTGTTTTCATATTTGTAAGGGATGAGGTTTTACACGTTGCATTGTTCTTCGTAGTTATTTACCGGTACGCTTACCACAATTTCAAAGTGGATCGTGAACAATCTTGCGTGAAAGCAAAGATTGAAAAAGGCATGTCGTTGTAATCGTTCCTGAACAAAAATTCCAAACAATCGCTGCGGCAAAGGGAGTATAACCGTTAGACTCAGTGCAAATGAAGATGATAATAACCCTACTGAAATCAAGGGAAGTTTTTCCTGAAATTAAAGGTCTTGCCTTCAAAAACGTTTGGTGTATTGTACCCTCAAACAGTAAATATCCGGAAGACCGGAGGACTTAATTTCTGGGGAAATGAGGAAATTAATTTCGCTGTGTGGGGAAGGTAAGCGAACGCCTTCCTTAAAAAACAAAATAAAAGTTTCGAATTAATTTAACATTTGAGACTTATTAAGTCCCTTTAAAAGTTTTCGCTTGAGATACTCGGAAATTCTTAATTAGTTGTGCTGTTAATGCTACACCTAAATGGTTGAATTTTTAAATTTTAAAGTGGCGCTATTCGCTTTGGGAAATAATTTGACATTTGATGAGACTACTTTGTGCGCTTAATATTAGACTACCCACACAGTGAAACAAAATTATTTGCGTTACTATAAGAGTCTAACTGCGATGTCTTAAAATAATTAAATAACGGAAAGTTTACTGAGTAAAATAGGTTTTGATAGTCAATTTGATTCAAGAAGGACGCATTTGTACTTTTGATGCTTTTTAATATATGTACTTAGTGTGTTTGAAATTCAATCATTATCACTTATTTATTGTTTCAGGTAATTACGAAAATACTACTTGTACGTATCACTAGTTTAAGAACTAAATGGCGAATAAAGTCAAAGGTAGGACTGTATTATTAACTTATTTTGTGAACTATATGCTTTGACGTTATATGTCGTACCATGGTTTCCTAATTGATATCGGTTGGCGAAAAGAAAATTGTACTATTGTGAGTCAATTTTTATGAGGTCCAACAGGAGTGCACCTTAGATCACTGTAATGTAGTAATACTGAGCTATGCAAACAGCTTCACGCGGTAGTAATAACAGGAATTTTTAAGTAACCCAAAGAACCCAGTGGATGTAAACGAGAAATGAGGAATATATAAAGTAAATAACAATCTAGATCATTTCTGAGCGTAAATAAATACCGCATGGCCTCAAGTAATGTTGACGAGGTACATTGAGATCTCAATTATTGTCGGCGAGCTTTGTTACTAATTAGCGATGAATGTAAATTATTATATTATTGGGCTTTCCTTTATTTTATTTTAATCAAGAAATCTAAAAATGATATTTTAATTGGACTAGTGTGCACCCGTTGTACAAGTGGCTTCTGTCTCATGTTAAAAAAATTGCGTAGTGCGTAATACATTTCGAATGGAAGATTCTCGGGCATAAATAGGAGAATAGTTTCAAATACTATTTCGCGAATTTGATTAAACCAGGAGGTATGAAAAGGTATTTTAGCTTTTGAAGAAAAATTGTATGAAAGTCTTCACAAGAGGTTACTCTGTTCTTTTAAAGACAGTAGCTGTAATCCAAGGTACCATGTCATCGTTATGAAAAATTCGTATGTAAGAATTTACTACAAACCAACACCAACAAACACGACCTCCGATGTCGCATCTAAAACCATACTTGATTTTAAATATTCGGTTTGCTATCGTGCAAATGCGGGCATACTTATTTTTAGCGTCCTACCGTGAGCTAAGTTGCTATCGCGTTCACCGTTTAATGGACATGTGAAAATTTTATCGACTGTCAACGCTTTAGATCATTTTAAGCTACTATATTAGGAACACGGATTACGGAAACGAAAAATAACGGACCGGATTTGTGAAAAAAGATTTTGAGCGCTACGAGTATAACGGCATCGAAGTTTTTCTTTCAAATAACTCAAAATTTTTATTATAGGTGGTATTCTAAAGACCTTATTTTTCTTTTCTTTTTCTGTAAAAATTGTGCCAGGTTTTATTACAAAAAAAAACTCAGAAGAAAAAGTTAAAAAAACTGAAATTACAACAACTGACATTCATCTAACAGTAGAAGAACCCCATACGGCATTAAAGCAACATTTATACGCATCATAATAATTATTAATAATTGTAATAGATACGTAGAAATTTTCAGTTATTGTGGATAATAAGCTTTCTTTATAGGAGTACGACAAGCTAAATGTAGAGATTGGCATTTGCTGGAAGAAACACTAACACAAATATTATTTCTAATTCCAAAGAATGCTTGATGAATTGAGCTGGTACCCATATCTTCTGTTCATGTTTTGTTTTACATATGACAAGAAAAAAATTCGCCCACAGCAAAAACAAAAAAAAGACAACATACATTCGAATAGAGGTTTTCTTCGGGATATTTAGTAGGTACCAATTTAATTGAATACGTGTGATAGTAAAAACGAATTAATTTCTTGATTCTTGAATTTCTACTCTCTTTAATATTATTTTCTTGTAACAGAAGGCATTTCTAAGGGAAAGATTTTCTTGGTGAATGTTTGCTAGACGTTTTCAAACTGTGCTTATAAGATTATTTAATTACGCCCTGTTTACAATCAGAGATCCTTTTGGGTACTTTGATTACACAAAGCTAGTTAAGGGAAAACAACTGGGGTTTATTTGATTAAGTTTAATTAGAAAATAGTGTTTACAGTTCCTCACAGTTTAATATCAACTAAACAAACCAATATTATTGATGTTTTATATACATATTGAATCAAGTAAAAACACACAAACCGTACATTTATTTGGATTGGATTCCAGCCGAGTGCTAGTAGTAGTCCAATATTCGAGCGTGGCTAGATAAATTTAAACTTCACATTTTCAAAATTAATAACGCGGCCTCGCTTATTTCACATTGATTAACGATAATGAATTTACCCAGACGTGCAATAAAAACCTCACATTCTGTTTAGCTTGATTTTAATGTACCCTATTTTTAATACGCACTGTCTGACGATATCCGTACTAATTGAAGCGGTTGTTCTACGTTAGTTTAAAAAATGTATCCTTTTCATGGCCTGCTGTGATTTGCTGAGCAGGACGACATTTTAATAGTTTGTAGA
Source organism: Photinus pyralis (assembly GCF_008802855.1). Taxonomy (NCBI): domain Eukaryota; kingdom Metazoa; phylum Arthropoda; class Insecta; order Coleoptera; family Lampyridae; genus Photinus; species Photinus pyralis. The sequence continues at coordinate 20,345,230 of NW_022170738.1, read as the reverse complement.
ACAATGAGCTACATCCGCTTTAAATGGCCTTTTGTTAGAAATGTTTTCACAGTTGTTGCAATTACCACGAGGATTGTGGCGAATGTCGCCCAAAATTTATACAAGCTTTTTTTCACTTTTTATAAGCGTTTTCGGTTAATCACTATAACCTTTATTGTGCACCTGTTTTTAAAGAATGGAGGATAGGTATCAGAACAATTAACTACGCCGACAAAACTAATATACATGATATTACAAGATGAACGCAATATTAACATCAGAAGTACATGTACTATAAAGTCAAGCAGGTTCGTTCGCTGACGATGACAGCTTTGCTGTTGAAACGACTCCCATTATTAGTATATAATTCTGGTTTATTGGCGTGTTTGTTTTACCTTTTGTAACTTCAACGCCCGGTTTTTCCAAGTAGTCCAAGTCTGTGGCTATTATCAAAGAAAATCGCCCTTAACTCAGTAACTTTTCTAGATTGATAATAAACACGCATGTCGACTGTTTCGAAGTGTTTAAAACTAAACTTTCATGAGGGTAGGTATATACTACTCAAAAAGTTTCACAATGGGTTCCTCAAATTGCTTATGAAGGCATTGGAACTACCATATCTAGATTCAGAAGAAAGGTGCATTGATTCCTGCAGCAGTTTTAAGGAAACAAACTAAGAAAAAATAACAGAGGTTCAATAATTGTTCTGACAGTGGCTGGTTGTGGTTTTTACTTTTTAGTATGAACGTGAACTGTTAATAGTTTATGTTTTTGCGAAAGACGCAAGTTCAAAGACGATTTGTAAAACCGCACATAAATTCGGAATGTTCAACCGTGGAAAGTTAAAAGCGGTATGTAATAATTGTTGCAGTGTTGGACAAGCCATACTTTTGATCAACAATTATTGAACACTTGTTACTTTCCAAAGGTTAATAGAGATATATTTCCGATAATGGTACACTGTTGAGAACATATTAATACGTTTGCATATAACTCAATTCTTTACTCATGTCAGCAGAACGTGGAGAGGTGTCAGTTCTGTTCTTACATAAAGATTTACAACGCAAATGTAAGATGTTTATCTTTTTTTTTTTCTGGGACAAAATTAGGTAAATTTTAACTGAAATTAAAAATACGAAATTCGGTGAGATTACTCCAAAACCCTAAGAAAAGTCTTTAGTTTAATTCCAGTTATAGGTGTTTTGATTACTTAAAAAAAAGGATACCAGAACGCAATTTTTGTTATAGGGTTTCAGCCGATACAGCTCTCCCAACTCGACCCACCATACACTCCCAAACTTTGAACCAAAGAGCCCCTTGCTCGTAGCTGAGCGTCTGCTCAACTTGACCACGCTTTTGAGATTTATTTGGAAAATAAAGTTTGTTTTGGTCACCTCTGCCACTCTTTTTTTCGACATATTAGAATGTAATCACATCGACCATCCATCTATAGTATTATAAATCATTCCAAATGCATACTTCTTGATGATGTAATCTGTCCCGACTGTTTAATTTCACTGCTTACTGTAATTCGCAATGGAAAATAAGTAGGTACTACGCCTTTTGCATAGGCCTACAAATACATTGCTACGAATCTTAAGGATTTTGAAGAAAATGAGAAACGGGGAGAAGAATTTGAAAGAAGGAGCAGAACAAAAAACCAAATGCATTTATATATATAGAATCCTAAGAATGAATGTGAAAAGTCTACAGAAGCGAAAGGATCTGAAAAATATGCAGAAACCTATAAATAAAAATGTATTTGTCTGTCTGTATGTTTCTTACGCCTGTCTAAATTGTTCATCCGACTTTAGGGAATGGTTGAACGTAAGTTTCCTGATTTAGTAAAATATTTCCCTAAATTCTCGCGGTAACAGTACCGGGAAAAACGCGGTTTTTCGTGTCACAGTCGAAACTACTGAACTACTGTACCTCGAAATTCCCACGGTAGCGGGATACGGGAACGAGAAAACACGGGATTTCCTAACGCGGTACGAAGTTCGCCGGGTCAGCTTGTAGAAAATAAAATAGAACTTCATATTTGCAAAATTGCAGTTTTTGAGGTATTCATTGCTTTATGTTACCCTTTGTTTTAGGACGAGATTTAAGAACACTAAAGGCTTACAAACTTTTGTAAGTATTCTGGCCCCAATAAAAAGATTAGGAGTAGGTTCTTTTCATTCGTTTGTGTATTAAAAAGGGACGTTAACTAAACGTAATTAATATGCTTTCATTTTGAAAAAACGAGATGTAAAGGAACTCCTGATGCAGTACGACCTTTTAGTCTATTGTGCTTTTCTGCCCTTCAAGAATATCTGTAATTCAGAATTTTGTTAGGACGAACCTTTGTCATTTCTTCTTGTGTAATTTTCTCTTAAGCCTTCCCTTACCTTTTTCCTCCTAATGGCAAATGGCGTGACCACAGCAGCGGAAAGAAAACTCGCCCCTCCCTATCCCCGCGGGCATCTCGTTTGCTCATGTATGCACAGAGGGTCGCAGATGCCGCCCTACTGTGATGCACATCAATTTGTGCTACTTTTGCCATTAATAAAATAGTAAAACCGGGCACACATACCAGTGGCGTATTTACGGGGGGGGGGGGTGAAGGGGATATATCCCCCCCCCCCCAGAAGAATTGAGTTATCATCATAGCTATTAGGTATTTAGGTAATACTCCGCTATCCGCTCCGCCCACTTTAAAATAAAGGCAATAATATATATAGGTATATATAGAGAGCAATTTTGGTTTTGGTTAAAGTCTAAAGTCTAAAGTCACTAAAATCTAAATATTCTGTAGTATTCAGTATTCACTATTCAGTGAGTGATCAGTGTTGGCAGTCAACGATTTGGCTATTCGGCATCGATCGGCAATTCGCTACATTGATGCCCAAAATAACAGGTACTTAGTACTGCTACTGAGGTGAGGTACCTGCGTCTTGCCTTTCACGAAATGACGAAAATTAGAATTTTAAATTTTAAAAACAGGAATTTTTTTGCCCATAACTTTTGATTGAGACGTCTAATCGAAAAAGTACGAATCGTTTTGGATTCTACGCACCCAAATTAATAAGGAAAAGTTTTTTCCCGAGAAATTTTGGTGCAGTCGATTTTTGGTAAAAAAGGAAGGTAATACACTGCCTTTTTTTGAGGCCCGAAAAAAAAATTGTCTCAGATCGACCCGGAAAAAAAATTTTCTTATAGAATGTGGCCTGTAGAATCCATAATTTCAAACAGTTCCAAGATTGGGCTACTAGTTCAAAAGTTACAGCCCTTTGAATTTTTTTTCGAAATTGGTTTCTAGTCTATAACTTTTGATTGAGAAGTCTAATCGAAAAAGTACGAATTGCTTTGGATTCTACGCCCCAAAATTAATAAGAGAAAGTGTTTTCCCGAGAAATTTTGGTGTCGTCCATTTTTGGTAAAAAAGGAAGGTATTACACTGCCATTTTTTGAGGCTCGAAGAGAAAATTGTCTCAGATCGACCCGGAAAAAAATTTTCTTATAGAATTGGCCTGTAGAATCCATAATTTCAAACAGTTCCAAGATTGGGCTACTAGTTCAAAAGTTACAGCCCTTTGAATTTTCTTTCGAAATTTGGTTTCTAGTCTATAACTTTTGATTGAGAAGTCTGATCGAAAAAGTACGAATTGTTTTGGATTCTACGCACCAAAATTAATAAGAAAAAGTGTTTTCCCGAGAAATTTTGGTGCAGTCGATTTTTGGTAAAAAAGGAAGGTATACACTGCCTTTTTTTGAGCCCGAAAAAAAAATTGTCTCAGATCGACCCGGAAAAAAAATTTTCTTATAGAATGTGGCCTGTAGAATCCATAATTTCAAACAGTTCCAAGATTGGGCTACTAGTTCAAAAGTTACAGCCCTTTGAATTTTTTGTCGAAATTGGTTTTTTGCCCATAAATATACCTATTATTCAAAGTTTTCGTTGACTAATTAAAGCAAAAGCAATAAAGGGGCCTGTCAGCAGTAAGAAATAAAATACCGTTCTAATCTAATCTTTTTCGCCTGTACAATAATAAATAGATAAATGACTACCAGCATCAGCAACCTGCAACCCAATTTCTATTTCTTACCCTCCCCCTTCTAGTACGCACTGGGTGACTGTATGCCACGAATTGTTTAATCCCCCCCCCCCCCAATAAATTTCTACGTACGCCACTGATACATACTGAAGGGCGGTGGTTGGCACATTTTTTTTGGCTTCCGGCGCGCTGCCCGGAGAGTGTTTTAGGCTCTCCAATACCAGGAATACCAGTAGGTGGTCATTTTTGTTTTTCCTGGTCCATATAAGTCCCACGAGTAAGGGGAAAAGAACGCGCGGTGTACAATATACAAAGAAGAAGTAGAAAAAACTATAAGCAACTTTTATATTTTCGCTGCACCCTACCGGACATATCTAATCAGTTTCTGTTACAGAAAATACAGCGGTTGACACGCTACATAGGTAACCAGGGCACCACTGCTTGAAGAAACAGTGACCTAAATTTCCTTGTCACTTGGTCACTTTATTCAATTTGTCGTAGATGTTTTCTCCCCCGTTTTTGGAAAATATTTGCTGTTAGAGATATAGTCCATTCCATACAGTCTTACACTTGGCAGTGCATAGATCAAAATAGTGTACGTGACCAAATCAAGCAATTACTTTTCAATTTTTAAACTCTAGCCACTACTTAACCTAACGCTTTCTGTACTAAAGATAGGTTAATACTATAACTCAAGTGTGTTTATATCTCCCTCAGGTACGTTTTACATAGTAGACTATTGTGGTTTAATTTGGCATCCCATCGACGAGGCACATAAAAGAGTAATCGAAAATGTTGAACGTAAATTCGGAAATTCGTCTCGTAAACTGGACGGAATTTACCCCGAACGAGGGTTGTCACAAAATTTATTACACTCGCGGTTTCAGCCACCATCAATTGAGACGCGCTAATAATAGTTTAAAGTTCGTATATGGTCTTCGACCATAATCAAGCGAATTGCCCCTATTTAACCTCTCACTTTCATTTCTCTACACCCACTAAATTTTCCAGATTTTCGTCTTTCCCGTATTCTACGCCCACAACCAACTTGCTTTGTAAACCATCCTACCGTAATTATATTTCAAAACTTCAACGATACGCTAGCCTGCTGTGTGATATAAATTTTATCTCTGTGTCTGAAATATTCAAACTCTTGTAGGAATTAATAATTCATTTGATCCCTCCAGACGCAGTCCGTTTCATTGTGGTGAATTAATTAACAGATTGATGGTGTGTATCATAGTCTTTCAAATTAGTAACCTACCTAATGCAGTTCGCTTTAGTTCAACACCATATGAGCTTTTTACCTCAGTTAATTAAAATCCTTTTTCATCTGTTTCAGGAGACTGCAGAAACCCATTCGATTATTTCTTGTTAGTTAACGGACACCATCCCGTTGTGCAAAATGTACAGAATACCCGTAAATATAAGTCATTATTACAGAGTGTAAATAGTGGCATCTAACCAGTGCCCCGTTAATGTTCCTCAAAGGACTTGCCACACCATAAGCTCTTATGTATACGTATTATACCAAACAGGATTTTCTATACCTCTTTAGAAATACTCCCACTGGAATTGTTCCTTTACCATCTTCACCTGATATTCATTCTCCTTTCGACACATTTGTAATACTCTACAACCAGTTAATCATAAGGTTTACTTGAAGTTTCAGTTCATGGAAACGTAAAAATAACCTTTAGTAAATCATTAGTTATAAGTATACCGTTCACGTATTTTAAATGCATCATTACTGCGATTGCGGTTTGAATACATTTCAAAATTCTCCTTTCCCACTTATTTTCGTGTTTTATTTTACAGTCTTGTAGGTGTATGTAAACATTAATGATCAAATATAACCTAAGGAAAATGACATTTATATCGTTCATCATTAAATATTGACACTACATCAAAAAACTCTAAAACGGTTTTAGTACGCATTAATCCTTTAGCCTACAGAAAAAAAAGTACATGTTGAAAGTGTGGGCAATACACAAATGAAACATATTTAATCATCCATGTCAAGTGAAATGAACCGCTCTCTTTTCATCGCTATTTACTATTCAAGTTAATTGAAATAAATTACTCTTACATGGCAAATTACTTTGACTAATCCTTGTGAAAAGATTATTAAAAAAAACTCTGACGTAGGTCGCATTAGAAAGCATTTTATGGGTATCGATTTTCATCTTCCTTTATTTTCGCTTGTGTCCCGTTTGCGTTATATCTAAAGTTGAAAACAATTACTAACATTGGGAAACTATCGCAACGATACTTTAGTTAGTTGTAAGTTACTAATTGCCATTCCTTTATTGTTGCAGGTAATTGTGATGCGTCTCATGATCATTCTAGTCACCAATCGAACAAGTTGAAAGGTAAGCTGTATATTAATTGGCAATGATTTCTATAATCCTGCATTTTTAATACATGTTTTTAGTACATGTTACAGTATTAATTTATTTGATACAAGGAATACGTGTTTAGTTTAGAAAGAAAACTTTCGTTAAATATTTTTGTCTTTTGACCTATTTTCGCCCGATTTTATAAATTATTGATATAGGCTTTCGAAATCCGCCTTGCTAAGAATTTAAAGTTTCTGTTTGTAATTCCCAGAAATTTATGTTTGTGGTTTTCAATTATATAATGTATTTTTTGTTTTTCTTCTCTTCCCTTAAATTCGGTTATTCAACTGGAGTGGCTTTCCACCCTCTCTAATTCAGATGAGTGCAATACGCTATCGGTTTCTTCAACCTATGTTGTAATATACGGGCATCTGCCATTCATAGTTTGTATAAACGCAGAAATAACGAACAGAGGCTTCAGATTCTTTTGGTAACGATTTGTGCCATTTTTAGTCGGAGGGGTATGCTAAAAAAAAGTTGCATTTCGTGCTAAAAGCTAACCACTAAAACACATACAAGTTCAAATTATCTTTTCTGCACATAATTTACCATTGATTTATGAAAACAGTATTACTTATTAAGTGGGCCAAAGGTATCCTTTTTTGCCTTAACGGTTTTGGTTTTGGTCCGTTTTGATAACATTTGAAATCTACAGTAGGGCATATTTATAAGTTAAAATTTAAAAGACTAACTGAAAAAAGGAAGATTGAAGTAAGGGTCACTTTTATAAAGGCTTACATTTAAAGTCGTTGCACAAGTTACCATGTAAATATTTAAATTCTAACGAAAAACTATCCGATGTTTAGGTAATTCATCGATAGTGTTGAAAATAATGTTTTCGTGAACCATGGCTTCTAATGCCCTCCAAATATTGTAATCCACAGGGTTAAGATCAAGGCTATCGGCTGCAGATGTTTTGTAAGGATGCAACAGAAAAATGTAGTGACCGGGGCAATCAGCTTCTATTTTTTGTTCTCTACAAAATTGATTACTATATAAATTTTTCCTCCGGTTCGATCTCTCAGATACGTGATCTAATGATGGTGACATAATTGAAGACAATTAAGATGTAGATTGTAGGACAACGGATCAATTTTCTAAATGAATAACACTATATGTAACTTATTTCATACTCGACTTCGTTTTAACATAATCCAAAATTTTGGTCTCCATTGGAAGAATCATGAGTGGGCCACTATCGGAAATCAAGTGCTGCGGGTCAAATTAAAAGTGATGGTCTTGGTAACTCATTTTTTAGTGTGTCCACCATTTAAATTCAACGCCCTATCGACCATGTCAAAGCTTGAGCTCAAGTAATTACTAACCCATAAGGATTTGTTGTGTCTTAGTATAATATGAAGTACATATGTTTAAGACCAAACGATCACATGAGCGCCACCTTTCTAGCTAGCGTAGGGAATTTCATTCCAGCTCGGTACTCGGCGTGAAAATTAATTAATACACTTCAGGTTTTGTATTTACAAGACTAATACAACTTGAATTGTTGTTTTTTGGATGAAGTGCTGCACTTTAAAAACGTGACCAATAATATTTTGAATTTCGCGATGTTTTTCTTGGCTGCGATCTCTGGATCTATGTCAGGCCGGGAATTTTTGGCGCTATCTCCGCATGATTTGAAAATTAATTGAATGTGGGGTCGCTTTCATTCGAATTTATGAAAACGTTATTCCGTAATTTTGATTCGTATAGTGCGTAAACCATGTGCCTCTACACGAGATTATTTTTCCCACCATCTTGTATTTCCGCTTTGTTTTATTTGAATTAGAGGTTGTTAATTTAGGTGATCTAAAAAAAACAAGGAACTTTAGGGGTGCAAAGAAAGTCTTGTGTTAGTTCCACCTTATACACATAGATTTTAAACCTAAGAATAATATAAATAATGAGGAGCAGCGAAGTTCGTACACTTGGGGAACATTTCATCCACGCCAATTCCTACTTGCAATATTTGTTTGTAGAAGATTATTACAAACTTGGAAATCTATGCTAATAGCATTTCCGGGTATCCTCAATGGGGTATTCTATCATAAGTAAAAGGATTCAATAACCGATTGAAATCCAAAAAATCAGTATGAATGTTGTCGTTGGCTAACTGCGTGCCTCTGATGTTTAGCGAGAACAAAACGAAATCCGTTTGCTATTGACATTTTGCCTAGTTAGGTAATGTTGGCAACTACTCTAAGCTAGATAGATTATGACAGTATCTGACATATTGAGACAAACATGCTACCACACTCCTAGTAAAATACGTCGTACGGCGTTGGAATAATGTAATCGATCCCAACTTTAATCTAATAAATTTGAGAGGGTGACTCTATCCTTCGTATGGAATTTATATCTCAATAGCGGGTAAGGCAATTTTAGAGAAACGAATGGTCAAACTTTGCACATTAATACACTCAGATCCATGAAAAAAGAAACACCAACGGCATTTAAATAGATTTACATGAACTACTTTCATAAAAAGTTTTGCGTAGGTGGAATTTAGAATTTTAGAGAAGCAGGTGATCAACTTCTCCGGTTATCTGAAGTTGTATTAATTTCCAAAGCGTATACTATTTGCTAGTTTACCACATCAAACTTTGGTTAATTAAAGGTTTGATTTATCCATAATTAAGGGACCGCGCGAGTTATAGAAATTCTAATTAATTCGAGCTCATGAATTTAGTTGCGCAATTCAAACTCTTACTAGAAAATATTTGAAATATTCACAGACAGCTACAATTACTTATTTATGTAAGCAGGACTGGCACGGATTACTTTCGAGCGGATCGTAAATATTTTAAATATTTTTCAGTACTTACTGTAATAACAGCATGACGGCTTGAGTGGTTTATCTGAATTTTCCCCGCTAGTTTTTCTTTTTCTTGGACTTGTATTTATGTGCTGGTGCTAGTCTATGATGCGATTCAACAATCTTTATTTTCGTACACATAAAATAGCAGTGGGCCACATTTTGATCAACATTGTGAGCTAAATAAATGTTACACGTTCGGGGGCGACGCAACAAAAATTTTATTGCATGCGAGTGCTTTGGTAGATAGGCACTTGAAGTTTATACACTAACGATACAAATTGAGAACATTAAAAGTAATTTGGGCACACCATAGGAATAACCTGTGTACCGGGTGTCAACGAATCTATTAGACAAGTCATACCTTCTAGAATCTGGGATATTAGGTTTTATAAAAAGCAAATAAATTCTCCAGTATTTTCCTTATTATTTATGTTCTTATTTTTAATCCAATTAGAAATAGATTAGTATCGTTAAATTCGTCAAAAAAACCTTTTTTCGGAAAGTGCTTTGAATAAAAGGGAAGCATTTCCACTAGGTACTTCAAATAAGATCAATAGATATATTAATTAATGTTTTTCGAGGCTGTGGGGGAGGGTGGGGGTTAGTATAGTAGTAGTATCATGAATAGATTTTCTGGGTTATCAAAAGGTAAACATGAGGCGTGAGAAAACAGAAGCTAAAGGTGTTCAAGACAACCTCCACCATAATAGTACCGATTAAACATAGAAAAGAAAGACGCTATAATAAATACTTGGGGTACATTCGGTAAAGGTAGATTTTGACGTGGGAAGAAAGAAAAGTTTAGAATTTTGAGGACAATCTTCTCTACATCCGTACCTAATAAACCTATAAAATAAAAGGAAGGTCCTTCTAGTGCTAACACATTCCAAAAATGGATTTTAAGAACAATAGAAATGATTATAAATAGGTTTACTGTAAATCAATAAAACCGCTCAATAGGAGCGCTAAAAGCTCTCATAATAATACAAACCTGACGTTTTGGTTAACGGCAATCGTCCTCCCAAAGGAGAGCATTATTTTATTTTCTCGGTGTTCATTAAACCAAGGTCCTTCAGGAACGGAATTGATCTTTGCACAGAGGCTTTCTTTCCAACAGTTTAAAAAGGAAAAAGAAATAAAAATTATGTTGATCTCCTACTAGGAAAATTAATTTGTTTTTCAAGGGCTAGGTTAGGAAAATCTAACTTTAATGTTTTTCAAATACTTCTGATCACAGCACCGTTTTCTTACAAGTTAACACAGATACTTACTCCAACTAAATGTACAGTAATGCGAATGAAAATTGCTCTAGGGGACTCTGTAATAGTGGTTCACCATCTTAACCATATGTTGCACATTCCTAAAGACCCAAATAAGTATTCACCTTAATGCTCCATGCATGAGAAAGAAGCACTAAACACGTCCTGCACGTAAACACTATTTTCAACGAAAATAACACTGATAAAAGTGTGGTCATTTATAAAAATCAATCGCAATAACACTAGAAATTACAAATTGAAAAATGATTCACCCCTCACAATGAAGAAAAATCACGGCCAACTTTACGAGAACACCGGAAGATTGAATCAGTTTTGAGAATATCCTGCTATATTTAGGAAGCTCTTTTCGCCAGTTGCACCTCAATATGAAGGAAGTTGCTTGTTTGCGAAGTTTCGTTTTTCAAATTTGTATCATCTCTTCGATGAATGAATGCATAGATTTTGGCTCAAGTTTCGAGTTTTTAACAATCGATAGCAAAGTTCCTAATGAATGAATTATCCTTTACAGTCGATAACCTTCCAGTCTGTCTTTCATTCATTAATTTACGGTGTCATTGAGATATTTTTCTACCAAGCTAAAAGCTCAGCTCGAACCAACCGTATTAAATCTTATTTTTCTCTTTCTAATTGACAATTTCCCCAGACGTAGAGTTGTATAAAGTGCCGTTTCGAAATCGGATAAAAGTTTTTGTTCATAAAAAAATCTACGGACTTCAAAAAAATGTAGCGGTTTTTATAACTCTTAAGCACAGTCGAGAACTACGCCGTTGATAACGTGACTCGAAAAGAGTTTTGTTGAAAGTCTTTTTGTTGTGCTTTGCATAAGTAAAATCGAGGAAAAATTATATGAAACCTCATATAAAGAAACGACCTACGTGACCTGTTTTCTGGAGAAAATAATAGTATTAAATTACCATAATTTCTGAAAGCTGACAGAAAGCTGCATTTTAATTGAAAGTTGTCGGTTGCGAAACCTTTTAAAATAGAAGCGTAGAAGTTTTAAAATTGGAATTATAAATTTCAGTTAATTCCTAGAGAATATGGCTTTCCCAGTGAGCGTTTTCATATTTTATACTTAGGTAGAAAGAAAATACTCCATTTTCACCCTATTAACATTTTAATTATTTTCGGGATCCACGCATTAATATTCATTATAAATAGAACTTCATCATACTTAGTTCGGCCAGTTTCTGTACTTTCTTACGCCAATTCTCTGGAAGATTTTTCGTCGTACAAAAAGTCGGATAATGATACAAACTTCATTCGTTCGGGTCGCTAGGTTTAATTGGTCTGCAAATAATTCAGAAGAAGAGATCGTTAAAATAAGGAAAGCTCTCTTAATTCAAGAGCGAAACAATATTCAATGAGACGTTGCTACTCGAGAAACACACGAGCGCCTTCTTAAATGGTTTCATTAGCGTAATGCTTAATTATGTTTAGCAGCGTTGTTAAAAATAGAATTTAACGTTACGAGCTTATAATACTGACAGTGACAGTAGCACACCTGGGGTTTAGACAAAAGAAAGTGCTTTGGACTTGATTGATTTCGAGCTGAATTCGCTTTTGCTTTTATTATTAAAATTAAGGGTTACGATAGGTTCTAGAAATCATTTTTTAAATATAGCCGTCCTGTACGTCGATACTCTGGTAATTAGGTACTGCGGCGTGGCTGGACAACATGCTGAAAACATGGCAAAGAAGGATTGTAGAAACAAGAGAGTGAAACTTCAAATAAAAGGAAGTAATTCAAGAAGCGTCTTGTCAGCTAATAACACGGCCCCAGGTTTCGATCATATTACATACCCATTGATAAATAATTTACCTTCGGTGGGAAAGGAATTACTACTAGCGGCATTTAATAGAATATGGGTACATGGCGACTGTGTTCCAAGTTTTAAAACAATAATTATTGTTCCAATTCTTAAACCTAGTAAAAATCCAAATGAGGCAAAGTCGTACAGACCTATTTCTCTCCTATCGTGCTTATTTAAATCCCTAGAGAGAATGATTAAAAATAGGATCAAATTGTGGCTGGAAAGTAACAAAAAACTTCTCCCAACTCAGTTTGGTTTCAAACGGGGGCTGGGCACCATTGATGCGTTAACGAAACTGGTATCTGACATCCAAATATGTTTTGCTAAAAAAGAAACCCTAGGGGCTGTTTTTCTCGATTTTAAGGATGCGTACGGTAGTGTTAAATTAGATATTCTAAAGAATAAACTTATAAAACAGGGGTTTCCTAAAGAGGTAGTTCAGAATCTCATTGGTTTGTACACCCAGCGAGAGATGTATACAAGAACTGGTAAAGGACAGTTTATAGGACCCAGATTCATCTATGAAGGTCTCCCTCAGGGGTCAATAAATAGCCCAATTCTGTTCAACTTGTACACGTATGACTTCGCGGATACATTGGACGATTGTATTAATGTTATACAGTACGCAGACGATTTAATTATTTACACTGCACACAAAAATGAGAGGGTTGTAAAAGATCGTCTCAGTAAAGCCATTGGAAAAGTCAAGATATGGATGCGTCAGCGGTAATTTTTTTTTCGCGTAAGAGACAGTATAATTTGAACCAAATTTCATTGGATAACACTCAGTTTTCGGTTGTAAAAAGTGTAAAGTATTTAGGGCTCATATTGGATTATAAATTAAATTGGTCAGAACATATACACCTGGTAGCCAAAAAATGTGAGAAATCACTGAACGTCTTACGTTTGATGACGAGAGTGGGGTGGGGAATGGACCTGCCAACCGCGTTAAAGGTATATAAAGCGCATACGAGATGCTTAATAGATTATGGACTTCAATTATACGGGTCAGCTAGCGAAGCAGCATTGCAACGAATTAGAGTCGTCCAAAATAAAGCGGTAAGACATTGTATTGGGGCAATGAAGTCTACACCTGTGGAGGCGCTGTATGTGGAAGCTCCCGAACCACCACTCAACTTCCGAATTAAATACTTGGCCGTAAAATACGTCACTAAGGTTAAAACATTAAATCTGGTCGATATTCACAACACCCTCCATAAGTTAATGTCCTTTGACTTATCATCGAGTTTTTGGTCGAAAAAGAAATCGCCGCCACTCGCAGTTGCCTGTGTTTACGTTCACGATATAAACATGCCCCCTTGCGTCCAAGAGAAACCGGAGGCGTCATACCATGATTTCTACACTAGGATCCTCCAAACGTACTTTCCAAGGTATATGGGAAATTTAATCATCGATATACAGCAGTACTATAACATCTTAGAAGACCTAAAAGGGTGGAAGGTTATATTTACAGACGGCTCAAAAAGCAAGAAGGGAGTTGGTTGTGCATTCTACCAGCTTTCGAACAAGGTGTCCAAGTTATTTAAACTTGGAGAAATCGTATCCATTTTTACAGCGGAAGCAATAGCAATACTCGAAGCATTAAAATACTTTAAGATCCACAGGGTAACTAAGAACCTTGCTATTATGTCAGACAGCAGGAGTGTTTTGGCCGGAATCAATCAGAGGAAGCATTACTTTCACACCCACCCGATAATTACAGCAATCATCGCGGAGTCTAAATTATTCAGAAAGGTCATATGGTCAAATTTTTCTGGATCAAGGCCCATTCCGGGATACATGCTAATGAAATGGTAGACGGATTAGCGAAACAGGCAGCGCAAGATGGGGTTAAACTCAGTTATGATACCCCAAAGTCCGACCTCCTCAACTTCTTTAAAGGCAAGATGTTAGACGAGTGGGATAATAATCATTGGAAAGAGTACTATGAAGAACGGAGAACGCAGTATAGTACAATTGAGCCCACGGTGAAATTCAAACCATGGTACATCAAACATCATATCCCAAAAAAATACTACGTCTCAATTGCACGTCTTAAATTCGGACATGGACGATTTCTTTCTCATCTCCACAGAATTGGGGTGGTTGACTCGCCAATGTGTATGTGCGGGGCGGAGATTGGCGACTTGAATCACATATTTTTTAATTGCGCGTTGAGGATGCCGTTCATTAATCATATGTATTCTCGGTTAATCGAAAGAGGAACACAATTGCCGTTGAACATCGCTACGCTCATGTGTGCTAACTCTAAATCCACATATGACATAGTCATAGAATATCTTGGGCTAAATATTTAAAGATCAAAGAATTACCCCCCTAATGGACTCCTAAGTATCTAACCTTTGTTTAACCGTTCTTCCTATCTATCCAAGGTCGCAACCTGTGATGTCTACATGAAAGGCCATGACAGACCTCTTGGCGAGAAGTGTGTGCCCCTGCCTTTAAGTCCCGTTAATTTATGACATTAGGTTTCCTTTCATTATCGTGGCTAAATGGGCATTGATCCCGAGAAAAGCCAAAAACAATCATAAACCCACAAACCAATTATTCATTATTGTCCATGATAACTGCAATAATACAGGAAAAGTAATAGGTACAAACTCTTCAGTTTTTATATATTAACATACGACATACCTATGGTTTATATCCAGTTCGAAGCAGAGAAATTTTGGAAGCGTATTTTTGAGGATTTTTTGCAACTCCTCCTCACACTTAAATGTAAACTTTTAATTTTGACATTGTTCCGAAAAATCGATTGTCAATTCATAATTAAATGTCATCTTCTGGACAACACTCACTCGGATCTTCTGCACCTGATCGGCCGAGCCGAAGAGAATTATAATATACACTGTGTCCAAGACAAGGGTGTCTATCCTCCGTAGCCATAGAAAATACGGCGATGGCTAAATTAGCGAAAAGATTTTTTTATTGTCATGTTTTAGCCCTATACGGGATCGATGCCCATGTGGCTAACAGGAATGGAAACAAAATGACAAGGATGACACTCTTCACTCCATGCGGTCTTTCATGGAGACTTTTAATCAGACAAACACAATAAATAGACCACGGAACGGTTTAGGATGACGAACAGAAGTATGTTATGACAGAGGTATTCTTCAATGAATGATTTTATTTATTTAAATTTGAATTTTAGCTTCCATCAAAAATTGCACCAAGGCGTCGTAGATTTTTTTGTTATTTGAAGCTAATAGGGTGAACATATTGGTTGGTAATTCCATATTATGACAGCGTATTTCTTTAAGTAATTTGTCAGTGAAATTAGCGTTATTCACACAACCAAGGAAAATATGATTAAGGTCGCCTTGTTCTCCACATACGCAACTGGGAGTATCTGTCAATCCCATTTTATGTAAATGCAATGGATATTGCCCGTGACCAAATTTTAGTCGAGCTATTGTGGTCGCATACCACCTACTCACAGTAACGTTCCTCGACCAGTGAGTTCGAATCAACTGAGGGTGGATTGTCGTATATTGCGTGCTTTTCTCCGAGTTGGAGTCTTCCCAAAGATTTTGCCATCTTGTAAACAAAATTTGGTGCTTAAAATAGGTTACGGCATCACTCGGTGTTATTATTTTATTATATGGTGTTCCCTCTTGTATAGCCCTTTTTGCTAACGCATCTGCTCGTTCATTAGCTTTTATATTGACATGAGACTTCACCCAATAAAATTTAATCTTACAACCTCCGGTTCTCATCATTGCTATGAGCTTAAAAGTTTTTTGACAGATTGGATCCATTGTGAACGAGCAATAATTCGATTGAAAACCTTTGAGAACGCTCATGGAGTCTGACATCAACACAACGTTTGTCATATGGCGCGCCCTACAATAATTTAATGCTTCGTATATGGCGATCGCTTCAGCTGAATATATAGATGTTAGGTTATGAAGTTGTAATAATTGGTGTTCTTTATTGGAGAGGTTATAGAAAGCGCAACCTACTCCCGTTTGATTTTTGGAACCGTCCGTAAAAATAATGGTGGCATTACCCAATTCCTCTTTTATAGATTGAAACAATTGAATATCATGGTTTTCCTCACCGTTGTATTTCGGACATATGACTTCTGGAGAACTAAAGGATTGAAGAAAGTCACAAGTCATTATTTCCCGAGTGTAGATAGCTACTGCCATGTCTTCTAGATCTCTGTATGCATCTGCTAATAATGGAGATGGTTTTTTGGCCCAATACCTTCCCGTAAGGTCAGCTATTGACAACCTATTTAACCGTTGGTACATTTGTATGCAGTTAAGTGCTTTGAGTTTTATGACGTATTTTATGGCAAGATATTTTCTGCGTAACTCCGCAGGCGGCACCTGTGCTTCTACCTGGAGGGCTTTGATTGGGGTAGATATCATTGCGCCAATACACAATCTCAGGGCTTTATTCTGTATGACGTCAATTCGTTTCAAGTTCGTCTTGTTAGTGTTCGCGTAAAAAGTACATCCATAGTCCATCCGTGATCTTATCAAACTTTTAAACAAGCTGAGCGCTGTGTCTCGATCAATGCCCCATCTCACTCGAACAACAGCTCGTACAACATTCAGCGCCTTTTCACAGTTTGCAGCTAAAGCGTTTATGTGGTCTGTCCATTTTAGTTTGTTGTCTAAAACTACCCCTAAATATTTAAAAGATGTTTTTATAGGGAATTCATTATTCGCGAGAGATCCTACCCATCGGGAGTTTGCGATGCCGCGAAAGAAACATTATAGCCGATTTCTCGGTAGAGAGTTCAAAACCATTTTCCCTAAACCATTGTTTTGACTCACTGACAATGCTATCTAATTCGCATTTCAACCGATCTAGGTTCCCTTCGACGCTATATACACAGAAGTCGTCCGCGAATTGGATTATTGTTGTACCCCTATTAAAAATAGAATGAATGTCGGCCGTGTATATGTTAAAAAGAATTGGGCTTAGTATGGATCCTTGTGCCAGTCCCCTCGATACCGTTCTTGGACCAATTTTCTTATTGTTGCACGTTCTAATATACACATACCTATTTTCATAAAGTGACACAATACTTCGAGAGACTCTTGCTGGTAAACCTAAGGTTATCAACTTATTCTCTAATATAGATAGTTCAACACAATTATATGCGTCCTTTAAGTCAAAGAAAACACAGCTCATATATTCGTTGCTACCAAAGGCTAATTGCGCATCTGTTACCAAGAGTGCCAAGGCATCTATAGTTCCGCACCCTTTCCTGAAACCAAACTGATTTTCTAAATAAGACGCCGCAATTTCATTAGACGCTAACAAAAAAAAGTCGCATTGCATAAGCGGGCGAGAAATTTTTTCTAAATAAGACGCCGCAATTTCATTAGACGCTAACAAAAAAAAGTCGCATTGCATAAGCGGGCGAGAGAAAAACATGGTACCAATTAAGTGTTTAGAGAAACAATGGACTATAAAAATGGTAATAGGTATGAACACAGCGTTGCTGAGATAATTGCTGCCAAAACCAAATTCGCCGTTATATATGAAACATCCTTTATTTACGACTACAAAGGTTATTACAAACATGTTTAAATTCGCAAATTAATGAAGTACATGCGGTCAAAATTTCGGTTTTTTTCTCGAAACCAGCCTCGCGCTCATTACGTTTAAAAATGAAAGGAATTCTGAAATCGTGTCGGGGGATTCAACGTTCTCACCCCAATTGTTTTGAAAAAGAGAAATTTGAAACGCGTCCTAAGAAGAAAAATTACTTCTGGCAGGATCAGCTTTTCAGAGTGGTTATAATAACATCGAATTTGCTCGCGTATAAATACCCTTTGTATCTCCCCTATTAATTATCTATTGGCAGGGAAGGTACACACATAAACCACGTGTAAAAGCTTACATTGGTACGCTGTGGTTGTGATTAAAATTAGTAACTATCGATTGTTGATGTTTGCCCTCCACATCAATGCGTTTTCGTGACATAGTTACACGTGTTGTCAGAGATCGCATTTCTAACTAGAGAAACTCTTTTTTGAGGAGCTTTTGAATTCCAGTTCCGATGAAGACCGACCTTAAGTTTTTAAAAATACTGGTAAACACAGCACACCGTTAATTAGGGACGTTAATAGGATTTACCTTGACGGTTATCATAGTTTAGACATACATAAAAACAAAAGTTATTTTAATAATAATTACAATCATGGACTCGTCCTTTGAACAGACATGTATTCTTATGGTCAGTAGTTCCATTCCTACCTATCTGTTCATTTTTTTCTATATTTACTATATAGCTCCTTTGTCGTAAATTCCCCACTCTTATTGCCTTAGTTATCTCCTCAATTTACCGATTGTGAGTAAAATAATTAGTGAACTCGTGAATGTTGCGGATTTTAGATTATTTTGAGTTGTACTCGTTTTTTAAACTAATCCGACATGCATGATAAACGAGATGGTAAGTTCACGTTTTGTTGTATGCACATAACCCAAAAGCCACCCCGAAATTGTTGCTGAATCTTATCTAATTTTTCACTTTATGACGGACAACTAAGGGACTCGGTGTTTAATTTGTGAACGTGTTTCATTTAACGTGATATCAAAACCTTTTTAAGGGGTAATGCCTGTTACCCCAGTATCTGTGTAGTTTCTGTGTTGCTGTAAATTAATGTGAACTCTTGTAAAATTGGCAGGCTTTCGTTTACACTGTAAAGGTGTCCCGATTATTTATTCTATATCGCCTTCCCATCACCCTGGACAGTGTTGTACATATTTTCAATGTTCCTGTCAATGTCCCTCATTCAAATGAATTGATTGTTTGTTCATTTCCGAGAAAATAATAAAAGCGTTTGGTCCGCCCTTCTATTGACATACTTTCTTCGCCATGAAATGGAACCTTGTATTAGAGAAGCATGTTTCTCTTATGGGTCAATTAAAGGACTAAAGCTGTTTCAAATTTTGACGTATAGATACCTATATCTATACATCCATACCGCAATGTAGTTGAGCTAAGGAAATTGGACATATGAAAGCTCATCAAATTTCATCAGGTTGACGTTTAGGTCATTATTGTTATTCATACACTGTGTATGCGAATATTTAATTTTTTTATTCCAACACAAAGATTATTTGGCCAATATTGAGAGTAGACACAAATTCAATGCTCGAAATAGTATCACTTCCAGTTTTTTTTGAAATTTAAACGGGCCACCTTGTATATTTTCACATTTTTGGATTCTATATGCAACTATAATACACCTGATACGTTATTTTCAGTAATTTACACTAAGTTTGTCGAAAAAATAATTAAATCTTATTTTTTAATTTAGGAGACCGCGAAAAAAATTGCACTTGATTGACTCTACATTACTACACATTTTATCCAATAACAAAATTTTAAACAATTTTTTGAAATGGATAAATAGATATTTTGATTATTTTCAATTAATGATGTATTATCAGGTGTAAAATTGTCCGGAAGTGGCAGGAAAATAATCAATTCGATCTCACTCCTATCACCCACGAAAATTGTACACCCATGTCGCCAGTTGTGCCAAAATTACAGGGGTGAGCCTAGTTCGGTGTACATACTGTATATTACTTTTTGACAATAAAATCAAAGTTAGATAATATTCCGTATATGCAAATTACGTAATTAAGTAACAATAAAATAATGTTAATTTTGACAAACGTTCCTTGTGCGAGGATCTTTTTTTTAATTTAATGTTTCCTTGAAATTTGTACTTTTAACTCAATACGACGCGACTAAAACGAGGTTGAAAATTCGAAAAGTGGTCACGTATCCCGTTCCTACTTGCCGTTTCGAGTATGTTTGATAATTGAGGTTGAATATAGATAGAGCCGCAACGTATCAAAGGGTGTATGTTAGAGAAAACATTCATCTGAGCGCTACAGTGAACGGCAAATTATTAAAATAGCAGGAAAATGTTATTCTAAACAATATATGGAAAAAACAAGAAATCCTGAAGACTGGAAATCCTATGAATTAACTGAAGAAATAATTATGAAAACGTAGATATAGGAAAGACAGACATGTTGAGGCGGTTTTAGTTTAGCAATGTAGTTTCGATACCAAGGTCTTGGAGGTATAAATAATGTATTTGGGTTTTTTATTTGTTTTGAGCTTTATTTTTGAGTGAGCGGGGTTTCAGCCAAGGCTGCTCTACCACCCCAACCCACTATACATTTACAAATATCCATACCCGAACCTAGATTCGAACCAGGGACCCTTAGTACCGCAGTCGAGATTCAACTTAACTGTCCCACACGGGTCGGTTTTCCAACTAAGAGCTGAAGGTTTCGGTGAGAAACAATTTTGAATTATTGTGGCAACGACGCCTGGTTTTAGTTGGATTTATTAATAAACTCTTTTCTAACTCGTTGATTTGCATCATCACCCACCCTCAAGTACCAATGCAAACATTACAGAAAGAGTAAGATCAACGAGTTCAAGGAATGTAAAACGTGGAAAGAGAAATATAGTAGTTATAAAGCGGATGTAAGGGACGTTTTAAAACGACACAATAGGTAATTGATGTACAATGAGGGAGTAGAACTTCATGAAAATGATGCACAGTGGAAATAAATCAAATTCACTAGAGAAAAATGAGGTTGATTGAGTATGGAAGTAGTAGGTTCCTTAGACGTTGTCCTTGTCGTATTAGGTTATTTCTTAACAGGGGAACGCCTTGAGTATGATTGGTAATTTTAATACTATGTGTTAAGATTTTCAAACAAATTTATTCGCATACTGTCGAAATTTAATGTTGTGAGTCTTCTCTCTCCGCCTATTTGAGGTCGCCGTGAGTTTTGACGTTCTTAATAATTTTCTTCCTTTTCATTATCGTTTTGTCACCAATTATACTTCACTGTATTTAATCCCTTTGTAGATATAGAAATAGCATTGATTTGACGATGTATTTCCCATAAGGTGGACAGGGCGCGCGCCTAGAGCGGCAAAATTTAGGGGTGGCAAATTTTGAGGAAAAGTAAATTGTTAGTATTAACTGTCGCTTTCATCACAAAGTACCCCCGCGTGTGCCTGAAAGTACTGCAGGCTCCTTCCTGCGGAAGAACGTCCTTCATAAGCTCGTCTTGAAACCAGGATTTTGCATTTTGAGGGACGGTCCTCTCCAACCAGTCCAAGGTTCACTGATCCTCGTATTCGGCGGCAATGGTAACCTGCGAATTCTAGCGGAACCCTGTCAGTCAAGGAAAGCCCCCCTCCCCTCAACATCCAGAACCTTTAGGCCTCTTCTCAGGCTGCCCTGAGCCAGACTCTGGATTGCTTTCCTCTTATAACCTCTCTAAGACTCTTGGTCCCTGACATCGGATCGTCCTCTTGAGCCAACGACCCAGACACAACGTTAGGCCTTGGCGCGAGGTTTTACTCTCGAGACGGCGTTTCCTGGTCATCATCTTCTGTGCGCCAGTCCTATCCTTCTTGCGAATAGGGGATGGTTCCAACGCAGGACCTTATTGAAGGACCTGCTGGTGGGCCAGCTCCTATTCGCAAGAAGAATAGGACTGGCGCACAGAAGGCGATGGCCAGAAGGCGCCGTCTCAGGAGTAAAACTCTTTCGACGAACCTTCATCGCTACCAGTCTGGGTTTTAGCCCCCAAGCCACTTATAATCGTCAATACTCATACCGAAGCACAAGTCACGTTACTATTCAGTGTGTATGGGCGTCTCTCTATCCGTCACCTAGGGATGCGCCCAATGGATGCCTCCACCGCAGGGGGAAAAAAATTGTTCGTTTAGTAAATGGTATGAATGTGAAAATTACTGGTTAGCCTTTAGCCATATAGCATGCGTACGTATTGGGAAGCATTTTCTAAAATCTAAAGTATTCGGAGCAGTCTAGCAGTCTCCCTTTCTCGCACCAGTGAGAGACAAGAAAGAGAAATTAAATGTATTGTGTATTTGAACTTTCGGTGTCGTAGCATGATTTTTGGAATTGATGGGGAAGTATTATACAAGTGCAATCTAACGATAGTGACGACGTTTATTTCGTTCAAGTTGGGGGGCAGTATATTCCTTTTTGATGTTGTTTTGTTTATTGTTCTTGCATACAAAAGCAAAACAAGATCAAGGGGTTTCTAAAAATGAAAAATTACAGTATACAATAGGCGGTCATCAAAGAGTATACCCAATCTAAAAAAGCGTCAATCAGATTTTAAGTATCCTCAAACCCTCCACAAATAATAATGAACATAATGATTAGGTAATTTGAGTTTTGATAAATTCTTTTTAATCCCGAGGGTTAAATGTTAATTATTACGGTATTACATATTAGCACAGATTTAAATATACTATTTAAATCTGTGATATTAGGAACACGATATTTTAGACGGAATTCGAAAACGCTGTGCTTTTAATAAGCGCTTATCTTTGGACGGATGTTTTCCCTATAAATCCGAGAACGAGATTTCCAAACAGAGCGTAAAACTCCTGTTCACTACCGCGGTCGTTTTGGTTTTACTTATCTTGATCGGTTTCTCCCTGGCTTTCCGAACTAATCTACAGCTTACAGATTGCGTAGTTATGATATTTTTATCAATTCGCCGTGGAATGGATCGTTTTCACCCGGATCTTAAAAAGCATCTCCAGATGTACCCAATTACAGTGACCTAAAAAGACTATAATAATCTTATATCTATTTACTGTTGCAAGAACATTCCTATAGGTATTACTTTCGTGAGCAATAAGCGAATGAAACTGGCTCGAGTTTCTAGAGTCGTAAATTTCAATAGCGTCAAAATTTCCTACTGGAAAATTTCCCATTCATTTCAATTTAAGTTGATTTGTGTTTTTGTGGGACTGTGTTAGAAACTAAAAAGATTGAAATATTTTACGGCCGCTGCTATGAATAGCTAGGTTTTAATTTATTAAGGATTAGAGTACGTGTGAAGTTGCGGTTTGTTCAATTGCCTTGTTAGGGTCAAGGTTTTTTAATTATAGGAGAAATAATCTTCTAAGCTTGTTTGCTTAAACCGTATTTGGAATGGGATTATATAAAGCTGCATGGGCATCCTCTCCAAAATAATCGTTTTATGGGCAATTTTCTCAAAAGTCGAGTTCATATTCATATGTTAGTACAGAAATGAGCAAAATATGGACGAGCTGCGCATATGCGGTTGTGCTGTTAATTAATGAGTAACAATTGCGAGCGAAGTGATTGCTTTTTAGTTATTGAAATATTGTGAATTGTTTTGAATCATCACGTTCATATTAAACTTTTATGGCTATTAACGGCGACAAATTCAATTTTTCCTTAATTAATAACTCAGCTCAGTGCTTAGAGTGGCGCGACAATATTATTAGTTAATGTGGCGATCAAAGCTTCCGCGTGTGTTTAAAGATCGTCAAGTAACTCTCCTAATTGTAGAAATTTATAATTACACTTCTGCACACTAGTTTACGTCAGTTCGATTAAGATAATGTGAATAGGTTCAATCGAAAAGGATTTTTTTCCAAAAATGACACTCCGGTAGCACAGGTTTGAATTTGTGGCTTTAAACTTAAAATAATGGGTAAGTGCCTTTTTTATCGCAATTACATTTCCATGTACGGAAAATTCTGCTTAGGAGGCTCTAGAAAATCATTAGGGCGCAATCAGAAAGAGTAATCAATTGTCCTACCCTAGGATATTTGATTACTCCTTCTATTGAACGTTTATAAATTGGTCGCTCAATCCCTGAGAACAACCGCTTCATGGCTTAGTTACAGTATTT
This sequence comes from Photinus pyralis, assembly GCF_008802855.1. NCBI lineage: Eukaryota > Metazoa > Arthropoda > Insecta > Coleoptera > Lampyridae > Photinus > Photinus pyralis. The sequence goes on along the minus strand of NW_022170738.1, from coordinate 20,321,170 downwards.
TGAATTTAAATCCATTATGCCCGCATTTTAGGATTTTAGAACTAAACATTCAATAAATACAATGATTCATTTGTAGTATTATACCCAACGTTTTGTTAGAAGGTTTCTCACACATTTCTCTTTCAATGGAGTTGGTTTATGAGGTTGTTCAGATTTAGTATACCGGGTAATAAAATTGCTACCACCAACTCCCAAATTCTCTCTTCATATGCAAACTTTGATTTAATGAAAAAGAATGGAAAGTGTTTTTTAATCAACTAGCTGAAAGTGCCCGAGTGGCATGTATAATAACATGTTAAATGGGTCAATAGTGTGTGGACTGATCCTCGTGAGATTTATTAACGTACATTTTGGAAGTTTTCCGCTTGGCCATGGTGGCGAACCCTTAACGCTACAAACCTAAAATATTTTTACTTCAATCGGAACCCTTATACAAGGTAATTCATATCAAAGTTCCAATTTTTTTAATGGAACCTCCTGTATGTTATTGCATATTTGGATTCCTCGGGTAATTTTAGTGTAACTTTGTGTATCATATAAAACGAACGGTTTAGCTGTAAATGGATATTTTTTAAAAAGTGTCAATTGTCAAATTTAGTAGGTACGCTGTGACTTTGTGGAATTACTTACCATAAAATGTACCAATGTAGGCCGGGCAGGCAGGGTCGAATTTTTTTTACGATTTTTGAAATCGATTCGCCAATTTAGACAATTTTATTCATAGATACCCTAATTTTTTCAAATGCAATTCCACACTTTTTTGTTTTGTTAAATGTGAAATTTCATCGGCTTTCTAACGATACATGGATATCGTATCTATCTTTGGTAATTTTCTTTTGGTAGATTTTTTTTTAACTTTTCATACATAAGTGGCTAGTAGGCCGTGGAAAATGGATAAATGCCAAAGTAGGCCGCAAACAACAAACAAATGTCAAAATTGATATTGATTACTACGTTAACTTCCGTTATTAAGCGGTAGAGCCAAAGGAAAGCTTTTAAGGGGAGTCGATGGTGTCTATCTGTGAACCGATTCGGTTCAAACTTTACACAGTTGACCTATAGGCCACATGAATACCGCTCTGCCGCTCTTTAGTATTGCAAGAAACAATACGTATCACGTATATAGTGTGTTCCAAAGTCTTATACAAATGTAGAAAAAGGGTATGTGAAAGAGAAGAGGCCGTAGCCTGTGCCTTAATGCAAAACTTAAGTGCCGGTGTGATTTGGTTGCTCTCGAAAATATATTAGTTTGAGGAGTAAAGGTTATAACAGCAAAATCATTAAAGTTAAGGGTATAAACATGTAAGAGAAAAAATAAGTACTCTTCAATTACTTTCCAATTATTCAAAAATATGGGGAGTACCATTAAGAAAAACGTAAGTTTAATACGCCGGTGTAATACAGTAGGCCACTGATGACCAGAAATATTTTAGATACATGGTAATTGTGTACAATTTTTATGGTAAAGGAATTATGATCCGAGGGGGTCTTAGGACTTAGATGCTATACCATGTATCAAGGACTACTTAGACAAGAAAAAATATGCATTGAATTGGGTGAATTTATTGTAATTACGTAGGAGTATAAAACTTAAATCCATGCAAATTACGATTTAACATTACATGTCCGATAATGGTGCTTAATATTCGCTATTAACATACGGTAAATTACCAGAAACGCCTACACAGATTTTTGCCTTAACTTTTGATGTATGTAAATTAGTAAAGGAAGAGATAATATAATGCGTCTCGTGTGTCAAATACAAAAACCCCCTATATCTTCTTCTAAGGAACTAAATAGGCGGTTAACAACTTTTCCATTTTCGGCGACTGGTGTAGTATTATTTCAAAATTATGGGTCTACAAGTAATGTAGAGTTTAACTTTTTATTAAGAGTACTTTTTTGTGATATGTCAGATAACCTTTTTCTCCATTTGTATAAAACTTTTCGGGACAGACTGCAGCTCGGACTGTATGGACAAATGAATAGTCAATAGTTAATTGGCGTAATAAAGTCAATGGTGCCCACTTATATAGATAACGACAGTTTTATAAACATAAGTGACCGAGTAAGAGGAAAAGATGCAGTTTCTTATTAAGGTTTCCCATTTCCTTCCATTTTTCCTGGCACCGACTTATGATAGATACTTTGTTTAAATGTGTAAGCTTTAAATTAGTTCGCAACGTTTAATTTGGTAGTTGCATTTTTCTCGTCTAAGGGTTAGTTTACTTTTATTACTATTCCACTGTATAACTACATTAAGTTGTCTCCACATTTACTATTCGTAAACCAATCTTATCTGCTACATATTACATATTACCATACTTATTGAATCATTTCACTCCTTGGCACGATGTAGAGCGTCTACATGGTACAATAAAAAGGGATAATACATCGGATTAAATTAACCGAAAAATGAAAGATATATAAAATGATAAAGTTCGTGAGCGTATGTATATTTTTATGTGTTTATATCCGCCAAAAACTCTGGGCTGTGTTTACTGTCAACAGTATTACTGTACTCAAAGGAGGAAGATGTCTCGAGATATAGCGACATGAAATGAATAAATCAAAGTTTTTGGAATCTGAAAAGCGTGCGTATCTTAGCTTTCAGCCGTAAGCTTCGTGTCGCATTTACTTTGTAATCGTACGCTTTAGTAAACGTTTTTAACACACATTCATTATAAGGCGTAACTAATATTAATGTATTGCCTTGGAAAAGCTTATTTCAAACGACACTACTGGATAGATTTACTTGCTAAAATCTCCATTTGTAACTGATGCAAAGCATAAACTCTAAGAAATTGAATATGCTTCTGTCTTGGTACACGTTCCTTTATCGTGTATTTCTAAAAGACAAATACCATAGATTAAGATTAGGTGTTAGTTATTGTGAGTACTGTGAGTGCGCTGGAAAGGGTCTGGGAGAATTAATGTCACATGATAAACGGAAAATCTTTCAATAGTGCAGACGTACGTGGTTATTTGAATGCCGAATGAATTTAGATAAGTCTTTTCAATTTGAGCATGAATTCCTTTACGCGATAAACGTGCCAATTTTGTGTAAACTACTTGAAAACAAGTCTCTACGAATAATCCTTTTCACGCGCTACCATTTCATACTTGAAATATAGTTTGCTGTGTTAATATTGCAATCTTTGGTTTTACTCCATCTGTGTTAGACTTTCAGATATTGGAAGTTCTTGACCTGAGTAAAGACAAATTAACGCCTTGGATATGTACTGATTGTGAAGATATCCGTACCTCTCCATATTCTCTGAAGATCCAAAACTCAGCCAACCTAATGTCATACCCGCATTATCCTCCTTCCGACCCTCCTAAGACTTTTAAATGAGAACGCGGCTTAAAGATACTTATTAACACGAAACATCCGGAAGTCCATACCATTCTCCCAAACGATTGGATCCCTCAGCAACTATGACCGCTGACTCTGCCTCCTCCCTCAAATCAGGGATGGACCTTAAATTCTTCTTAAAATTTCACACTCCATGTCATAAAATAAGACTCTCGCCAATTAAGCAAAACCTTTCTGGAATGATACCATTAAACCTTCCTAAAACTTGAAAGCGTCCTGCTAAACCTACTTCCCTATCACCTTGAGTCTAAGATATCTAATAGTGACATAAGAGGTGCAGTCCGATATTACATTCTAGCCCAACAAGATGATGCTACTTTTAACCGACTTCTAGCTCCTTTAAGACCACTACTATTTCTCGATCCTTCTAGAGACTGTATTCCATTACCTGTTGAAAGCAGGGATGTACGCCATGCAATATTAAGCTTTCCCTCGGGATCTTCAACAAGCATTGACGGGATAAGACCTCAACATTTAAAAGAACTTATTTCTTACAGCCATCACCGATCACATTCTTGATATTTTATACGGCGCCTCACTATGCGCCCCAAATAGGAAATGTGAAGGAATACGGCAGTTGGAAACTGCTTCAGAGAATAACGGCAACGGCAATTTTCAACCAAGACAGCTCGGTTTTGTTACTAAAGGCGGATGTGAAGCTTTAATCCATACTATAAGGACATATGTGGAATTAAACTGTGATCATCCTAAAGCTCTACTACTGATTAATTTTGAGGGTGGGAAATACATGAATTCAGTACTGACTGCATTTATTCCCGCCATGCAGTGGTTGTGGTACGAGTTAGTATTTCACCGGAAAAGACAAGAGATCATTTTGGAAAACGAGTGATCAATCTCCTTACGCTACATCTGACTTCATGCTAATAGAGGACTCTACCACTTGCAGAAAAAGAGTCTTTGAAAACATATATGATGCCATGAGCACCGAAGGGATTTAGATAAATACCGTAGACTGCAATTATTTGTAGGAGAGAACAGAGCTGACTATAAAAGACGTTCGTTTACATCGCAACAAATTACTGTAAGTTGTGTAGGAGTTTGCTGAAGGTGTTTAATGCGGTTTCTTTCCACGTACTGCTGATGAGATCTTCTCATTGCCCAATAATAAGATATCCATAAAAAGTGAATTATGAGGACAGGAGCGAGCACAGGAAATGAAGGTATTGTTTAATAATTCCGTTGTATTGGAAATAAGTTGATTATAATTGTTTAAAATGTTCCAAATTTGGAAGAGGCAGATGAATTGAGCAAGGTCGTAGATATTGACTATTTGTGGAGAACATGTTTTCGGTCGATTGTTTCTGGATCTTAATCAGCACCCCATGTAATAGCTATCTGTAGCTGCAGTTGGGTATTTTTTCTAGTATATACACATTCCACCTAAAGTAATTCTTAGTGACTATAATTTGCGGTGTTGAGGGCTTCGATTGTGTACCACAACGAAGAATAGGTACATAAATGCATATTATCCAAAACACATAAATTGCTAATGCAATTGACAGTATACAGAATACAATTTTGAGATCGCTATGATTTATATGGACATACCGCAACTCATTACGTCAGTAACAACAAAACAGCAAGAAAAAATAGCTAATTAGTGACACATTTTATGTATGTAAACAAATTTAGTGTTATCTTGTGGTTTTAGTTAATGGTGATATTGTGTTCTCGAGTTTTCCGAAACAACTTTTTGAAAACGGGTTATAACCAATTATGAGGAATAAATGGAAGGCAAATTGCGAATGCAACGTTGAAATTAATTCGGACCGAGATTAGTTTTTAAATGGAGTTATAATTAAGTGCAGGTTCAGAAGATTAACGTTACTTTGACGTTGAAAGACACTTTTATTTCGAGGCTGTACGATCTGAAGGACGTTTTCAGCTCCAAACTAACTGCAAAGAAACTTTTTTACGCGTTAAAAGAAATCTCAACAAGACTTTAGAAAAGTATCCCAGGAACTTTTCACAGATTAGTAACTCTCTGAACAGAGCTTGTCGTGGTATGACAACCGTATTAGAATTTGTTAATACGGATGATAAAGAAGTGCGCGCCTCCAGAAACGGTTTCAACTTAATCAATCACATTCAGTTGAACTTAATCCGGAATCCGACTGGTCCAACATCGTTTATCTTGGGGTAAATTATGTAAGCATTTTCTGGTCTTTTTTATTGCTTTGTAAGTTTCGACGATATGCGCATTTTGGGGCATCTTTAGTTGGGAGAAAAATTATTATTTGGTCATTCTCGTGGAAATAACACGCATTCAGTTTAGTAGTTTAGATATATGCCTTTTGTAAAATCTCCAATATAAAAAGTAATAAAATTTAAGCCGAGTCACTAAGTCAAACTAAAGTAATGCAATCGCCTAGTGATGTAGAAACCTGCAGTAATGTGTGAAATGCCACGTTAGTGGTGCTCAGTGTTGGGTACAAACCTCCACGAACTATCTGCAAAAGACGCGAATATTTTAGCACTCCAATGCCATTAAACATTTTAGAGGCAATTCCAATCTTCGAATTTGATCTGTTTCCTATACAAAATAGGCGATTCATGCGCAAATTCTAGCGCACAACAGATGGGTGCAACTGATATTGATGGGGAGTGGAGGAAATCTTTCATTAAAATACTACTAAGGACAGCACCTGTATCCGCAGTAGATTATTTGGCACCATTAACGGCCAAGTTATAGGACACTCCAATCGTCCCATTTAAAATGTATTCATTTTTTACTTTAAACGGAGAATTATTCATGGGGGGAGGGGGGTTGGTCTTTAAGACACAAATACTTGGTACGCCTTTAAGGTATCGAAACATTTGGGTGGTTCTGGAAGCATATTTTGACGTGATTGACCTCAAAACGTCTAGTCAACGGTTATTTTTATATACAATGATTTCACTTTTGAATTAAAGCGGTATGAAGGTCGCGCCGACGCTGATCTCTGTACATGTTATCGCTTCACCTAACAATTTTTCTCGCAGTAATTGACGAAAGTTTACGCGGTGCGCAGTGTAGTGTAGCCTCCTTCTAATGGTATATGGGATGAATCATAATAGGAGCGACTGAACTAAAAGGCTAAGGGTGAGTTTCCATTATACATCAAAAATACGCAAAATACGAAAACTTAACTACATCCCGTATTTAATTAAATTTATTTTTTGAAATCTGCGTTCCGAGTCCTTAGTACTTCATCGTAATCGTAACACCATTAGTCATTTCATTCTCACAGGTTACAATCTCAATTTTGATTTCTCATGCGGTGACGTAAAAACTTATTGATCATATGATCAAATTAAAGCCTTAAAGTAACCGTATTTATACACTATAGGTACACGTGTTTGTCTATTACAGAAAAGGCGTTAATCGTCAACAGATGTGCTGGTGCACTGAATAAATAAATTTGGTTGCTTTGAATACAAATTTCCAAACTCAAAATTGTACATTCTTTTGCGTAACTGCGGGCGGATGTTTTTCAAAAGGAAACACAACACACAAGGCACAGGTATACAATCCAGGAAAGGAATTCCGATAACAATCCGTATTCACGAAATATTTCTTTCCTGGAATGTACATCTGCGTGTGGCTGGGGAGTATTCCATACCTCCTAGACCGCCCGGTCTTAGACTCTCCCCCAAATTATCAATTCGATGAAAATTTATCACAAGAGTAGTGAATGATTAACAATTTGGGAGTTAGTGTAACACCGGGGGGGTCTGAGGAGTATAGAATAAGAAAGAGCTCTCGCAATTCCACTAACAATTCGTGATTCATGGAATATTTATTTCTTGAAATGTACATCTGTGTGTGGCTAGGAGGGAACACCCTCCAGACCACCCGGTCTTAGATTCTCCCCAAGTTGTCACATTGTCAGCACTCTTGTGAGCATTTTTCAGAGAGGGTTTCAAACTTTCTTTACCTGAAAGGTATTCCATGTCTCCTAAATTCCCCGTTGCTGTGTTGTCCTCCAAAAGGTTGAAAAAAATTAAATTCGATCCCACAAGTATTCAGTCCAGAAAAGAAGAACTCTCGGAACTCCACTAACAATTCTTGAGGAAGATTTACGAAATATTTCTTTCCTGGAATGTAGATCTCTGTATGTCTGGGGGGTATTCCATACCCCCTAGACCCTCTTCAACAAATTGTTATACTTTCAGCACTCTTGTACGCATATTTCAAGGAAGGGCTTTCCTTCCCTGAACGGTATTCCATGTTTCCTAAATTTCCTATTGCCATGTTGTCCCCCAAAACATTTAAAAAAATAATAAAAATTCGATGACCCTCCTTCAAAAATGATGGGAGTAGTAAAGGTTTAAGAATTTGAGGGAGATTCTAACATCGGGCCCCCAGCCATAGACAGGTTACATTCCAGGAAAGAAGAGCTTCCAGAATTCCAATAACCATTCGTGAGGTAAATTTACGAAATGTTTCTTGTTTAAAAAAATGTCAAGTATTTCACGCCAATGATGTTCCTTTTAAATACATGTTTAAGAACAGTTTTTTATCCGGAAATTTATACATATCGAATGAAATTTTAAGTAATTAGGTAATTAGATCATGTGCAGGGCTACGATTAGCCTCCACGGGCCCCGGAAATATTTCAGTACCGGAGGAACATTTAAATGACTTTCGTACGCCATTTGCAGAATGTTTATAATGTATTATAATTAAAATAATCCAAAGTATCACCATTTCACACTGCTGGTTTCTTATACGCAGAAGTTGTTATAACCTGATCAAAACCCATTTCTCTTTATCATTTAGGGAACACTCTTCGTAAAAAACACAATCGAAAACCCGGTTTGGAGATTACCTTGGGCCGGGCCCCGAAAGTACACCCGGGCTACGTATCGGTGGCCCTACTAGAACAAGTTGGAAGTCATAAGCATTTAACGTTTGCAATCTTTTCTATTTAAAATTTGGGTTGTAATTCGCTCTATCAACAATTTAGATGTACTACCATGGAAGACTATAATATTTACTGTTGCCAAAACCTGCCTTCATTAATTTAATTACTAAATGGCAGCCTTGTATTTCTCGTCTTTTAAAAGGTCACTAAGATTCTTGGTTGGATTTTAGTATAACGGGGTGTTGAATGATCGATTCGCAGCACAATGGCATCGGATGCATATTATATTGAGTTGATAACTAAAGTGGGCACTGATATCTTGTAGAGCACATTTGTCAACGTTTCTTTTTCCAGAATCCATTCCATTTTTCTATTATTTATGCTATTAGAGATTCGTTGGGACCGTTTTCGTTAAACAAAGTGAATGTTTTGTAAGCATGGAAGAGTCATTGGTATAATAAAAAAACGTTATTCATTCGACTAATAGTCTAGGCGATAGAGACTGTAAAATTGGCAAACTGGACATTTTGAGGTGGAAAAGAAAAAAATGGTGGAATATGTTCAGTTAGGTGTCAAAAACAACATATTAAAAATCCCACCCTTCAGACCCTGTGCTAAAGGCTCCAGCCCCCCCCAAAAACCGTGTTTTCGCTCTTTTTGGCTGATATCTCGCGATCTATGAGGTCTATATGAAATATTTTTAGTTGAAAATATTTCTCGGGAAATTTCATACAAGGTAGATACTCAGAAGTTAGCCTATGTGTACCTCTTAGCCTAGGAAATTCATAAAAGCCGCGAAAATCATCAATTTTCGTGGCTTTTTGCAAATATATCGCGACCTTTAGGGCTAGATGAAATATTTTTAGCTGAAAATGCTCCTCGTGAAATTTCTTACAAGGTAGATACTCAGAAGTTAGCCTAGGTGTACCTCTTAGCATAGAAAATTCATAAAAGGAGGCGAAAATCATCATTTTCGTGTTTTTTTTGCGGTTTTTTGCAAATATATCGCAACTTTCAGGGCTAGATGGAATATATTTAGCTGAAAATGCTCTTCGTGCAATTTCATACGAGATAGGTAACTGAAGAGTTGGCGTAAAGTCACCTTTCACCTTCAACTTTCATGTGTGAGGAAATATTCATTGTAAAACAAAGTATTTCTATGTACCATTTATTCACGTAAAAACAGTATTTTCATATTAAAATATTCACACATTCATTTATACCTCAACGTAATCATTATCCTTATACTTATCCAAATCAATTCGTACTTTTTCGATCAGACTTCTTAATCAAAAGTTATAGACTAGAAACCAATTTGAAAAAAAATTCAAAGGGCTGTAACTTTTGAACTAGTAGCCCAATCTTGGAACTGTTTGAAATTATGGATTCTACAGGCCACATTCTATGAGAAAATTTTTTTCCGGGTCGATCTGAGACAATTTTTTTTTCGGGGCTCAAAAAAAGGCAGTGTATAACCTTCCTTTTTTACCAAAAATCGACTACACCAAAATTTCTCGGGAAAACACTTTTTCTTATTAATTTGGGTGCGTAGAATCCAAATCAATTCGTACTTTTTCGATCAGACTTCTCAATCAAAAGTTATAGACTAGATGCAGATTCCACTTCTTCAGGCTCTTCGACGTCCTCTCGTGGTAGTGGGTCGTCTGAGATTACCGACTCGTAGTTCTCGTCTTCCGCTTTACCTGATGCATGGGTACTCTGAAGAGACGACGTCGCATTTAGGCACGATGCTCCATGACACTGGACGCAGAGTTCATTACACTTCAGACCTACAACAAGAAGCATTACTTCAAAGCGGAAGGCGAGGAGAACTACGAGTCGGTAATTTCAGACGACCAACTAGCACTAGAGGACGTCGAAGAGCCTGAAGAAGTGGAATCTGCAGAGGATAATGATTACGTTGAGGTGTAAATGAATGTGTGAATATTTTAATATGAAAATACTGTTTTTACGTGAATAAATGGTACATAGAAATACTTTGTTTTACAATGAATATTTCCTCACACATGAAAGTTGAAGGTGAAAGGTGACTTTACTCCAACTCTTCAGTTACCTATCTCGTATGAAATTGCACGAAGAGCATTTTCAGCTAAACATATTTCATCTAACCCTGAAGGTCGCGATATATTTGCAAAAAACCGCAAAAAAACACGAAAATGATGATTTTCGCCTCCTTTTATGAATTTTCTAGACAAGAGGTACACCTAGGCTAACTTCTGAGTATCTACCTTGTAAGAAATTTCAGGAGGAGCATTTTCAGCTAAAAATATTTCATCTAGCCCTAAAGGTCGCGATATATTTGCAAAAAGCCACGAAAATTGATGATTTTCGCGGCTTTTATGAATTTCCTAGGCTAAGAGGTACACATAGGCTAACTTCTGAGTATCTACCTTGTATGAAATTTCCCGAGAAATATTTTCAGCTAAAAATATTTCATATAGACCTCATAGATCGCGAGATATCAGCCAAAAAGAGCGAAAACACGGTTTTTGGGGGATGGTGGGGTGGCTGGAGCCTTTAGCACAGGGTCTGGGGGGTGGGATTTTTAATATGTTGTTTCTGACACCTAACTGAACATATTCCACCATTTTTTTCTTTTCCACCTCAAAATGTCCAGTTAGATGTCTTTATCGCCTAGACTATAAGGCTATAAGTTTCTTTTATTTTGGTACTTCATGAATGATTGGCGTATAGGAGTGTGATATCTTACCTGCTGCCATTTCATGGAGTACCTTCCATGCAATCTGTGTGTAAGGCTGTAAGAAGCTGCTCCTTTCATCAGTGCAAAACCTATGGTTGGCAATTTTGAGCTGCTAAAATTGGAAATTACATCTGGGCTTGCTCAGCACAGTACAAAGAGTATAATAATTGAATAGTAAACCAACATGGGAATTATGTAAATTTGGATGACAAAATTATTTTTCCCTTTTTTATTCTACACTGAAAAATTAAACGAAGAATAGCAAAACTGAGAGCTGGCAAAAATGGGCTTGGATATTTAATGACCGAACTAAATTTCATTTAGAGAGGATTATGTGCACGTCGCCGTTCGCCTGTATACATCTCAGATAACCTAGCATTATCACGAGTTGTGCGTAGATGTATATGTATGAAGTAAGTACAATAATTGACATGCCATTTACTTTCCCAGACTGCAGAGCAAATAAAATTGGAAAGAAATTTCGAACATTTATGTAGATTGTGTATTTCACGCAACACGAATTTCAGAGGGAATTGTGTGCATTTGATATCCTAACGTTAAAATGGAAATTCTTCAAAGTTGCGTTTATCGAAGCTTACGCTTCCGAAATTTACTGGAATGGCATTTTTATTAAAATCCCCAAGGTGCCTACCTAATACAGTTTAAATGGGAATGTTGTAGAATGTATATTATTTTTCGTTTTATATTTTTTTTGAATACATAGGATAGGCAAATTAAAGCAAAATTGAGTTTTTCGTACATAAAATCGGAATAGCATTGGAGAGCATAATTATATACATAAAGGAGGCCCCCCACACACACTAAAGAACACAAGCTAAGCTTGGAATATGAGATGAAGACGTGGAGTGATAAATGACGTGCGATCTCTAAACCTACGACAGCCCTTCAGCATAACTGATTGCCTACAAGATTTATCACCAAGAGTCTACTTACATTGTAACGTTTCCAATTACCGTATTATGATCATTTAGGATGTCTTGAAATAAAAAAACAAAAGCTGGGAATGTACTATATAAAGTCTTATGGAAATCTGACAGCCTTGTTTGTATTTTAATGTTACATCGTATTTGATTAATGCACGTGATTTTTTTTGTACCATAAATACAACGAACAACGAACTAAGGGATGGTGTATCCAAGTTTATCGTATGTAATTAGCGGGCCTGTCAATGACAAGCTAGCGGAGAAAAGCGATGTGCATACCTTTTTGCTTTCGCAAATATGCTTTCCATTGTTGTTATCCTTACTAATTTGTTGTATACGAGTAATTATAACCAAAAATATAACTAAAAAGTTGTTTTCAGGTGCACACGATCTTACATAAGCTTTCACCATTTCATAAATGTATCCAATGGGGAAATGAAATTAAAAAATAATAAAAATACATAAAAATAAAGATGCTCTAGGAATGCCAACCCTCAGTTCAGAAAAGGCTCTTTTTAAAATCAGTATAATCTAATTACATCCTAAACGCACAGCACCAATACACATAGTTGCAAACACACCTGGGGGTTTACATCATCAATTCGATAGAACTCTATGAATAGGTAACGTGTGAAGTATAATATGAGCATCCACTTCTAATACGATATCCCTCATCTCATTTCAGATAGTTTGTTAGCTTTCTGGGTATGGTTAAAGATCCAATTTAATGGTGTTTTGTTTTGACAGTTTTATGTAGACCAGTTTCAGTTCGTTTCCCTTTCTACAGAAGCTGTTCATTTTGGATGTTTCATAATTCATTCTAGCTATTACAAATTACCCTTATTTTTCAGTGTAGAATATCTATCTATTGGTGAAACGAAAAAATGCGGGGGGTTACATTAAAAAAAATAAACTGGGCTGAAGGAAGCGTTTGCGTCACTTTTACACAGAAAGTATTTCATATTCCGTGGTTAGGCAAATATTCACAAAACATATAAGTAGTCGAGTACGTTCAATTTATAAGTTTTCGAACTTTTCTCTTAAATTTACTGCGACCTGTTTTCAATATGATATGAAAGTCAACTAAAACTCTCATACGCATTTTGTAAGTTTCAAACTTCGAGTTCTTTTGGGATTATATTTATGTTCAGAATTAAAGCTGATTTATTTTGAAATATCGGTTTTATATATTGAACCAAAAGCGCATATTACATGTCTACATGTTTACAATCTTTCATCTTCAAAGCCATTTCTCTGAAAAAGCTCATTCTTTGCAAAGGTTCTGTAAAATCTAACCAATCATGATGAAATAAGATGATATTTACAATTTCACGTTTCACAAATTAATAATTAGTACACTCGTCCATAATTTTCGTTAACGTACCTATCATTCGAAAGCGAAACTTTATTGAGTAGGCGGTGTGTTTTGTGATAAGTACATATTTACGTCTGTCAGATTTATAATTACACCAATGACTAAATAATGCGTTTGTAAATGTTGATTTGGCCTCGGTCTGTACCACCCATGGACCTTTGTAATGTCAACAGCAAATAACACCACTAGTTGTGGTAACAGTAGATGTAGTGAGTCGAATCCAAAAGAATGACTGGAGAAATGAACGATGAAGTTAGATATTCAAAGAATGGATCCAGAAAAATGGCATGTACGAGATCGTGGAAGAGGATAAAGCCCATTCGGCAGATTGGAACATAAATAGGTGCCAAACAAATTAAAATAATAATTAGAAACGGAATTTGTTGGTTGTTGAAAAATGCACTCGAAGATTAGTGCTGCTTATTCTAGCCATTGTATACTGTGGGAATTTAGTGTGCTTTGTGAGGGTTGTTTCGCAACTAAAAATAATAACAATAATTTTTCATGTATTGTCAAATTGACTTACAAACTTCCCCTAAATACGTATTGTTTAGTAAAGTAAAATCTAATAACCACAATTGGCGACCCCGACGTGATGTTGGAAAACGAAGCGCAAGTATCAATTAGTGGAAGGACAAAATAATAACGATGTCGCTCGTGTTACAATTAAGGTACCCTCCTTTTGGTATGAAAAACCACTGCTTTGGGTTTGACTTAGCTCACATTACATTGGACAGTACTAAATACTATCATGGTGGTACTTGAAGTAGAAGACATAGTTTAAAACCCTCCTGCAAACAACAAATACATAAAAATTACAGACGAATTATTGAAAACGTTTATCCGTTTCACAAGAGCATAAGATTAAACAACTCTTACAGATAATGGTTCGAAAATTTCATATTTAATTGACACTGGTGGGGATCTTTGTGTTTATCCTCCTGGGTTAATCAAAATTTCTATATATGGACCATTACCACTATACCATTATGCTTAGATTTGGGATTACACCGCGAATTTATATGGAATATAGCGGATGTAAGTAAAGCAATTATAGGCATGGATTTTCTGTCATTACGGATAACTCGTAGACGCTAAGGCATTATTTGTCCTTCGAAAAGTCCTTGGGCATCGGCGTTGCATTTAGTTCCATAAAAGGGAAATGCATGGCGACCTTGTGGCGATTATAGGGCATTATAAACGCTGGACGCTTTCTGACAGGTATGCAGTACCACATATTGAAAATTTTACACAAAGTTTGGCTAAGATCTTGTTAAAGCCTATCAACAAATTTCGACAGAACCTGAGGGTGTTCCAAAAACAGCAATTAGAACTGACCTTTTGGGTTGTATGAATTTTTATATATGTCATTTGGTTTGAGGAACGCCGCACAGACGTTTCAAAGACGATATCCTTAGAGAATTCGAAATTTGTAGATGTTCTTTAAGAAACTAAATGATAATGACGTCGTTGTTAATGTTAAAAAAAGCGCTTTTGGAGAAAATCAAGTCAAATTTTTGGGGTTTCTGATGAACCACAAGGTATCACACCCCTACCCGAAAAAGTACAAAGCATTTATGATTTTCCAAACCCCATAGATATTTAAGGATTAAGACGATTTTTAGGTATGGTGAACTGTTACAGAAAATTCATCTCAAATGCTGTTATGATCCAAAATCCCCCCAATAATATGTTGAAAAGATAAAATTTAAAAGGAAAAATGTTAATACATTTTACGGCAGAAACTGAATGAGCTTTTGATAACTTAAAGAAAGCATTAGGTAATGCTACCCTATTAACCCGTCCAATACCTGGCGCACCTGTAAGTGTAATGGTTGACGCTTCTGATTTTTCTGGTGGATCTGTTTTGCAGCAAAATGTAGAGTCAGAATGGAAACCGTTAACAAAGGAGAGAAATAGTGCATATGATCGTGAACTTTATGCGATATACTGTGAAACGTTTCCGTTTTAGCTTAGGGCAGTCGTTTATTATACCTATTTATTGATCATAGACGTTTGACTTTTGCATTTAACCAAAAATTGTATAAATATACTCCCAGACAATTTCGATATTTGGATTTGGAAATTAGTAGAAGAGGATGAAGAATTTAATCGAATTTTGAATGAACGTAGTGGTTTGATTTTAAAGCAATTTCGGGACGTAAACCCTCAGGGAGGCTGCTCATATTGTGATATTTCAGGCAAACAAATAAGTTCGTATTTCACTCCCACATTTGATAGACAGTTCTTCAATTCTAATCATCGGTTAGCTCATCCAGTAATTAAAGCTACACAAAAACTAATCTCGATATCATCATATTCATATCGATTTAGTGGGATCAAAGCCTTATGCAAGTGGATTCACATATAGTCTAACATTAATTTTATTAGGAGTTTGTTCGACCCGTTCCCACTATAGTCTCTGTACACAAAGAATTGTGGTCTTCATTATATATCTTCTTGAGGCATGACGCTTCAAAAAGTAGTTTGCTACCCATATATGATGGACCTTATAAAGTGTTAGCAAGAGGACCGATTGAAGCCAGCTTTTCTCTTAAAAATGAGGACCAATCAATAAACCAAAAAGGTCCAGTTATTTCAAAAACCAAAAGTTACTATATACGGACGCAGGATTAAATTCCCAGAAAGACTTTAAGTTAGTTACGATATGTATCATGTTCATTGGAAAGGGAGTAATGTGGGAATTTAGTGTGCTTTGTGAGGGTTGTTTAACAACATAATAACAAGAATTTTAATTTGGTGAAATTTACAAACTTCCCCTAAATAAATATTGTTTAGTAAGGTAAAATCTAAGAACATACAGTACTTACCAGTTACCACTATTGTTTTAACTGAAAAAATTATCCAATTTCGTATTTCTGTCAATAGAAGTGGCTAAATTTCATTTTAGTCTGTGTACACGTAGAAAAAGTTTTTCTATTTGAGTTTTCTCTCCACCGTTACTTTATGTTTGGCTGACGTAACCTCTACAGTTTCTTTTTTATGCGACTTAATAAATACGTAGTCTGTTTAACTGTTGAGCTGATGGAAAATTGGAAAAATTATTATGGGTATGGCCAACTCTGTTTGCCGAATTCGCCTATAGTGTAATATATTTTGATGATTTTTCCTCTATGAACTTATCGAATACCAACATTTGCAACTTAAGCTGCTCTCCTTGTACCGGAAAATGCCACTACACAATACACTTTAGTTACAATTTATGGTTCTGTTTGGACACAAGTCGAGGAAAAAGAAACATAATTTTGCACGACATAAAGTGCGGAGTCTCGGATATGCTTAGTTGCCCATGTATGATAAATGCCAGCGAAAATGTTTGGGACTATTTCAAGCGACGGCAAGTCTCGACACAGCCTTTACTAAATTAAAATTCGCCGGTTACATAATCCTCCTTATCGAAAACTTGAAAATAAACAGAATTTATAAGTGTCTACGACTAGACAGTAGACATTTGAGTAGTTGTGTTGAAAGTTGTCGTAATCTACGGAATTAAAGTGAACTATGCGAATTGTTCCGACCAGTCCATGAAGGCTTTCAATTACTAATCCTTCCCTTTTGTCCTATATAAACAACTGCAGCGTTAAATAGGAGAGCTTTTCTCAAATAAATTTTCAGTTTCATTGTGTTTCTACATAAAGCACAGCTGCGTTTTAATTGAAAATGAATTTATACGGCGTTAGGAAGTCAATTGTTTCTTTAGATGTTTGTTAAGTCGTCGTTATTGAACGAACTATAACAAAACAGTTGAGTATACTGTTCTACGTTTGCCCAAATCTCTCGATCGAAGTGAACCAAACTATAGAAGCAGTTATAACTACTGAAATTTTCATGCTTAATGATCTGAGGAAGTGTAACGTTTGTTACATCAATAAGGGGTGGACCACCCCTCAATCGTGCGAATTAAAATCAACTTTCTACTGAAAAAATAAAATTTTTCCCAAGATATTAGTTGGCAGATAGCCCTACAGGCAATTTTGCTGCAATTATCTTCTTGAAAATTGTTCCCTTTTCTTTTGATCCTGAAAATCCTGAAAGTTTGGACTTTCTTTGGGGTCGATTGATTGTAGGCAGTAAATACAAACTTAAAGTGAAAGATTTAATATATTGACGAAACAAAATAGATTCAAACTCCACTTTCAATTACGATGAATATTTAAAATTAACCCCTACTATCTAGGTCACGTTACTTTCTAAATACCACTATTTAAATTTCAATTAACAATAAAAAAATTTTCACAAAGAAACACAACTTATGGCTAACAAAGTTGAACGTGGTAATTCTCATTGAAACTGACCTAATCAAGGGAAAAGAAAATCAAACCCTTGCTAAATGAGTTGATGCGTAATAATTTTACAGGATACGGGACAGCTCTAATCAGTGAATTTATAAAGATCGATACCTTTAAAAACATTTTTTGTTTAATAATGTCAAGAGAACCAATCATTAAATTCATACAAATCAAAAAAAAATTACAAATTACAGTACCATATATTTAAACTCGATACGGTCCTTCGTATAGAGATGGTACTTACAAAATTTACTAGAATTCTCTATGAGATTGGCGCACGAGAAGTAATTTCACGGTAATTGTACGGTCTGTGTTTACTTCTGCCGTTCGTAATCTTCGCTATCACAATACAAACTTATTCCAAAACGGTAACTGATTTAAGTTGTCCTGGCAAAGTGAAACCTTCGAAAGGGCGTTTAATCTATCTGTAGAAAATCGTCGCTAGCCATTAAAGCGAATTTTCCCCAACTTTCACAATAATCCTTTCAATCGAACCAAACGTACGATAAAGTTATTTTTTTCGCATACGTTTTATCGCGGCTTGCTTTTAAACGTATAATTTCTTTTGGACCATTTTAAAGCGCTCGGCAACTTGTTTACCAATATGTCTTTTTGGATTAAGTTAAATCGGACTGTCGTCATCTGCTTCCTGTGTTTCATTTATTGTCGATTGTGATCGTAAAACTCGCATATTGCCCGATAAAAATTTGATTCCGGACGGTTTACATGACGTTCTCGTGGTTTGAACCCGAATCCTTCTGAATTAATCCCTACTCATCCTTAAAATTTACAAAAACACCCACAAATTGGCACTAAGTAATTAAATCGTCCATCTGTAATGATGAACGAAGAGGATTCGTTTAGTCCCACGAATCAAAAGCGCCCAAAGGTCATTCGTCAAAAACGCATGGCCGTTATATTGGAAATTCAGCACTTTTCAAGGACCCGCCTGATATCATTCTGCGTAACTCTACTGTTTCGAACACGTAAAACTTATTAAGATTGTATTTTCGCCCTCTCACGCTCCGCAGACCGCCGCGACTAAGCAATTAACTAACTAATCACGGAAACCAGTGTTCCATAAAATACAGATCGCCAATTTTACTAAGAACATATTAACTTTTAAAGTATTGAAACCCATAAAATTTTTGTAGAAATTAACCATCTAATGGAAGCACCCTATGTACCTACTCCCTATATCCAGCACCAAAACCTACGCAACCTTAACGAAATTCCATTTCCTGAAAAAGGAACACTCTAAGAATTCATTCATATGATCAGATCTCATCAAAACGCGCACAAACCCATGTGTTTTATTTACTAACGCGGACCGTACCGTAATGAAAAATGGCATACCTATAGTATCATGAAAAGAGACCAACAAAAAGGTGTACCTATGAATCCAGCTCAGAGGTGCTGGTCTGGACGCGGTGGTACAAATCAATCCTAATGTTACAGTGATTGTTGTTAGGTGATGGACCTACAGTGGGAACCGGAAACTCATATAAAGTACATAAAATCAAGGTGCAAGATCTTCACCATTCCTGATGGTCTCTCCATCAAAAAACAAGAAACGAGAACTCCCTCGTAACACGATTTCAAACCTGAACAGTAGCTCTCGGGCTCGCTCCCTGGTATTTCAAATGGATCTGAAGGGTAAATGGCCTGGTAAAAACCTGAATAAACAATTCGCTGGCCTATAGGGGAGGGTTATAGTGTATATCACATTGACATATTGACAAATTCCATTTATAGTAGGACAATCCTCATATGTCCCACCATTGAGCATAGCAACTTCGAGGGGCCCAGCCTTATACGTGGAAATTTATACAATACGGCCAAAAGCGAAAGCTCGTGGAATATTTGGAGAAAAGTGCGATCCAGTGCATCAGAATTAAAAAGTACCACAAAGTGGCATAGACAAATATATGGGAATTCTTACTGAAACAACGGCAGGAATATTACGTTTTCTTTCAACATGATATATTGTTGTTGAAAATATGTTGGTATAGTATATATCACTGAAGCTTCTAAATTCCCTACCTTCCGTATAATCACGAACATTTGACCGCTTCATAAATAGCAAATAACTCCTTATCATAGGTAGTGTACGGTGTCCGATTTAATTTCTTTGAAATTCATCCTGATATTATTGTGCATTTTACTGCTGAAGACTGAGTGATATTGATTTTCGCACTGATTTGGTGCTTTTTCCAATAGGATCAGTAAACATTTTAATCGGATAACTTAATGATTTTTTTTTTTAAGAGTAAATCTTTATTTCCATGTATCACAACGGAGCACAAACAAAAAGTATAGCTTACGTAACAGAAAATTTTCTTACGTGACACATGGCAGGTACCTCCGAGCAATGCTGTGTTGAGGTTACCTTCTATAAAAAATATAACACAGTAACATATCAGTTGCAGGAACTACAATAGATACACTCTATAGAATAAGCAATTGATTTAAACATAAGTTGGATGTATTTAAAAAAAAATAATAAAAATAAAAATGTTAATTCATAAGTGCTTTTTAAGTGACGTAGAGGAAATCAATTTTTAGTCAAAAGTTTTTCTATTTCATCAAAATTTAATGTAAACAGCCAATTTTTTAAATTCTTTAAGAACTTGGTCAAGTTGTTTGCGTTACTAACTTCAAGAGGCAGCTTATTGAAAAACGATAAAGTGGTGTAACTGTAAAATCTTTTAAATGCCTCACACGTGGGTTTTAAAAGTGCTACACGATTTAATTTCCTCAGTCTTGCCGAGTGAACCTCCTCATTTGCAGTTTTTTGGCCGCCTCTCATATAAAAAATGCGCAGGACTCTATATACATACAAATGTCTGATAGGGAGTGCCCGCAGCAATGTAAAATAAGGAAACGAATGCTCATTTCTTCTGATTTGAAAAATTTGTCTTATAACTCTCTTTTGAGATATAAGAAGTGGTTGGATTAATGATTGATATACTCCCCCCCAGCAGCTTAGCCCATATTCCAGTTTGCTGTTTATCAATGCGAAATAAACAGATTTTAATACTTCCATTGGACAGACAAACTTTAGGAGGTAAAATTTCCTTAGTGACATATAAGTATATTTTTTAACTGATTGTATATGTTCCTTCCAGGTGCAATTCTTGTCTAGGATTAACCCTAAGTATTTTATTTTCTCTACCTGTTCAATTAATACACACTTACTACAATTAATATCCTCGGTCGAACCACTCAAACATTTTTTGCATTTAAAATATACATCCTCATTTATATGCTCTTTGTGTCGTAGCGAGAAATAGACCAGTTTAGTTTTGGAACTTAATGCTAGCTTATTTACAGTAAACCATGTTTTTAGTTTGTTCAGATCTGATTGAATATTACTTTTTAGTGTACTAAAGTTACTAGCCGAATAGCTTAACGCAGTGTCATCTGCAAAACAAGTCACTGTACCCTGAAAATTCCCCAAACACAATTCATTTATGTATAAAATAAATAATGTTGGTGCAAGGACCGAACCTTGCGGTACTCCCGACGAGATCGGCAGAAGAGAACTTGTTTCGTTTTTTTATTTTTACACATTGATTTCTTTCAGTTAAAAAACTTTTAAACCAAGTTTTGGCAACACCTCGAATTCCTACAGCCTCCAGTTTAGCTAATAAGATATTATGATCAACAGAGTCGAATGCCTTGGTAATATCGATAAACAAACCAGCCGTATTTAATTTTGAATTGATTCCATTGTATATTTTGGTACAAAACGATAGTAAGGCGTCCTCGGTAGATTTTTTCCCAATAAATCCATATTGGTTTGAACTTAAACAATTTTTTGAATTCAAAAACTTAAGCAGCCTAGATTTAACTAGCTTTTCCAATATTTTCGCAAAGACAGATAGCAGTGAAATGGGCCTATAATTATTCAACTCTGTTGAATCTCCTTTTTTATGTAACGGAATTACAACAGCTGTCTTTAATTTGGAAGGGAATTCCCCTGTTTCAAAACTTAGATTAAAAATATACGAGAGTACTGAACTAATATACTCTTTGGACATTTTGATGGTTCGGGATGAGATTCCATCAATACCAGGTGATTTATTGACATTTAAATTATTTATAATATCGGAGACTTCAAATTTACAGGTGGGCAAGAGAAAGAAAGAGTTACTGACATGTATTGAAGGGAAAGTCTCTTTGTATGCGCACATATTAAAACCATCAAATGAGTCAAGATTTTCCAAAAGCCTGCCTACAACCACAGACAAAATTTAATCTGTGCTACAACAGTGGTGAAAAAGTGATTGAATTCTTCTGCAATTTCTAGGTTGTCATATATCAATATGTTTGGTTTTTCATTTTTCATAATACAGTCAATGCTCTTTTTTTCAATCCTTTGACCTAAGATGGCATTTACAGTTTGCCATTGTTTTTTGGTGTCACCCTTGTTGGTTTCAAAAAGTTTATAATAATAGTTGCTTTTTTGAGTTTGAATATTTTGTTTCAGCTTTAAGGAGACTGACTGAAAGCACTGTTTTAATTTTAAATTTTCAGGATTTTTCTTTAATTTTTTATACAACAGATTTCTATGTTTCAGTCTCTCACAAAGCTCAAACGTCATCCATGGCTTCAGCAACTTAACTCCTGATTTTTTTGTTTGAGTAAAGGTTGACTTCTCAATAATATCTTTATAGGATACTAAAAATTTGTCAAATGCCTCAGAAGCATTATTGCTAGCGAAGACAGAGGTCCACTCTTCTTTGCTTAATAACGAATGCATTTGTTTATAGTCTGTCTTATATTGAGTTTGGGTGTTATTGAATTGATTTGTATTTTTGTAGTTATCAAGAAGAAAGGAACAAATAATTACATCGTGGTCACTTCTACCAGACTCTAAAACATATGAGTCGGACAGGAGATTATCTCGGGTTCTCAAGTACATGTGGTCTAAACATCGGTTTCCCCTAGTTGGTGTGTTAATCAGTTGCTCAAAACCATAACTGCTCATTAATAGTTGGTAGTTGTCTACAATTGTCGATGCCTCCAGAATGCAGAGATTGACATCACCAACAAAAAGTAGATTTTTCTCCTTAGATTTTGATAATTCTTCATTTAATTGGCTCAAAAACATATTTACATGAAAAGCGTGAAGACGATAAACTGCAATTATAGACAGAGCTATTTGACAGTCAATGTGAACTGTTAACTTAATTGCGTCCGCAGTTGTCATTGTCAGTGAATTTGCTCTTACTGCGTATTTTTTTAATACGAAAACTATCACCCCTCCTGCCCTATATGTTTCGTTGCAGTTAGCAAATTGATTATAATTTTCAAATGTGAAAAGTCCCAATTCCGAATCTGAAATCCAGATCTCCGATAGTATTATTATTTCCGGGAGTTTTTTTAAAGAATTTAAATATAAAAGGAGTTTATCGAAATTCTCTCTCAAGCTGCGTATATTTTGATGAAAAACACAAAAACCCTTTATACCATGATCGACAGTATTGAACTCTATAAATGAATCATTACTCATTTTAATTTAAACTGTAGATACTTACAAACTTATGTAAAAAACAAAAAGAAAAGAGAAAAAAAGGACATTTTGACTAATGTACTTTAAGTAATTTGAACTAAGCAAAGGCATCCTTATAAATAATATGAAGAAGATAACAACGCTTACAGATTTTTTAGATCGTCCATTGTAGAGATCCGAACCACTGTTGTTCCTTGGTCCTTCCGCATGAGGATTCTTCCGTTTTGTGTCCATAGATAAGCGTAATTTTTCATCTTTTTTGCCTCCCGCGCTGCTGAGTATAATTTCCTCCGTTCAGGGCTGAGACTCTCGTTGATATATACCGGACCTGCAGGTTGTTGATACCCCAACTGCTGAGTAGATAAGTTCCTCTTCACTTTCCTTTTGGCGATCATGTTCATCTTGTCTTCTTTCCTCACAAACTTTACTATTATACCGGCCGGTCGTGAGCTATCGCGTGGTTTCCCTAATCGATGGCATACGTCAATTTGTTCCCTATTTATGTTCATGTCCAAGGAGACACTCACTTTCCTTACTATCTCGTACACGTCCTCTCCTTTCTCCTCCGGGACACCAAAAATTTCAAGACAGTTCGATCTACTGTATTGTTCCACGTCTTCAATTCTTGTTTCCAGTTTCCATATTTTTTCTTTTAACTGCACGTTCTCTTGGGACAGATTTTCAATTTTTGTTAAGCACTCGTCTAACTTTCTAGACTGCTCTTCTATCAATTTACTTTGTTCATCTATTTTGTTGTGTGCGAATTCAAATGATGAATTGAATTGGGCTTCCAAATTCCTTCTGTCTTCTTTTGCCTCTTGTAACATAAATATTACCTCTGCAATACTAGCCGTTCCTTCTTCTGCTGCAGAAACTGCTGCCATACTTTTCCTTCGTAACTTGGAGCAGGGGGGACACCGCCAGATTTGCCTTTCTTTGATTATGCAATCTATGTCTTCTTTTGTCAAGTTAACGCAGTTCCCATGGGTAGGCTCTTTACAGTTTGAGCAGGTTATTTGGGATCGGGTTAGAATGGGAGCAGAGCACATTTTACAATCTGGCATTTTGAGACTTTTTGCGTGTGCCCACGAAGCGCAAAAGAGATCACAATTGGTTAATTGGTTGCAGAATAGGTTTACGCATTTATCAAAGGCAGGGCACTTATATCGCGAGATTGAACATATTTTTAATAATAACGCATTACGACGTACAGCTGATCTGATATGATACGCGGGCGAAAGTGGAAAATCGAAGATAGGATTGCGTATGACCACGTATCGCAAAAGAGATCACAGTTAGTTAATTGGTTACAAACCAGGTTAGCGCATTTATCAAAGACACAGCACTTATATCCCAAGATTAAACATCCATTAGAAATTAACGCATTACAACGTTCTACTGATATGATAAGCGAGCGAAAATAATTCACGTGTATTCTCTGCAACGTCTAACATTCTGTACTACGTACTACGAACCCAATTAATTGTATCACTTTTTATTTTCAGGAGATGGGACCGACGAGCAGCCTTTTGTGTCCGACAAAATGTCCGGTTACGAAACAAACCTTTACCTGTATTCGGTAAGTGAATTACTAATGTTTCATGTAGCCTAAGTAACCGATTATAGGAGGAAATGGAAGATCGACCAAGAATCTCGACGTTCATCAGCTCCCTCGCCAACTATTCTAACACCATCCCTCCGGCATCATCAGATCCCGACGCGCGTCCAGCCGCAGGAGGCGCTCGTATGGGTACACTCATCGGAGTGTATCTACCATGCATTCAAAACATTTTTGGCGTAATTTTATTTATTCGGTTAACATGGGTGGTGGGTACTGCTGGGGCAATTCAAGGATTTCTCATCGTTTTTATTTGCTGTTGCGTAACGATGTTAACAGCCATTTCCATGTCCGCTATTGCCACCAATGGTGTTGTACCTGGAGGAGGAAGTTACTTTATGATATCGCGATCGTTAGGACCAGAATTTGGAGGCGCAGTCGGAATGTTATTTTATACGGGCACGACATTGGCCGCTGCCATGTATATTGTAGGAGCAGTGGAAATTGTTTTGGTAGGCACTAGTTGAATGAAAGTCCTCTTTTTTAAAATTTGAAATTTTAGACCTATATGGCACCTAGTTTGTCGATATTTGGAGACCCCAGTGAAGATGTGAATATTATGTATAATAATTTTCGTGTTTATGGTACGGGACTCCTCCTTGTAATGGGCATTATTGTATTTATTGGTGTCAAATTTGTCAACAAGTTTGCAACTGTTGCTCTAGCGTGTGTGATTCTTTCAATTTTGGCTGTGTACGTCGGCATATTTGTCAACTTTAACGGAAATGATAATCTCTTGTTGGTATCAATTGCAAATTATTTAACAATTAATATTTGTTACTTAATTTCAGTATATGCGTTTTGGGCAATCGACTACTTAAAAACGTTACGAGAGAAGAATGCAACAAAACGGAAGGCGGTGTCCTATTTAAACAATTATGCGGCGAAGACGCAAAAACCTTCAAAGACTGTAAAAATGATTATTTTCTAAATCATAACGTAACATCGGAACGTGGAATCAAGGGGTTGTCATCGGAAGCTTTTCTAAGTATATCCTAGATAGTATCTCTCAATTCTGAAATTTTCATTTCTACCAGATAATATTCATTCGAGTTTTTTGCAAGTCGGTCAATACATTTCAAGAGGCAATCGTGCACAAGATACCGACCAATTAGATCCCGAAACATATAATCAAGTTTTAGCAGATATTACCACAGCGTTCACCATTCTCATCGGAATTTTTTTCCCATCCGTAACTGGCATTATGGCCGGATCCAATCGATCGGGCGATCTGGCCGATGCTCAAAAATCCATACCAATCGGAACTATTTGCGCAATTTTAACAACCTCGACCGTGTATTTGTCAGCAGTATTACTTTTTGCCGGAACCGTCGACAACTTATTATTACGCGATAAGTATGGCTTGTCCATATTTTAGTGTTACCTATTGTAATGCACATTGCAGGTTTGGTGTATCCATTGGAGGAAAATTAGTTGTGGCCAACATAGCGTGGCCTAATCAGTGGGTAATTTTGATAGGGTCATTTTTATCGACGTTAGGTGCCGGTCTACAGTCCCTAACGGGGGCTCCGAGGTTACTACAAGCAATCGCGAAGGACGGTATAATACCATTTTTAAACCCATTCGCCGTATCCTCGAGTCGAGGAGAACCCACAAGAGCTTTAGTGCTAACTTTGTTAATATGCCAATGTGGTATATTGTTAGGAAATGTAGACTACCTTGCACCGTTGTTATCCATGTTCTTCCTCATGTGTTATGGTTTTGTCAATTTAGCGTGTGCCCTTCAAACGTTACTAAGAACACCAAACTGGCGGCCAAGATTTAAATATTATCACTGGTCACTATCAGTAATTGGTTTATCACTTTGTATAGCAGTTATGTTCATGACATCCTGGTATTATGCCCTTGTTGCGATGGGCATGGCCGGATGTATCTATAAGTACATCGAATACATGGGGTAATCCAAGCGGCTGCTCGAAAACTCCAAAATCTAATATGTGTATTTTAAAGTGCTGAAAAGGAATGGGGTGATGGGATTAGTGGGCTTGCTCTATCAGCTGCACGATACTCCTTACTTCGTCTGGAAGACGGGCCACCTCACACCAAAAATTGGCGCCCACAAATCCTTATATTGGCAAAGCTGACGGACGATTTGGTTCCAAAATATCGGAAATTGTTTGCGTTTGCCGCTCAATTGAAAGCTGGTAAAGTAGAGGATCAAACACATAGCGGGCTTCATACAACACCCGTTAATTACAGGGAAAGGTTTAACCGTGTGCGTATCGGTGGTAAGCGGAGATTACACACGGTCGTACGGCGAAGCGATGGCCGCAAAGCAGAATTTGGCGAAAATCATGGACGAAGAGCGTGTTAAAGGTTTTGTGGATATATTAGTCGCCAGAAACATTATTGAGGGGATTTCTCATCTGTAAGTTTTTTCCCGTGATATCCAGTTATTTTGCAGTTACCTTGTTTAGGGTTCAAACGACTGGCTTGGGTGGGTTAAAACCGAACACCGTTATACTCGGTTGGCCCTACGGGTGGCGACAGTCTGAAGACGATCGAACATGGCAAGTATTTTTACAAACTGTTCGTAATGTGTCCGGAGCACGTATGGCGCTTTTGGTTCCGAAAGGCATAAACTTCTTTCCTGATTCATCAGAGAAAGTTGTTGGCAATATTGACATTTGGTGGATTGTACACGATGGTGGTTTGCTAATGTTACTACCGTTTCTATTGAAACAGCATCGCACATGGAAAAACTGTAAAATGCGCATATTTACAGTCGCTCAAATGGAAGATAACTCTATCCAAATGAAGAAAGACTTGAAAACGTTTTTATACCATTTACGAATTGATGGGGAGGTCGAAGTTGTTGAAATGGTATTATAAGTCTCAACAATGGCTTTTGCTAAAATGGAATTGTTACAGATGGATAGTGATATTTCCGCCTACACTTACGAACGCACCTTAATGATGGAACAACGTAATCAGATGTTACGCGAACTGCGATTGAACAAAAAAGAAAGCTTGGGCGTGGTAAGTATACTCAATTTAACCCTCACAGTGAATTTGAATTCCAAGTTTAACGAAAATTATTTTGTACTTAACATGCAAGGTAGAGACTTTAGTGGATTTCCATCAAGTAACATCAGAAGACAAAGAACCTCTGGTAACTTAAAAAAAATTGTGTTGCGCTAGCACCACCTCATGGTTTATTATTTTTTTGCATGATTTTTGATGCGTTATTCATTTTCTAAAATGTTATCCGCATTTTCTACTGATTTCTCCCTTATGTACCTACAGTACCTACCTGCATAACAGGTTTTAATTTACGTATATCATGCGTTTTTTTCATATTGTCACTTGTTCAAACAAATCGCTAACGTATCGACATTTAGGTACAATCCATTGTTGATCATCACCATCAAAATATGGACCCAAGAACGACTAAAGTTCGGTTTCAGGAACCGAGTGCGGACGGCGAGACCAACAACATGATAGAAAGCAAGTTTGAATCCGAACCTTCGAACGAGGTTAAATTTGAAAGATTTATTTGTCATCAATTAACTTATTATTCGTAGTTAAATTTGCCCGATGGAAATGAATATGACCATTTGGACGACAAGGAAAAAGAAGATGTCTCCGAGAAGGAAACCGTGTACGATACCAAAGAACAAGCCGCTACTGAGACATCTAACAAATCTGTCACGCCGTATGTGTCTCTTACGTTATAACGTTTGGTACTGTGATTAAGTTTCTCTTATGGTAATCTTCTTTTACAGAGACGAAGCCAACATTCGCAGAATGCACACGGCGGTCAAACTTAACGAAGTTATAGTTAATCGCTCCCACGATGCTCAACTAGTCATTATTAATCTTCCGGGGCCACCAAAAGACACCAAACTTGAACGGGAATCGAATTGTGAGTATATACCTAAATATTGAATTTATTAGATTTTTAGTAAAATTCTGTATCTCTATTTGGTAACGAGTATTTTTCTACCCTTCGAATAGTTGATGGTGTAAAAGTTTCATTTAGCACACCGTTCATGATTGAGGGGTAGATTTTTCGCTTCAAAGTTTATTCGGGGTTATTTTATTTTGGTCATTTTAAAGAACGTTTAAGTAAGGATCTTCTTAGTCGTATTTGTACAGTTATACATCAAGGTGACCGAATAATCAAACCCATCTAATTTAAGAAGATCTCCCATTGAGTAAGATTAAAAAAGCTGTGAGATGGTCGGATCTGTAAGATTTTAAAACTTTCAAAAAGTTTCAGGTCCTTTGGGCTTCAGGACAAAGACATTTAGAAAGGAATTACTTAAGTTTTTGTTTGCAATTCCATTTCAAGGTACCTATCAATTCTTTTTTAAACGACTTCAACTCATTAAAATTCATTAAAAAAAACTTCAATTCCAAGGAAATCATTATCGCCAGGCCTAGTCGCCTTTTCTGTTTTCTTTAGTTTTTAATGGTAGGAGGAATTAAGGTATGTAAACAATTAAACAAATCCTATAGGCAGCTCAATTATATCATATAGAAACTAGAAAGATTAACATAAACTGGAATGTAATATTTTGTTCTTTAATTTTGTTGTTAAAGATGGCTGGGTACCTACTATTTTTGACTTAAACAAAAGACCACTTTGAAATCAATCCAAATTCTTTTCTTGAATGCACCCTTTTAAAATCTAAGTCGATCTGAAATGTACAAGGTAAGTTTCATTGTAATAATTTAAAAAGAAATTACTGACTAATGACTAAATTACTGCTATTGGTCTGTGTAACCATTTGCATGGCAATGCAAACATAAATTTTCCTCTAATAGTCTTTTTCTTTCCTCCAGTGGTAAACTTGTTGATGTTAGTTTGGGATTCGGTTTCAAATTCACAAACAGTACTATTGATGAGCTAAATTACACGAAATTAGGAAATTATAATAAAAACGGTTGTCAAAATCATACAAGCGTAAAAAAATTAAAATATAAATTAACTACGATGAGCATGCAAAAACTTTACAAAAAGCTGTGGAGGCAAAGGCCATACGACTAAACGATTGGGACGAGTGGAAGGATCGAGGCAGCCCTGGACATGGGCGACTTTGGGACGTTCGATCTCCACGTCTCAAGAAGGATGTGATCCGGGCTGGTTTACTAACCGGGGAGGGTGAAACCACTTCTGCTGGCTTGACTTCAGTGTAACACACTTTTTTAAACTGAAGTGTTTCTTATTTATTGCATAAATTTTTAAAAGTTGCTCCAGCCTGTTACAAACTTAATCGCAGAAGTCATAATTTTACTCTGTCGCTGAAGGGTAGGTTCGTCCCATAACATCCGCATTTGTAAATGGCCTCTTTGCATAAGTACCTAGTCTTTATGTTTATAATGAGTTTTTGTGGCCTGTTACTAAAGTAATTACAAAGGAATAAGCTATATTTAAAGGGTAGTTTGATCATTTTTGTTGTTTTATAAGGTTTTTGCATGCTTTCGTAGTAGATTTATATTGTTTTCATTACGCTTATATGCGGTTTACACCCCCTTTTTTTTTTAATAAACTCATAATTTGGTATATAACTTAGCTGGTGAACTGTAATACTTGAAAATCCGAATCCAAATACCAAGTTAACTTGAACGACATAATTTTTTGTTTAAATGGTAACTTTCTTCGTAAAGTATGAACACAGATTTAATAGTATATTTAAATCTGTGGTATGATCTTTGAATAGATAATCAGTGCTTCAATCGTTAACAAAACGTATGTTTCTTGCGTTCTAACATAAGTATACTTATAAAAGAATACGATAAAAAAGATGAAAAATTTGTTTCAAAATCGATAGGCTTCTGCCCCCTTGAACCGATAAGTAGATTTGGGTTTCATTATGACCAACCACCTGACTTGCAGAATGTTTTAGACATATCTTCAAAACTACAACTTTTGCAAATATCCAGAATTTGTTTGTTTGCTACCAATTTGCGCACATTAAACTTGTGGTCAATGGTCAAGGGGGGCACATTTTTTGAATGGCAACTACTTGCTTTCATTACATGCCATTATAGAGTAGACTTTTTTGGATATAGCAGCATCAAAGGTGTGCACTTTAAGAATATGTAATAAAAAATAATTGTTCCTATTAAAAACGATATATGCCCCATTTACTACATGGAGACGTACGCGACTAACCACAATTTTAAAGTATATTAATTGACTTTTTGTAACGCGCGTATTGGGCTCATAATTACGAAAGTTATAAATTAAAATACCTACGTACCTATACAGCACGTCACATACAAATATGGGAATAACACATTAACAATCACTAATTAAAATTGTCACACACGGATCCCTAATAAATTAAGTGAAAGGGTTGTAACGTTGTTTTTGTAACCCAGAAAGCGTCGCCGACGTGACAGTATATAACAGTTGTGCTAGCGGGGTTGCCTCGGCGTATATAATGAATATTTTTATTGCACTATAAAACTTTTGTGGAAGTGATGTCTTCGGTCCATTTGTAATTGGTTTGGTGTTCGATATATCAGGCCTTGCAATAAAATTTACGGGACAGAGTGCCAAGGTAATTTGCATATTATGTGCATGCTCGTTTTTGAAGATGTCACTTTCGTCTCATTAACCAAATTTGCATTAAAAGGAGAACGTTGACAATGCTAGGAGCGGCGTATGACGAGGGCGCTATGAAGACTAAGTGGGCTGCGGTGTTTTGAATGGCACAAAAGATTCAAAGAAAGACGGCAAGACTCTTCGAAGCGCCAAAACGTAGGTTAAGAGTAGAGTTTGGTCAAGGGAAAGGTCAGGACGATGTTTATCTAATATTTGAAATGAGAAAAGTCTGTGAAAATGGTTCGTAAACTATGATTGACTGGCAACAGCAGAGAGTTCTTCCCATTTTATTTGACTTCTTTGCCATATTGGTTGAGACGCCAGAGCATGCTATGGGAAAATGTGCACAAAGACATTGTTTACTTTAAATTTAGTTTTCAATAACGTGAGACTAACAGAACGAGCCCGAGCAACATCCGAAAGTGGAGAAAGTGATGCGGGTGAAACCGCGACAATCTACTTACGGGGATTTTATGGTATATTACTCTGGAAGTCAACGGGCATGCTTTGATTTTGTCCGTGAGGAATCAGTTTGTGTTAAGTTATAAATTATAGGTGATAAATAATAAGCACTGTTATAAATGAAACCATTTTAAGACTGTAAATTTATTGTTAATTCATTGTCAATAAACAAAACCGCGTAATTAAATTTACGGTACAATGCTAAATTTACATACACTCTTGGAATATTGATACCATTCTGAAGTAACATAACGCATTCCTACACAAAATATTTGCATAATTTCTGATTCAGACCCAATACCTAATACAATATTCTTGCTAAGTTAATATCAAGTACAGAATATGGTACAATTGACCCCTCGTCGTGAGGATATGAATGTCACATTGGTATGATGAACTTATTTATTGAATATTCAATTCTTAAATGGCAAAGGTATTAATTAAACGGTATCATTATAGAACGTTTTCGACTGATACCCTGCATTTATATAAAAATTAGCTTTTTCCCGTAACTTTGTACGCGCTCTATTTTAATTCGGTTTTTCCCCGTTCCAGTGGGGAAGTGCTTTCGGAGTAGGTACACCTTAATGCCTTCAAAGAAACCTACGTTCATCTCAGTTTTGACTGTGGAACGTAAAATCCTGTTGTTTCTCGTTACCGTAAGAATTTCGGGAAGTTTCAGTTGTCTGCGCCCAGTAGTTTCGGCTGTAACGGAAGAGTTTTATAAATTTTTCTGTTTCAGATATGGAATTTTTAGAAGTTCTCACAGAAGGCTTAGAACGTGTACTTATGGTTCGTGGAGGGGGTCAAGAAGTAATAACGATCTATTCGTAAAGTGCGTGTATAAGTAAGCAGAGGAGTAGTTGAACTTTATAGTCTTTTATTGGCTGATCAGTATTTTTATTATATAGTTAGGTGATCACTAAAAGTGATTACGCCAAAGAGAAATTTATTTATTCTTCTTAATGTTATAGTTTATATGATAAGGCTGTAAGCGATTTCAACGTTTGACTGTGAATGAAGAAGCACAGATAGTCAGTGAGTCGCCCATGCCTGTGTGATTCTATCCTATATATAAATATAATACTGTGTCAAATCAAAATAAATAACTCTGCAAGTGCTCAGTTTTTTCTACATATATACGTGCATTAAACCTGACTATGTGGGTTATGCCGTTCTTATAAATGCATGCAGTGTTATGGTAGGAGATAGACTAAGAAATGTTGTAGATTAGATGTTACATCAATAAAGTGTATTCATGTAGTTCTGTTTCAGATCATATTATATTATTAAATGTTCTATATCTAGTTATTTTACATATGACTTGATATTCAAATGTGTAATTTTTTATGAAATCAACATCAAACAAATTAATGTACGATCAAATCGAAATTATATCTATAGCTAATAAAATACTTAATAATATGTAATACTTAACTTAAGTACATAAATGAGCAATATTAATTACACATATTTGTATTAAATGTCAAATTATACGAAGTGATAGAAATATTCTGATGTACAATCTAATAGGAATTCCGCTGAAAGCGGGCTCTCCGTGCTGTGACAGTGCTTTCTTGCATTCAGTTCTGTTGCATGCCAGATGAATCGACTGACTCACTGTCCATTGTACGGCCTGCGTATAGAGATAGTGTTCTAGTGATCTCATCTAGCCTTAAAGGTACCTTGAAATATTAAATCCTATTTATTGATATCTGTGTATCTATATAATGTTAGCAAATACCAGATTACGTCATTATACATCAACTACTTATGACTGTTGGTGCCTGTTGTTATGATGGAAATCTGTTGTATCTGCGCGAGTGCCTCCTATTACTAGGAGTAGTTTATTCTTTTATTCATACACTGGAGGTGCCTCTGTGCTGGTCTCCTTTCTGTTGGCGACATTATTATTCATTGTTATTTATATATTACTGTTACTATTATTATTATTACTTATTATTATATCATTTTTCTTGGCGATCACTAGTACTGTAAATGGCGCAATCTGTTTTATCTTATTCTGACAATGTGTTCATGGTTAAATAAACTTATGTTTAGCTGACTATTATTTTACTGTACTATTACACAGAGTGGCGGATATGATTTAAAATGCTGGATTGAATGCTATTTTGTGTAACCGTATATATGTAGAAAAAACCTTTACTGGTAACATCAAAGCTCGCGTGTCCCTATTTTCATGCCCCTGAAAAAGTAGGTACTTATTTGAAATCGGGATTAATTCATCTGTAGACCTTGTGTAACTAAGTACTTTTTCAGGGGCATAAAAATAGAGACACGCGAGCTTTGATGTTACCAGTAAAGGTTTTTTGATCGTCAAAAGCATGTTGGTACCTGACCAAAGTGGAGCTTTGAGCTGTCACAAAGTTCAGTTGGTTCAGCGGACGACACTAAAAAATCCTGTTGCGTTTTATGGAATATATAGCCGAAGTGCACGCGGCGAGCGCTGTCGATGGAGTGAGCTCAAATGCTGGTTCTCTGGGTGGTAGAGCATGGCGCGATGTCGAGCCGGTAAGACGACCTGGTTCTGTAGCGGAGAGATGGTTTTTTTTTGAAGCGCCGTTGAAGCAGGAATTGCTATGCAGAGTTCGGAGCTCTGCTATTAAACGGTTGCGGCCAGGGACGCTATGCTCTCATCGGTTGACCAATGAGCGAACAATGAATTCAATTCTTTATCTGAATAGTCAACTGCTTAATCATAAATGAAGAGTGCTTCAAATAGAATTCGCTAATACAGTAAAGATTTGGGCTTGTAAGTACATAATTTCAAATGAATTATTTTTTAATTCTCCTCCATTCTCATATGAATTGGTCAAATTTTGCCTACAAGTTGCATAAGCAGGACATTTTTGCAATATGGATTATCAATCAAACTAGTTGCTAACTGAACAATTTCTCAATTGAAGAACATTTTATTAAAAAGAACACTCTTTATGCAGCATTTCTCAACAAACTTGGTAGGTATCCATTTATTAAGAATGGAGGAAATTTTTAAACTTTTTGTGAAAATACAACTCATTATACTAACACTTAATTACACAGATTTGTCTTCTTGTCAAATTTGGCAACATTACACCAGGTCTGTCTTCC
Organism: Photinus pyralis; assembly: GCF_008802855.1. Classification (NCBI taxonomy): domain Eukaryota; kingdom Metazoa; phylum Arthropoda; class Insecta; order Coleoptera; family Lampyridae; genus Photinus; species Photinus pyralis. The sequence continues at coordinate 20,286,289 of NW_022170738.1, read as the reverse complement.
TCATGCAATAATAACATGAAAATTTATGAATGCATCTCTAAAACAGCATAAGCGAATTCATGCATGCACATATATACTGTGGATAAACACACAGAAATTGTTTAACAAAATGATAAGTAAGTACTACAAAATCGACTAATGTTCGTTTGCTTCTTGTGATGAATGTGGGATGTCCTTATGATTACTGAATACTACGGATTTGTAAGCAAGTTTTACCAGTTTCTTGCCTTCTTTGTGGCAGAATAAGATCGCTCTTTTCTAAAACTACCCGAAAGAATTTTTATCTGTGGAACATCTCATATTGGTTTTTACATGTATACTGATCTGATAATGTACCTAATGCCATTTTCTCCTTAATATACTTTCTCATCAAGAAACCCGGTCTTCCAATCGCCTAGCCCAGAGTTCCATTTCACCCAATAGCCAGGCCGAGTATACTACAATTCTATGAATGAAACTTTCCATTGAAATTCCCTTTCCATATTTTAAACGCCCAGAATTTTCAAGATTGGATTAACATTATTTTCGGTCTTCTTTGGACTTTTTTTGCACATAAACTTTTATGTAATCGTCTGATCTTGAAAATTCTGGTTGTTTTGGAATCTACAGAACAATATCTATAAAAGATTAATTTCGGAAAATCCCTTTTTTCGACAGAATTTATAGGCTAGGCTGGAGTATAGCTTCGCCGAAAATTGACAAATTTTGACTCGACTCGTATAGATTGTGACCTGTACGTAGAATCCAAAACCACTATTTTCAAGATTGGACCACTAGAATAAAGGTTACCTATGGCTTTACTTTTTTTTAGAAATCGGTTTTTTGCCCATTTTATGGGATCGACAAGGAATCAAAGAAAGATTCCAATTTTTATCGCCAAATTATCCAAATCCAAATAAAGCCACAATATCCAACCATTTTGGAAACTACGATTTGGAATCTTGTCGGTACGGCGCGACAAGATTTCCAAATTTACATTTTTTTTGGACAAAATATCCGACTGAGTAAAATTCTTGTTCAGTAAAATTTGGTTCGAAAAAATTAATGTCGATAATTGCCATAGTCTACGGATCGTTTAAACTACCCCAAAACTATGTGTGAAATGTTATAGGGTTTCTAAGTAAGTTATTGCTTATAGGAATCCCCGTAAAAAAACCACTCGTTCTATACCATCGAGGACAATAATTTAATTTGTCTATTTATCTATTTTATTTAGTCAAGGCGAATTCAATTTGCATCAGTGTATATACGCTTGTACAGCGGCTCGGGCTCGGGATTTCTTGTATTAAAAAAATAGGATATCTTGTCAAACGCTTTCCGAACTTTTTGGAAATCTTGTACCTACCACCGACAAGATATCCAAATCATAGTTTCTAAATTGGTTGGATCTTTTGTCGCTTTATTTGCATTTGGCGATAAAAATTGGAAATCGACAAAAAATCCAAAACATTTGGAAAATTTGTCTCTAAAAAATTGGAATTTGGATTTCTTGTCGGTCCCCTTTTATTTAATGTGTCCCAGAAGGAGATATGGCACTATATAAGATTTTAAAGTCGGGTATGGTGAAGATAAAAGTGTGGAGAGAAAAACAAATTAAAATCACTATAAAACATATCCCACTCGGTATAGGTATTTCTGTTGCACAATTTTTAGGAGCGAATTGTTTCAGGTGCGTCACCCTTTATAAAAGGATTATGGTAGGCATGTAGTTAAGTAACATGCACCTGTTTTTGTTTCTCTATATCGCACTTACAATTTTATTTATGCCTCGACGTGAATCATTTGCGAATGAATCGCCAATAATAGCGGTTGTGATGTGCCATGTGCTCCGCGCGTAAGACGTTAACATATCCAACGTGGATGGCACATCGAGAAGTTTTCGCCTATTTTCTTCTTGCAAATAGCAAGTGAAAAAGTGGAAATATGCTTCTACAAGTAAACCATAATTTTGAAAGGGAGTGATGGACGGATGGGGTTTGTCCAAGTCCAACGCCACTTTGGAAAGGCAGGCGTTGCTGTCCGAAATGTACTTCACGGGAAAAGAGTGAGTTTTGATTTTATGATAATAATTAATGGAATGGCAAAGATTAGGTGGTGCATCAAGAAGTTTTCGCCTAAGTTTACTTTTTCCACATACACTCAGACACGTAAACCTTAGTTTTGGAGGAGGAAGTGTACTTTTAACATTTTCATCTTCTGGTAAAACCTCTGTGACGGAATGAGTGAGTCAGTCAGGAGCTTAAATAGAAAAACGACCAACTTACTTTTAAAAAAATGGGGATCGTATTATTGACCCCTATTTTTTAAGTTCAATTCAATGTAGGTTGTGGGTGGTTCATTGCTCAAACTATATCTTAAAAGGCGCTTCTTTAATAACGCCCAACCCAATCCATAACTTTTAATAGGTATCGTGTAGGCCATGTCTAAAGGCACTCGTGTGTGAGTTTTTAGCATCTCACTTCTTGGACACCGCTACTAGAGTAGCTTAGATGAAGAACGTCCGCACTTCGCGTTCCTTGCGTTTTGTGGATGAATCGCTCCGGCGGAAAAGATGGATTCGGTGATATGGTCGTATATGGGCCTGCAAGATCATCTCCATTATTTCTTGTGAGTACCCTAAAAATTACAATATTGGCAACCTATCCTGATTCTTGAGATAACGGTGTGCGCGTGCCTATATAGGAAACATTTTCTTACTTTCAAAATCTCTTGAGGTCTGGTTTCTTCCCCTTTATAGAAACATAGTATCGCTGTCCTCTCCTTTCAATGGTGCTAAGAATGAAAATCACATCCACACACCCTTGAAAGCATAAAGCGTGTCCAGACGTATTTTGGTATAAGTATGTACATGTCGAAGTGTGTAAAACCAGACGTTGCCAAAGAGGAGAGATCTATTGCATTGAAATCAGAGCTAGATCGAGCTCTTGCAAACAGTAATTGCTTGCGAACTATTTTAAAGCTATAGAAAAGCTAATGTCTCGAAAGCTTCTTTAGTTTTCCATTAAAAAAAGAACTTTGGTTCAGAGCTTTTTTAGTAGTTGCAGTATCCTTTATACCAACAATGTGTACTATTATTTTATACTATATACTGATTACTAAAGAGTTAATAATTGAAAAATGCTCGCGATAACAGGTTGCAAGAGTAAGTTTTGAGTTCTTTTCCAAAGTAATTGCACCACAATGACTGGTACCTACCTACTATTTATCGGACAAGTGCTCGGAATGTAAAAGTGGTAAATGCTGGCTTTTACCTTTACGACTCAGGTAGTCAACTGTTTAACCACAAATGGAATTAAGTGCGTCAATTATATTTTAATTGTGAATGGAATTCGCTAATACAGTGAATAGGGCTTATTTATTCCATTTTCATATGATGTCTAAGGTGCATATATATCAGAAAGACATATTTGCAAATGTGGATTAGTTTTACTTTTGGAACCACTCGACCACATCAATCATAGTTGCGCATTGAACAATTTCTCATTTGAAGAAAATTTTATTAAAAACACTGCAAATATTAAGCAAATGCATCATTTCTCATTAACAAACTTGGAATCCAGTTTTAAACCATTTGTAAAAATACAACTCATACTAACAGCATAGTATAATACCAGTTAGAAAAATAAAGACTTGTAGTATAATAGGTAAGTATAACAGGTTCAAGATGGTAGTATTTTCGACAAAACTCCAAATTGGAAAGAAAGGTAAACTCGGTTACTTGGAAATACAAGGTTTCTAATGCTACTTGGTGCAGAAGGTGCCATTGGGGTAGTCGAACGTAAGGTGCAGAAACCGATTGAAGATCGTCAGCAATTAGCCAAGTACAAGAAGTCTGAAAGTAGCGCTCTGCTCATTATCACAATGAACATGACAGAAAGATGAGACATTAAAAAAGGTAATAAGATTTGAGACAGCGTATGAAGTCTGGCAGGAATTGCATAGATTATTTGATGGCCAGTCTGAAGACTGGGCATATAATTGGTGTATGGAGTTTGTCGAATTTAAACATGATAAGGAAGATATGACGTTTCGGCACTCATATCCAAACTTATTAAGAACGTCTGGAATAATTTAAATGCTTAAATCGCCAAAAACGATGCTAACAAAACTACCTGAGCTGTTCCTAATCTGCATAATCCTAGACGACTTAGCGTTCTATATATACAAAATGGAAAAAAACATGGCCGGTTTTTCAGTTATCGAGTATGACGAGTTGCCTATACACCAGGGGGCATAATCCTAACGCTCCTAATATAGTAATTTTGATACATTTTTAAAGTATAATTGGAATTTTGAGACCATTAACCATACGTACGGAATTGAAATGATGTAAATAAATACTAGAGAGGTTTTATGAAAGGCAAATATGATATTATTAGTCATTCTTCCCGCGCGTAAACAAATCAATTGTTGCGAACGTGAAACCATTGTAATTGAATAAACAATGGTCAATGATGAAACGTTAATGAACCAACCAATTGTAAATGCTGACGTTTATGAGTTTTGTAAATTTTTGATCTTGTACTGCCTAAATGCAGTAACAAAAAACAAAATTTCAACAAATATTTCTTTCGACATCTAACGTTATTGCCTTGAACTGAATTGTACGTGTTACCATTAAATGTAGGGCACTGAATTATTGCCATCCTAATGTTACATTGTATTCGCATAGATGTCGCTAGTGTATGACAGAAAACTACAGCTAACCTACTAGTCAGAATATAATCGATTCAGCAAACTAACATTAGATGTCAGAAGGATATTTTCTTTTACTGCCCTCAGAACTTGCGTCCAAATTGGAAGGGGCATACTCTTCATCGGAATGACGTGCCCGTTTATATTTGTTGCTTAAACGTTTCTTGGAGAACTCTTAAATTTTATGAACTACAATAAAAAAACAGTGGGAATGTAGATAATTTTGAGACTTTTCGGCAGTATGTGCAAGTACCAAATTTACAAAACACATAAACTTTAGCGTTTATAATTGGTTGCTGTGTACTTCATTAACTTTTATGTTCCTAACACTCGGTATGGGTTTTCGACCAGAGGCTTCATCATGATAGGCCCCATAGGAATGATCCGTCGTTACGATCAATCTGAAAGGATATCGTGACGGTAGATTGCTCAAAACTTACCACTATCACACAAAAGGATTGATTGTTACGATCGATCATTAAAATGTTTGAAAGGGAACAATAACGAGCTCAAATAATTCAATACGTTAGACTGAGACCATCAACGAATCATTGATCGTAAAGACCCATCCACTGTCCTATTTGATTAAGTAAATCGTTAACCATCTTCACACACACTATCGATTTGTTGTTTCCATTGGTCAGAAATAATGGCTTTGACAGATATCATACCGTATAAGGGCCTCTTTATGCATTGTTTTCAGTGTAGCATTTCTTAACAAACTTTGTAAACATTTACTAAGAATTGAGGCCATTTTTAAAACTTTTTTGGAAATAGAACTCATTACAAACATTGATGACTTAATTACACAGACTGTTTATTTGCCAAATTCGAACCTTTTGGAATAATAATGAAATAAATACATCTCTAAAAAAGCATAAGCGAATTCATGCATGCGTAACTTATACTACGAATAAACAAACAGGAATCGTTTAACAAACTGATACTACAAAATCGACTAATGTTCGTTTGCTTTTTGTGATGAATAGGTAAGTCCTTCTGCTCACTGAACATCTGTTACAGACTTGTAAGCCAGTTTAACCAGGTTCGTGTCTTCCTTGGCAGAATGTGTCCGCTTTTCCAAAACTACCGGAAAGAATCTTCCATTAGTACTTGTCTCAAGTTTCTTGTGAAACTTCTGGTATTGGATTCAGTTTACCATTAATTGCATTTCGAAATTTACCCTAATAAGTGTCAGTAAGTACAAAAGAAATTATAATTTATATTTTAATTACGTACCAAAGCTTTCGATCTGGTAATGTAAAGTGAGTCTTAATTATGCTAACTGCTATATGAGCACTGCATATCTCTTTCAACAGTAATGTCCAGACCTAGCTATACATTTCCGACCCCCTTTTCTCCTTTGCATGCTTTCCCATCCATAAAGAACCACAGGGTCTTCGGATCGGCAGAACCAGAGCGATAAGTTCCATTTTACCCAAAAGCCAAACCGAACTTATGACGATTCCATTAATAAAACTTTCAATTGAAATTCCATTTTCTTATTTTGAACTTGTAAAAGCAAGAAGAATTACAAAAAAACGTTCATTTTAATAATTAAAAAGTAAATAACTATTTGAGGTTAATTTTACCACAAAATATAGGAAACGATATTATAGCCAATATATTATTCTTCCTAAAAATGAAAATTATTCCTTCCTCAGTTCATGTTCTCCTGGTCGTCCGTCTTCAGATTTTTATGTTCTGTATATAGAAAATGGCAAACAAACATGGCCGGTTTTTTTAGTCATCGAGTATGACGAGTTGCCTATACACCAGGGGGCATAATCCTAACGCTCCTAATATAGCATTTTTAAAGTATCTTGGAATTGTGAGACCATGAACCGTACGTACGGAATTGGAATGCTGTAAATAAGTACTAGAGAGGTTTTATGAAAGGCAAATATGAAATTAATAGTCGTTCTTTCCGCGCGTTAACAAATCAATTGTTGGGAACGTGAAACCATTGTAATTGAATAAACAATGGTCAATGATGAAACGTTAATGCACCAACCAATTATAAATGCTGACGTTTATGTGTTCTGTAAATTTTTGATCTTGTACTGCCTAAATGCAGTAACAAAAAGCAAAATTTCAACAAATATTTCTTTCGACATCTAACGTTATTACCTTGAACTGAATTGTACGTGTTACCATTAAATGTAGGGCACTGAATTATTGCCATCCTAATGTTACATTGTATTCGCATAGATGTCGCTACTGTATGACAGAAAACTACAGCTAACCTACTAGTCGGAATATAATCGATTCAGCAAACTAACATTAGATGTCAGAAGGATATGTTCTTTTAAATTTTAGGAACTACCATAAAAAAACAGAGGGAATGTAGATAATTTTGATACATTTCGGCAGTATGTACAAGTAACAAATTTACAAAACAAATAAACTTCAGCGTTTATAATTGGTTGCTATGTACTTTAGTAACTTTTATGTCTCCAGCACTCGATACGTGTTTACGACTGGATGACAGACTTCTTCGTGATAGGCTCCATATATAGGCAATGATCCATCGTTACGATCAATCTGAAAGGATATCGCGACGGTAGGATTGCTCAAAACTTACCACTCATATGAAAGGATTGATCGTAAAGAACCATCCACCGTCGATTCATCAATACCCTATTTCATTAAGTAAATCGTTAACGATCTACACATACACTACTATTTGTCGTTTCAATTGAACTGAAATAATGGTTTTGACAGATCAAGTGTACCACATAAAGATTGCCGCACACTTGTCCGTTCCATTCCGTCCCGTTAAAAAATGTTCAACATGAAAGACATTGAATTAAACATCTCTGCGCACATTATCCCGTTTCGTCAAGACTCATAAGTGTGCGTTAGCGTAAACCGTCGCCGGAACGGGCAAATAATATGCGACAGCCTTAAAGGCCTTTTTATGCATTCTTGTCAGTGCAGCATTTCTTAACAAACTTGGTAACCATTTACTAAGAATTGAGACCATTTTTAAACCTTTTTTAGAAATAGAACTCATTACCAACATTAAACTAAATTAACTGTTTATTTGCCAAATTCGAACCTCTTGCAAACATGAAATTTATATCTAAGAACATAACTACATCTCCAAAAAGCATAATTTATGCATGCATAACTTATACTGCGGATAAACAAACACAAACCGTTTAACAAATTGATACTACAAAATCTACCAATGTGCATTTGCTTCTTGTGATAAATAGGATGTCCCTCTAATTACTGAATATCCGCCACGGATTTGTAAGGAAGTACCTCATCTCCCTTGGCAGAATGGGTCTGCTTTTCTAAACCAACCCGAAAGAATCTTCTGTTAGTATTTGTTTCAAGTTTCTTGTGGAACTTCTCGTCTTGGAATCACTTTATCTTCAATTGCAATACAAAATGTGACCCTAAGAAGTGTCAGTAAGCGCAAAAGAAATTATTATGAAAGTGGCCATTGGTCTTAATTACGCTAACGTCTATATGAGTACTGTGTAACTGATCCAACAACAAGGCCAAGACCTAGTTTTCCATCCCAAACACTTTTCTCTTTAATATGCCTTCTCATGGGTGGAGGACCACCTGCGTTAGGATCAGCTAAGCCAGAGCAATAAGTTCCATTTCACCCAATAGCCAGACCGAACATGAGAGTCGATTCCATGAACGAAACTTTCAATTGAAGTTCCATTTTCATATTTTGAAATAGTAGGAGCAGGCAGAATTACAAAAAAAACGTTCACTTTAATGATGAAAAAGTAAACAACAGTTTCAGCCTTTGAGGTTAATTTTCTACTCAGTCAATATAGTAGGAAACGACATTATCGGCATTTTTATTTCAAACAGCAATTATGAACAATTATCTTTCTTGGTTTATGCTCTCCTGGTCCTTCGCCTTTAGATTTCGTGTTCTATACAATATACAAAATGGCAAAAAACATGGCCGCTTTTCAAGTCATGGGGTTAGACGAGTTGCCTACACACCAGGGTGTACTTTCCTAACGTGTCTATTAAAGCCTTTTTACCTATTTTTGAAAGTATATATTAGAATTTTGAAGTCATTAACCTTACGAACGGCATTTCATTAAATTTAAAATGATGTAAATAAGTACTCGAAGTGGTTTTATGAAACAAAAATATGAATTTAGTATTCATTCTTTCCGCGCGTAAACTAATCATTTGTTGTGATTAAACAATGATGAAAAGTAATGCAGCAATCAATTATAAACGCTGAAGTTTATGTGTTTTGTAAATTTGTTACTTGTACATACCTTAGACTAAGAAATAAAGTACATACTGTCTAAATGTATCAAAATTGCATGTTGATTTTTTTAAATTTAAAGTTTACTTCGGTCTGACATCTGACGTTAGTTTACTGAATCGATCATATTATTACTAGTAGGTTAGTTGCAGGTTTCTGTCATACGGTAGCGACATCTATGCGAATATGATGTCACATTATGATGGTGATAAGTTAGCGCCCTGCATTTATTGGTAACATTTACAATTCAGTTCAGAGAAATAACGTTAGATGTCGAAACGATATATTTTGAAATTTTGCTTTGTGTTGCTACATTTAGGCAGTACAAGATCAAAGATTTACAAAACACATACACTTCAGGATTTATAATTGGTTGCTGCATTATCGTTTCATCATTGTTTATTGAATTACAATGGCTTCATGTTCCCAACAATTGATTTGTTAGCGCGCGGAAAGAATGAATACTAATTTCATATTTTCGTATCATTAAAACTCTCTAGTACTTATTTACATCTGTTTAAATTTATTGAAATGTCATACGTATGGGTAATGGCCTCAAAATTTCAATATGAACTTTAAAAATATGTAAAAAAGCTTTATTATGCGAGTTAGGATTGTGCATCCTGGTGTATAGGCAACTCGTCATACTAGATTTTCCGAAAAACCGGCCATTTTGATCTAGTAGCCCAATCTTGGAACTGTTTGAAATTATGGATTCTACAGGCCACATTCTATAAGAAAATTGTTTTTCCGGGTCGATCTGAGACAATTTTTTTCGAGGGGCTCAACAAAAGGCAGTTACAACCTTCCTTTTTTACCAAAAATCGACTTCACCAAAATTTCTCGGGAAAACACTTTTTCTTATTAATTTTGGTGCGTAGAATCCAAAACAATTAGTACTTTTTCGATTAGACTTCTCAATCAAAAGTTATGGACTAGAAACCAATTTGGAAAGAAAGTTCAAAGAGGACTGTGACTTTTGATCTAGAAGCCCAATCTTGGAACTGTTTGAAATTATGGACTCTACAGGCCAAATTTCTCAGTTCTTATGGGATACATACTTACCCATCAAAAGATCTTTTTTAATCAGACTTCACTTTTTAGCCGGTCTCAAGCAGTACCTACCTACCTCCATCGCTAGCTAACGACGACACTTTTCCGTTGCGAAGACCGAAGCAACTAGTCAACTCTGCAATTCTCAACAAAGACCAACATTCTTGGGTAGGACAATGAAATCCTGTTTACACGTTTCTGGATAATCTTATTGTTGTAGGGATGAGTACTATTCACCATCACCACTTCGAATTCGGCGCTGTCATCATCATCATTCCGGTCCATCCATCATCGAGGTCTAAGGTAGCTACTAGTAGTCAATCAAAGGGCCTAATGGTGTTTCACTACTAGTAGCTTCAATTGAGAACAAAATATACGTATCAAGTTATTTATTTTTTGTTATCACTGTTACAAGAAGATCTTTCTAATACAAAAAAATCTCTAGAATAGAATAATATTGTACTGCCCTAACTGCTCTTTGCTGGCAGCTGGCATTAGTTCATCACACGACATAGCCTCACCCAGCAAAAAAACAATTAAACTGTGAAAGCAAACGGAATTTTTTAATTAAAAAGAGAATCTATATTTAAACTTGATTAAAAATTTCCCAAATGTTATTGAAAACAATAAAAAAGTTTAAAATTTTTTTTGGTTTTTTTGAAACATTCCTTTTTTGAATTATATTTTGAATTCAAAAAACTTTTTTGAATTATTTTTTGAATTCAAAAAACTTTTTTGAATTATTTTTTGAATTCAAAAAACTTTTTTGAATTATTTTTTGAATTCAAAAAAGTTTTTTGAATTATTTTTTGAATTCAAAAAAGTTTTTTGAATGATTTTTTGAATTCAAAAAAGTTTTTTGAATTATTTTTTGAATTCAAAAAAGTTTTTTGAATGATTTTTTGAATTCAAAAAAGTTTTTTGAATGATTTTTTGAATTCAAAAAAGTTTTTTGAATTTTTTTTTGAATTCAAAAAACTTTTTTGAATTATTTTTTGAATCAATTTTTTGAATCACTCCTAACTTTTTTGAATCACTTTCTTTAAATTTTTCTTAAAATCTTTTAAAAGCATCTCGCACTTTTTTGAATCACTCCTAACTTTTTTGAATCACTTTCTTTAAATTTTTCTTAAAATCTTTTAAAAGCATCTCGCCTCACTTGATACTTGATACTTGATACTTGATACTTGATACTTGATACTTGATACTTGATACTTGATACTTGATACTTGATACTTGATACTTGATACTTGATACTTGATACTTGATACTTGATACTTGATACTTGATACTTGATACTTGATACTTGATACTTGATACTTGATACTTGATACTTGATACTTGGTACTTGATACTTGATACTTGATACTTGATACTTGATACTTGATACTTGATACTTGATACTTGATACTTGATACTTGATACTTGATTCTTGATACTTGATACTTGATACTTGATACTTGATACTTGATACTTGATACTTGATACTTGATACTTGATACTTGATACTTGATACTTGATACTTGATACTTGATACTTGATACTTGATACTTGATTGATACTTGATACTTGATACTTGATACTTGATACTTGATACTTGATACTTGATACTTGATACTTGATACTTGATACTTGATACTTGATACTTGATACTTGATACTTGATACTTGATACTTGATACTTGATACTTGATACTTGATACTTGATACTTGATACTTGATACTTGATACTTGATACTTGATACTTGATACTTGATACTTGATACTTGATACTTGATACTTGATACTTGATACTTGATACTTGATACTTGATACTTGATATTGATACTTGATACTTGATACTTGATACTTGATACTTGATACTTGATACTTGATACTTGATACTTGATACTTGATACTTGATACTTGATACTTGATACTTGATACTTACTTGATACTTGATACTTGATACTTGATACTTGATACTTGATACTTGATACTTGATACTTGATACTTGATACTTGATACTTGATACTTGATACTTGATACTAGATACTTGATACTTGATACTTGATACTTGATACTTGATACTTGATACTTGATACTTGATACTTGATACTTGATACTTGATACTTGATATTTGATACTTGATACTTGATACTTGATACTTGATACTTGATACTTGATACTTGATACTTGATACTTGATACTTGATACTTGATACTTGATACTT